>NC_083287.1:22697560-23041293 GCF_963506605.1 Zootoca vivipara | reverse complement strand
CAAAAGCTCCAAAAAGATGTTCAAGCAGAGCTGAGCCTATACTTCATTTTTTTTTAAGGACAGCTAGGCTTGTGCTGCACGGGCATGTGCTGAATTAGAAATTAGAAACAGGAAATAAGCAGCGATAATAATCTCTGAACTACGGCACACATCATCCCAGTAAATGTTATTGATTGCTCTGAAAATAGGAGTGTATAAGACTGGGTTGGCAGAATATCTGGCTATAAGGCTAGAATAAGGCTATATTCTGACTGAATTCAGATTTGTGTTATAAAAATAATAAGGAGGGGTCTGCTGATATACTCGACATAATCATTTGCACCTGGCACATGAATTTATGCCATTCAATTTATGAAATTATCTCATAGCAAGATAGCTCACACCCTCCTTACTCCATAATGTGGGCCACAGTGTTCCTAACAAAGGCTTGGAGCAAAATGAAGACTTGCCCATTTCTATTAAAAGTTTATGTTTAAAGCTGAACAGTCTACGGTGCAGGTAATTTGGAGCATGCAGCTTGTGAAAAGAACAACAGGATCTGGTGCTAAGCAATCTTTTTCTAAATGAAAAGTTTTTCAATTCTTTTAGGGTCCTCAAAAACCTACATTGTAATTTATATTCCTATTTTAAACCTGGTTTTAAGATTTAGCCAAAATTAGGGGAGAAAGATTCCTTAAAAAAAAAAAAGTTAGTTACAATATTTCAAAAGTGAATAGTGATTCTTCCCCCTTGTTAAAATCCTCAGTACTGTAAACAACAAATTACATTATGGAGGTAGGAAACCACCTGAAGATTTTTTTTCTTGCATTAAAATCAGGATAAAGCAAACACAAAGTATTAACTAACAACACAACACTTTATGGTGCCAGGGATTAGATCAGAAACGTATATTTGCCTGTGAGCAGTCAGAATGCTCCTATATAATATTGCTATTAAGTTTAAAATCAAAAAGATGATAGGGGAAGGAGGAGAATATAACCCTGCGAACTTTACACATACAGGAAATATATGTGAAAACACAGAATATAAAGCTCTGTGCTATTGAAGAGTATTTAAGACCAGCCTTGTGTCCAGTTGCAGTTGCATCTGTTTGCAGTAAGATATGAGCAACAAGATGCACAGACAGAGTCAAAAGTTGAAGTGTGCAATCTGTTTCAAAACCTACGTACGATCCCACTGTTTCCGTACTTAAAGTGAAGTTGTTTCCAAATATTTCTTTTAGGGAAGGGAGGAATTTGTCAAGACATGGTTAGTTAAAATAATTTTGTTGCTCATATTTTAGGAACAACACCCACCCACCCACAAAGATGCTACTGGGAGAAGCACCAAAGGTGTGTTTCGGCTCGTTTCACAACTGGCCCTGCTGTTATTTAAATTTCCTCTCCTGAAATGCTTCCTGCCTCCACAAGTACTTTATCTTTCAGCTCACGTTGCATTCTTCTCACAACATATAATACTTACCTTTAATTCCTTATCAGCAGAATAAGATTTCCTGAAGATTAATGTCAAGGGGGGGGGGCTGATATACGATCAGAAAGTAATAAGCAATAGCTGAGATCAAGCCAAAGTTGAAATTTATGACACCATTTTGGAACTGCAGACATTAGCGTCTCCCCACACCTGCATCCCTCATTTTCAACCACTAGATGGTGTAAAAAAATGTTTCTTTAAAAAAGAAAAAACTGGCAAAAGAATCATCCGAGTGCCATAAAACTGAAGCACCAATTTAGAGGGTTAAGAAGTATTTGTTCAAGTCCTTCAGTTTAAGAGCTTGTGGATTATATCTTACTGTGATTATATTCTTAACAAACCCTTTGGCTGGTAACAGTCAGTTAGACCTTGAACAGTAGGGGCAGATTATTCCCTGGTGTTTTAACTTTCCAAAGCCCCTGAATTCAACGCTGACTGGAGACCTCACTTTGCTGCAACAGTCAAAAGCATGTTGAATTTTCATCAGATTTATTTGGGAAATTGGAGGGGCAAATTCTGAACATAAAACTTCCATAGATCTGGAGCAGCTACAACTGATCAAAACCAAGGTGTAGATCAGGGGTCAGCAAACTTTTTTTAGCAGGGGGCCAGTCCACTGTCCCTCAGACCTTGGGGGGGGGCTATATTTTGGAGAAAAAATGCAACGAATTCCTATGCCCCACAAATAACCCAGAGATGCATTTTAAATAAAAGACACATTCTACTCATGTAAAAACACACTGATTTCCGGACTGTCCGCAGGCTGGATTTAGAAGGCAATTGGGCCGGCTCCAGTCCCCAGGCCTTAGTTTGCCTACCCATGGTATAGATCAGGCATCCCCTCCAGATGTTTTGGACTACAATTCCCATCATCCCTGACCACTGGTCCTGTTAGCTAGGAATCATGGGAGTTGTAGGCCAAAACATCTGGAGGGCCGCAGTTTGGGGGTGCCTGGTATAGATAGATAGATGATAGATAGGTGATACATAGGTAGGCAGGTAGGTAGATGAATCAAGATACCACATAGGATTGAAGGGAAAGGGAAGGCTTGTTTGCTCCACCTTGTGTTTCTTTGCAAAGTGGAATGCTTTCAGTTCTGGGTCAAATGAACCATGAATTTGACTGGTGAAAATCAAGATGCAATTCCTTGTAGGAATGTTTAAAGAGCTGTAGCTGTTTAACATGTTAGTTAACACACTTAAGAGAAAAGTACAGTAAGACAGTGCTATAAAATAAAAGTGTAAGGCTGCAATTGTGCCCCCTCTGTTGGAATACAGTGGGCCTTACTTCCAGAAAGGCATGGACAGGATTGCAGAGCATGACCACACACCTGGAAGCTAGCTACTCCATTTAACAAAGCAAAAAGAGTGGATTAGATATGCTGGGTCTGGATTTAAGGGAGCTAAATTCCTGCTGCGCCAAGGATTTAGCAAGTGGACCTGGGAAAGAACCAGTTCCCCGTCTGTAAAATGGGAATAAGGATGACCTAGCTCTCATAGTGTTCTGAGGACAGCTGTGCAACAGAGATATTGTAAATCATTATTATTAAGTTATTTGTTACATCAATGATGAAGCAGAAGAGGTATGCTTAGTTCCAATGAAACACATCTATTTAATTAGAAATACTTTGCACTTTACAGGCGTGGGAAAGGCATGGTAAGGTCGCCACTTTTGTTCTGGCAAAACACAGGACAGGGCGGTGCGGTGCGGTTGGGAGGCATTTATTTTTTTTCATCTGATGCTGAAGTGACTTCAAAGCAATCCATTACAATATACTGCAGCCTATCACAATGGCCCCTCTGGAATTTGTCTGTCTGTCTGTCTGTCTGTCTGTCTGTCTGTCTGTCTGTCTGTCTGTCTGTCTGTCTGTCTCACACACACACAAATTTGTAAATCTGTCTGTTCTTGGCTACCCAGAGCTTAAATACATGACCTTTCACATACCCTTTCAAAAACATGCAGTTGGAGACGTTCTCTAACTTGGGGTGGGAAAGAGAAAGAGAGAAAGATGGAGGGGGGGAGAGGGAGAGAAAGAAGACCTGAAATACAGGACAAAACTGTATCAATACAGGACGTAACTTTTTACGTTGAAATATGGGACAATCCTGTATTATACAGGAAGAGGTGGCAACCCTAGCAAGTGTATGCCATGAACATTGGCTTGCCAGCTCTACAGACAGCAAGGATGGGGTTCAAGAAGCAATTGCTCAAAGTATCGCCCAGGTGCCCAGGCCACAGCCGTGGCTCATTGTCAGGGTTGCCCCTCTAGCTTCTGCACGGCAAGAACTGAACATTTTCTGGAAAGGGGGTCTTGCTCATTTGTGGAGGAATTAAGGGGGGAAACAACTCTTAAGTGAGACTCAAAAATAAAGTCCTGTTGTGTTTGCGGCTTAGAGGCGCTGCTATAGTGGATCTACTTTCCAAAATAGTTAAAATATTGTAAGAACGAAATATTAGTTTGATGCATACTGACGTTAATTCTGCCCCCTTCAGTAAAAGCAGGGAGGAAATTGCATTTGTGTACAGTGATTAACAGAAAAGAGAGGGAGGGGAAGCAATGTGGTGAAAGTCAACTGAATCTGTAACACACACACAGAGAGAGAGAGAGAGAGAGAGGGCTGCTGGTTACTGCTGAGGCCAAAAACTGTGATATGAAAACAATTCCAAATATTCCGAGTTCAGCACATGCAAGAGCTGCCAAGGAAGAGGATGTAACTTGTACGCACACAGTAGTTGACAAAGCTAACTTTTACACGCAATTAAGTGCATTGTCTCCGAGGGAAGCAGAGATAAACATGCTTTAAAGGCAATTCCTGTTGCACAATACCACTTCAGATGTGATTACATTCCATTGACAAAATAATTAATGGGCAAGGAACTTCTGACTGAACGCGAAGGATGTAAAGGAAATGCCAATTTCCCGACACCCTTGAAAGCTGCACGGTTCCCCCCCCCTTTCTTTTCTTTACTTCAGCTATCTCCTCGTACCTATCTATTCTCGGTAGGATACAGTACCTTGCTGAGAATGTAGATAGCGTCCCCACGTTTGAATGTCAGCTCATCAGGAACATCACCGGTACAGTCCCACATACCTTGATAGAAATTAGCATAATCGGTTTTTTTACTGCCTGGGGACGGAAGAGGTGAATACATTAGATTTGTCAGCATATGTGATCTGGGGTTTTGTTATCAAGGTTACAAATACACCACCGCTCAAAAAAACACAAAGATCGACCGAGAAACATTTCCCAACTTTCTTTTCTGTCATAGGAAACCATCCCTTTGTCTCGTAAGTGCGGCAGCAAGGGTGAAAAACAAGTTCCATTTCTTGCAGTCGTCAAACATGTAGTCACATTTATTTATCCTTTTTTTTTAAAAAAAAACAAGTTATTGCTATGGAGTTGCACATCACAAATCTGCTACTTTATTTCATGCAAGCAGCTATGCGTTTTCCCATAGAAAAGGGGTAAGATTGCTGCCGACATTAAGAAAACCTGTGACAACAGGGCAAACCAAGCACTTTGAAGCTCTCCATGTCTTTCTCCTGAAAAAGACAAACTCCCCCTCTGAAAACGTCTCCCTTTTTTGAGGGCTAAAGCTGAAATATTGTCACGTCGGTAGAGCTAACCTTGCTGAATTTGCGTTTTTAAAAATATTTGTGTCAGCACCAGCTTAGGACATTAAGTTCCGGCTAAATATGCAACACACACTACAGCCGTAAACTCATCCTTCTAAGAACATAAGCACAATGAATGTGCTGCGTTCAAACTGCCATACAGACCATTAACTGATTGATTATTTTAGCACTGTTTGCTCTGGAATGCCACCATAACACAGTAATAAATGCTTTGTCATATGCTTGCCATACAGAGAAGCACTTACTGGAGCACAGAAATTCCATGCGGTTGAAATACTTTGGAAGCCTCTGTGAACACAGGAAGCTATTTCCTGTTTGCGATTCTGTAAGAAGCGCATTGGCCGAGTTTTAATACAGCAAGAATGCAAGAAGCCCCGATGAGGCAAGCGGGGAACATTACGCTTACAAGACCCGCGACAGATGCAAGTGTGCTAATAATCTGCATCTTTCAATTCAGATATAAGCATTCCAGATTTAATCAGATTAAGGGAACGCTGTCTTCATTTTGTTACAGCTGCAACAAAACTGCCATACTAGGAATCACACAGCAACACTTTCATGGTATTAGAACTCAAAAATCATTACTTATATCCCTCCACACATATAACCGTGTATAATTAATGGTTATCACATCTGTAAAAAATAAAAAAAAGCCTCGCCAAATGTAAGCTGAGCACTGCATTTCAGAAAACGGCGCGGTTTTCTAATCAGGACGGTGATCTACATTTAATCCCCTCCAGTATTAAGATGTCATAATAATATCTTCCAATGCTACATTCAGCTCAGCTCACGGAAAGTCATAGGCAGATGTTTCCCTGATCTGCATTTGACTCGAGGAAGCAATTTCCATTTTCATCACGTGGCCTGGATTCCAAACAGAAACGGCTTAACTTCTGTTGGAAAACGCTAGAGGGCACTCAGGGTGGCAGTTTGCACAATGAGTGGGATTCTGCATGCACCACTTATTTTTAGCCATTTCTCTTTTTTTCCTCCCCCCCCCACCCCCATAAGCAATTTGCTGGTTCTATGTTAAATACCTATATCATATTTCATTAGGATTTTTTAATAGCTTATAAATGTAAGGGGGGGAATCTGATTTGTGGAATGTGATTCCTATTCCCCGCCTCTCCAAAATCGTAAAGTAAGAGTCTTAAAAATAAGGTGTTTGGGCTTGATAACGCCTGCATTTATTATCTTGCATTTAATCATTCCCAACAGGGTTCTAGAGCTGCTGCAACATGCCGTTGCTTACCACACAAATTGTCTCGCAGCGATGCACGCTTGCAAAAACGTACGTACAAATTAACATCAAAAAGATAAAAACAACACCAGTAACTAAAAATGCTCAATATTTTAAGAAGGAAGAATCCTATCCTACTATAATAAGGTGAACACCAATACAGAAAAGGTTATATCCCCATACCTCTGTACAACTGATAGATAATGAACAAGGGGTTTGATATCGAGATCAATATATATCTTGATAAACTAGTTCTTATCTGAAATCAGAATACAGACTCATAGACTCATAGAGATGGAAGGTACCCTGAGGGTCCTCTAGTCCAACTAAACTTGGCTCCATGAATGTAACAATATTATTAACTGCGGCTTTATCATTTTGAAATTTTTATTATTTTAAATTTGTTCTGTCCTTCATGGTGATTTAAGGTCATTTTGGATACAGCCGTCGAATGCTTATAATGACTTTTTTTCAAAATCTTTTTTATCTTCAACATCGTATCTTTCTGTACGGAGAGGGCAAGGCATTTACCTATTAAGAATGTAAACATTGCTCTCAGTAAATTGAATTCTGACAGAGAGTTAGAATTCAGTGCCAAAACCGAAGACCAAGCGGGCTAGGCTGCTGTACATTTATTTGGATTACAGCCTTAACGTTAACAGGATTTGACAGTGCAAACCTATGCTTGTCTACTCAGGTATGCTTGCCTACTCAGGAGGGCTAGAGTTCAGTGAGAATTACCCCCAGGGAAGTGTGTACAGGATCGGAGCCTTAGATATGAAAATAAGGTACGTGAAGAAACAACTTTTTCCCACATACGTATCTAAAAGTCACATTTGTCCATGAGGGGACTAGCACGACTAAGGAATTGATTGTGGTCAACACATGATGCCCGGTTGTTCAAGCCACACAGGTATGCAAAAAGAAAACTCTCTATATATTATGGTTGGAAGGTGGGGGGAGTTTTAATGTGAAAAACATCTTACATTCTTAAGTAAGGTTAGAACAAGTTCATGTCATGTGATCTGTAGTAAGGCCAAAATATTCTTTGCCAATTCATGACCCTACATAACAAACAAACTTCTAGCATTACATGTTTAACCGTCCAGAGAGGATCAGAGGTCACTGCCGTACTAAAGTGTTAGAACTATTGCTTGAAATGAATTTCACGTCAGGGAATAATTATTATGGTGCTTTATTTCAAGGATATTGTATGAAACGTACTTGTATTTATAGGTTCGCTCATAAAAATTTAAGACCATGCTAACAAAGAAAAACAGTAATATTTCACGATGGGGGCAGGCCACTTTTTCAGCACAGAGACTGCTGGAAACATGAACTACGTTGTCTATTATTTATGTGCAATAGCCATCATTTGCATAGAATTTGCATGAGTGTCAGGGCACAGCTGTTGCAGAAACTGCCACTCTGGGACAATTGTACAATTTCTGACGTGGGAGTTAAAAGCTCTGAGAATGCTTTGTAAGTTACAATCACTTTGGAAAGATTAAAGTTTCAACTCCTTAAAGACTTAGCAAGTGGGGGGAAATGTTTTGCCCCCACATATACACAAACAGACTTGTGAGGAAGAACTAAAAGTATTGTGGAGGGTAGTTGGGGAGGAAAAGGCAAGGGGAGTTCATGACAGAAGTTAATAAAATTATGTATAGTGTGCATAATTTTTCAACCCTGGATCAGAACCTGAAGCCAGAAAATGAAATGGACAGCAGGTTTAGGACAGGCCACAGAAAGTAATCACTCAGACATCGCACTAAACTGTAGTTTAGCATTTAAAAAATGAACCACGGCAAATGCTGGTCTCACGTGCTCCTCTGCTCTGCCTACAAGATGTTCACTACTGATTTAGATTAACCCTAGCTTGTTGTCTTGGCTGAACCTGACAAATGGTGCTTAATCTTAACTATGGTTTGTTAAAAAGAAGCCAAATTCAAACCATGGTTTATGAAGGTAGCTTGTTTAATCAAACAATAACTTAACATTAACCACAGCTTTTAGTGTTTGGAAAATAAGTTGAACTGATGCTTATGGGACGGACAGCTTACTTGGGCAAAGCATTATCTCTAGACCTATTTCAACCTGGGAGACAGGAAGACTATCACTTTTATGCCCTGTTGTTGGAAGCTACCATGGGAAACAAGATCCTGGATTAGACTTTGATCTGATCCAGCAGGGCTTTCTAATGTGAACAAAGAAAAGGTAATTTGGCCACATGTTGCAACAAATATGTGTTAATCCCATCCTTTCCCACTTTGGACTGTTCCCAGCGCTATAGTTCACATCAACAAAACCCAAATGTAAAGAAGAAATCCTAAAAGGTTTTCAAAATAATCCAAGTGCAAGGAATAAATTGCATTCAAGTTAGGGCCTACTACACATGCCGGCACCTTAAAAATTCTTCAACTTTGTGGGTTCTAGAAACAAACTTTTAACTTTAGAACTTGGGAACTTTATCGGGATTAATTTGAAGAAACATCCTGAACCTTGCATACAGAGCCTAGAAGTTAAGAGGCAATTGTGGTATGGCACTTGCCTAATACAGCCTTCATGTGAAAGAGATGGCATTTTATTAATAAATTGCTACGTGTTCAAAGTTCCTAAGGCTCTAATCCCTAGGAGCCCAGGCATCTGACCATTGGGTCCATCCAACATCCAATATTGTCTACACAACTCAATATCGTCCGCCCTGATTGGTAGCGGCTCTGCAGGGTTTGAAGGAGGAGTCTTTCCCAGCCCAACTTGAAGATACACCTTTACCAGGGAGTAAGCCCTGTCGAACTTGTGGCGACTTCTTTATGAGTAAACATGTATAGGAGAGGCTATAGTTTTAGAAAAGATTCTGGCACTCACTTTATAAATGGGGCTGGCCTACATCGCATTAATTTGGGAACGTGCCTATTTACTGGAAAGCTTCCGTGATCCTGTTGCCAAGGTTACGCTGAGAATTATTATTTTTAAATGCTTGTTTTGTAGTGGTCCACTCTGACAGCAACTTCTGATGACTCACCCCTTTGTTTCCTGTGCTCGGCAAACCCAAGCCCAAACTGTCTACAACAACCTGCTCAGATAGCTTCCTGTGAGAGGCCGGAAATCAGGCCTGTTTCCTCTCCACACACTATATGAGGAAGGGCACAGCTAAGACACTTCCTGAACACACTCCTCGTCCACCCTTTCTGTGACAGCAGTGGAAGAATGATGTGGAGCAAATATGACGAGAAAGATAACCCTAGGGCTCGCTCCTTTGTAGGGCCCAGCTGCAACAGTGAGCCCCTTGCTCAGCTGGTGTCTGGGGCGTAAAGAACCGTCCTGATAAGGAACAAGTTCTGGTTTTCGAAGTTAAAAACAACACTTAGCTCAAAGTGGCAAAAGACTGAGCTCCCAAAGGAGAAGTTGAGTTGGTTTTTAAGAGTGGCAAAGAAGGCTGCTCCTACCCAAAGGCTTCATATGGCGTGTCCAGTCCCCACCCTGCTCTCCCGAATGTAGTGCTGCTAATTTGCACGGGGCAAGTTGCCAAGGCACAGCGGAGAGAGGCCATTCTTCACGGCACTTCATGAGCACCGCTGTCCTTTTCTGATTTTTTTATGCTGCCATCACTTTTCCATTCTGCTGTCACCGAGCACCGGCATTTCTTAGCCCAGTTCATTTGCTTTCTGTGGTATAATCATATGCAATGAAGATATGCATGGCCAACATTTAAACAGGCTGCAGATCAATTAGTGGTCTTAAGTTTATCTGATTTTTATCAAAGAAGACAGAGCTGTGGGTCGATTGTCAGAGCCTGTGTCAAGATGACCTTTTCAGAGACGTCTACATTGCTGGTCCCCTGGGCAACTTGTTGTCCCCTGTTAGTCTCTGAATGACAGAAGTCTGTTCTGCTCAAGCACAAAGTATACACAGATGTCTATATTACATTCTTATAGGTTTGACAGGAACTGCATGTTGTATCTATAAACTGTCCTTTAGCAGTGACACTTCCTCAATGATGATAAGCTAATTTATGCAGCTAAATCTCCTTTGTGAAGAAATGAAAGCTAATTGAGTCATTACAAAGTAATTCAGGAAGGAATACCTTGTATAAATTGGCTTACTTTATAAATCCTTCTCAAGCGATTTTCATGCATCCTAAATGGTGCTATTCGGATTCCGCCCCCCCCCAACCTTTCTCCTGCCATAAGAAATCAGTTAAAACTTTCAGAAACTTCAAGGCTTTTATCTGTGCCAAGGGCTGGGATGGGCGAGAGGCAAACACCGAAAAGTAAACGTAAAGCAATGGAGGCAAAACACAGGCTGGGAATCCAAAAGGTACCTGAAGCATTGCTAAGGTTCTCTTGGCTCGGTTTCCTTGACTCTTCAGCCTTCCCTGGCACTCTGGCCGGTGCTTCTTCTTCTTCTGCAGACACAAGCAATACGTTGAACAAACATGTTAGTCTACAGGAATTATAGCCCACGACAGTTTAGAAAATACAGAGTGTGGCTGAGGCGGCGTAAATTCTGTCTGTCAAGGAGGCCACAAAGTCAGCACACACAGCAGGGTTGAAATATGGTCAAGCACTTGGATGTCCCTCTTAAAAACAAACGCCCTAGTTTTGAACTAAAAATATAACTCGAGTGCCTTTAGATCCAATCCTTGTCCTCCGAAGGAAAGAGAAGGCAGCTTGAAGCGTCACTATCACTGGTTGACTTCTCTAGTTCCAGCGTCGACACAGGTTTTTGATGTAATGAAGTTCCCCACAAGGCAATACTTCTTACATCGTTTTCACAACGCCACCATATTGCCGTTTAGTTCGCCTTGGTACAGTGAAAGCTAGTAGCATATCAAGGCAATGGTGTGCCAATCATTTTGCCGCCCGAAGCAGAGCTCACATAGCACCCTCTGCACTGAGGAAAAACCAATTCAGTGAACCAATTCAGCCACTCATTCCTGACCCTTCTCTATTCCCCACACTGCCACGGCCCCATTGTGTTCCCTGAAGGAGGTTGCTTTAGCCTGCTGTATGGCAGGGCCTATCCCGAATCAAGGAGGCAGGCTTGAAAATCACAGTTCTCCCTAATAAAATCTAAGACATCACCATATGCAACAAGGTTCACCACATAAAAGAGTACGCAATTAAGTCAACATGAGCTAACATTTTCATTTCAAAAGGGAAAAAAGCCTAAAAGCTTGATGGGTTCTAAGAAAACAAAAAACAAAGCAAAAGCAGTTGAAACTAATTTACTCTTTTTTTGTGTGTGCCACTGATTCATACATTCTCAAAGCAATTTAGCTGCTGCTAAACTATGGCCACATTCTCACCATTTTAAGCATGTTATTCTATTTCACACAGCCCGGTTGATTAAACATAACCACAGCAGAAATCCTAGAACTCAGAAAACAAAGCAGCAAGTAAGCTATTCTGACCATTTCTACCCCGCCCATCCGGCTGGGTCTCCCCAGCCACTCTGGGCAGCTTCCAACAGAAGGTTAAAAACACATTAAAACATAATTAAAAACTTCCCTAAACATGGCTGCATCTTTACACCAAGCCTGAAACTCAATAAGGAAGGAGCCAACCATACCTTTAGGATGGTGTTAAGACAATGTGGTCCCCAGATGATGATGTTCGACTCCAGCTCCCACCAGCCACAGTCAATATGGCCAATGCTCAAGGAAGTGGTAGACCAACAACATCTGTGGACACCGTGGCTGCTATTGCATAAGCCTCAGCCCGAGATGCCAGGAGCAGTGTGCACATACCACACACATACCTAATGCTGCAGGGGTAAGAAGACCCCATCGTTCAGAAATACCCCAACTACTTCAGATCACAAAATAATAATAATAATAACAATAATAATAAATAATAATGATGATGATGATGATGATGTATGGAAGTGAGAGCTGGACCATAAAGAAGGCTGATCGCCGAAGAATGGATGTTTTTGAATTATGGTGCTGGAGGAGACTCTTGAGAGTCCCATGGACTGCAAGAAGATCAAACCTATCCATTCTGAAGGAAATCAGCCCTGAGTGCTCACTGGAAGGACAGATCCTGAAGCTGAGGCTCCAATACTTTGGCCACCTCATGAGAAGAGAAGACTCCCTGGAAAAGACCCTGATGTTGGGAAAGATTGAGGGCACTAGGAGAAGGGGACGACAGAGGACGAGATGGTTGGACAGTGTTCTCGAAGCTACGAACATGAGTTTGACCAAACTGCGGGAGGCAGTGCAAGACAGGAGTGCCTGGCATGCTATGGTCCATGGGGTCACGAAGAGTCGGACACAACTAAACGACTAAACAACAACAACAACAATAATAATTTATTATTTATACAAGGATGCTTTAAGTATCACTACAACCTCTGCACCCAGATTCATTTTGTTGAACCCTACGTACCCAACCACAGCTACCAGACACTGTCTCATGAAACAACACTACTCCTGGATTGACAGAGGATTTTTTTTATTAAAAATAGGTAAACTGGGTGACAGCATGCTGGTGACTTCTCATTTCAAACTGATGAATTTTTAGCAGCCATGAGACCACTCATCTACTTAGACATGTTTCGCACTTGTCAAGTGCATGCAAGGGAGAGTACCAGTTCATAATACCTGCTCCACCAGCTCCACAACACCCCACTTAGAGGCTGGTTATGTGCTGCTTACCTGCAGAAAGCAGCAATTGTAGTTTGGATGTTAAGGGCACCCTTTACTCAACATAGCAGCTTTGTAGATTTCAGTTCCACCATCCGGTGTAGACAGATTTTATGTTGGCACAAGACCCCACAAGAACGCTGGCATGGGTAGATCTGTTGCGGAAACCGTATTTAAACTGACATAGCACGCTCGAGGTTCAGCTGGGGCCAATATGTTGACCTGGGATCTGGAAATAAACCCACTTGCAATTGCCGTTCGGCCACAAAGCTCACTGGGTGGCCAAGGGCAAGCGAACCACTAGATAAGGATTTTGTACAAATAAAATGATATCACTTCATACAAGGGAAAGTGCTAGGGAAATGCTGAAGAGTGGATAGAGTTTCCTGTTACCACACATTTTAAAAGGCTAAGTAGGAACACAAAGACAAGAAAAGAAATGCCTTTCTATATACTGTTAGGGGCACCAGGAGGCACTCTCATCCTATGGCTTATATCCAAGGAACCAACATGCCCTGTTAGTTATCTCTCCTTTCCACTGGGTATCACTGTTCCTAATTACGTTACACTGCATAAGCATCTGTTAATATGCAGCACACTGGAGGGGAAAAGCTCTTCCTAATAAACCCTATAAAACTATTCTACTGCGGTATCAAGGTCAACAGTTCTCACCAGTTTTAAGTTTCTCCAGAACTGGAGAGGGTAAAAACTTTTCCAATATCTGAATTTAACTAAGGAGACTAGTCTTTCAAAAATGCTGGTCTAGCCCTCTCCTCCACTGCCCCAATTCACCCTAAGCAACTTTTAAACAAATCCGTGCAGATTTCTCAGATGTTAGATTCCAACTTGCCTCGGCCCTGCCAGAATGGTCAAAAATCAGGGGTGCTATGAGCTCAACATCCTGTGGGGGGGTCCCCCTCCCTGATATACTGTAGATGGTGATTTTCAGACTAACACAAGGATGTGTGGATGACTACAGTGGTGCCTCGACGTACAAATTTAATCCGTTCCGAAGGCACCTTTGTAGGTCGAAAAATTCGTAAGTCTAAAAGCGCCTTTGGAAACGCGATTTCCCATAGGAATGCATTGGAAATGGAAAAATTCGTAAGTCGAAGCAACCCCATCTAAAAATTCGTAAGTCGAAAAAACCCTATCTAAAACCACCGTGAAATTCATAAGCGTGCGGCCATTTGCCCCATTCATAAGTCGGAAAATTTGGTTGTCAAGTCGTTCGTAAGTCAAGGTACCACTGTACATAAAGGACAATAGGTTCATTTCTGTCTTATGAGGAAAATTATGATTAAATTTTGATAAGAGGCCAGCAGATCATGGACTAGGTCGCTTTCTTCATCAGATGCATAAAGCTCATCTTCCTGGGTAGTTATAAACAGGGGTGCCAAAATACCATGAAAGACAAGTAGAAATATCTTGTGACTATGAATGAAGAAATAATTTGTTTGGTCCACTTTTTGCAATAGACTAAACCCAATCTGATACTCCAGAATTTGCTTGCAGATTAGAATGTAGCTCCCAGTTGGATTGCATGCTCTTCCAGATTTTGCAATGCATTTTTGGTGGACAGAGCACGTATTTTATTTATTTAGTGCATAAACTGTATATACCACTTGGCTGTAGAAAAGAACTCAGGGTGGTATACAAGATTCATATTTTACTGGTGAATGTGGTGAGAAGCATGTATTTCATGCAAAAAGTGTGCACAAAATGCATATAATGGAACTGAATGACTGGAATTCTACGAATACAGTTAACTGAAATAAAAAGCAAAAATCGTATCAGGGTCAGTAGTTGTTGTTTTGTTAATGTCCCAAGTTAGCTTTCTAGAGCACACTTCTGTCATGAGATTGGTTATGCCCAAGATAAAGATGTATTTGAAGTAAGCAATTCCATCTTAGATTCCCGTCAAAAGCTCTAGTATTCATTACTAGGATACCTCCATTAGCCCTTATTAATAACACGGCTAATCACAAGCAAGCACTGTATTGTGCTATGCTAGCTAAGAGACACCTGTTAGGATTTTGTGATGCTGGGTAGTGTGATTGGTATAAATCACATGAGATGTCTGAGAAGAGTGTGGGAACGGAAGACTGTCTTATCTCTTCTGTCTGAGTGTGTTATGGTTTCTTTACTTTCACTTTTGCAGTATGCAGCATTCTTGTTCTCCCTGAGCTGGAGAACACAGATGTGCTTATGGATTCTCTGTACATATTGTGAATAAAACGTAGTTTAGATCTACGGATGTTTCCTTCTTCTTGCTGTTAGATGCCAGAAGACTTGCGTACACTTTTCATAAGAGAAGTGTCGCTAGGGTTGCCAGACTCAATAGAGGACAGGACCTCTGTGCCTTTAATTGCCCTGCTCTCTTTTGAGTCTGGAAACCTTAAAGAGAAACCAGCAGACCCTTTGCTTGGAAATTAAACAAAGGGTCTGCTGGTTTCTCTTTAAGGTTTCCAGACTCAAAAGAGAGCAGGGCAATTAAAGGCACAGAGGTCCTGTCCTCTATTGAGTCTGGCAACCCTAAGTGTCGCAGAGAGGCACTCTGGAGTGAAGGGGCATGTCATTCCAGAGACATGCCTACTGGGAGACGCACGGAGGCACCGGGGTTCGCCGTGTCCCCGGGTGCATTTTCCAACAACACCATGTCATTGTACAATATTAATTAACACCTTAGATAACAACAGTTTGTGGGTTAATATATTCTACTCAATACTTTTAGCAACAGTAAACACAAACAGCTGAGCTATGCAGTAAAATCCATCAAGCAACACAGATGGTTATAAGGTTTTCATTATGTGGTTTCCATAGCAATCATCTTGCAAATCTGGAAGGTCCTTGCAAATAAGCAGCTTGCATTTACATGCCTTTCAGCTGCACCGTGGAAGTCTTCAACACGTAGAGTTGCTATTCCAATCGCATTAGAAGGGTCATTGGGATAAATTTTGATCAGCCACTACTACTGCAGATTCTTCAGACAATTTGCCTTTGTGAGAAAAATGCATTGGTCAATAATTTCATGCCTGTAGTGTATAAAGGTGCATTTTTATTTTTATTTGAAAGCTCAGTGATATCTCAGCCACTTTAAGAAGTACACAATTTTGGCAAAAGATTTTGGGTATAATATTGAATATGATGCATCGTTGAAATTGTGGAATCAAACATTGAAATTTACTGCATGTATTGCTCTGAAAGAGAATGTCTTGAAGATGATGTATAGATGGTATTTAACACCAGTAAAATTAGCTAAGATGTATAGGATGAGTAGTAAAACATGCTGGAAATGTAAAGAGAAGGATGGTGCATTTTATCATATGTGGTGGACATGCAAAAAAATCAAAAGATTTTGGGAAATGATATATAATGAGCTGAAAAAGATCTTTAAATACACTTTCCCCAAAAAACCGGAGGCTTTTTTTATTGGGACATATAGGTCAGGAGATTGCAAAAGGAGACCAAGTATTATTTATGTATGCGACAACCGCGGCTAGGACTTTGTTAGCCCCAAAATGGAAAACTCAGGAGTTACCAACGATCGAAGAGTGGCAGACGAAAATGATGGACTATGCGGAATTAGCAAGGCTGACTAGCAGGATCCGAAACCAGGGAGAGACAAGGTTCCAAAAAGACTGGAGTAAATTTGTGGACTATATGGAGAGGAACTGTAGAAGTTTAAAGACACTTGCAGGACTGAAATAAATCCTACGAAATGACTTTAAGTAGAGGGAGTAAAGGAACTGCGAGATAGGAGTGGACAAGAAAACCAAATGAGGGGAGGGGGGGGAAGTCAAAGCTCGGCAGAGCACAGTGAATTTGAGATAATGGAATAGATGTTAAAAGGAGAAAAATTTGTGTTTATTGTGTGTTGTTGTGTTTGTTGTTGAATGTTTTGTTATTGTCTGATGTGTTTATTTGAAAATTTAATAAATTGCTTTTTTTAAAAAAAAGAAGTACACATGTTTTTTGTTTCAAAACTGATCATACTAAAGAAGGGAAAGCCTTCTCGGGAGTCGCACCCCAGCTTTGGAACGCCCTCCACTTTGAGATACAGCTGGCACGGATGTTGCTGAGTTAAAGATCTGGTCATTTGTCTAGATTCTGCTTTGCTGGAGCTCTGGGTAGCGCCTGAAAACAGAAGAGTGACCAAGACTGCCTCTCTCGTGTCCTCATTGAAGAAACTGTTTGCATAGGCAACACTTCCAAGACCCCCTTCCTCCTCAGCTAACTTCTGGGGGGTGGGAAGCAGACAGGTCCTACCTTGGTAAATAAGTACAAAACCTTCTGAATTACACGAACATCTATTCTATGTCAGGTCCAATGCAACAGCAGCTATTGTATAGCTGCAGTTAAAAATATTTTGCTTGTTTACTCTCAAGTTGTAATTTTCTGGATGGCTGTCATGACAAAAGGCTATTGGAAAAGTGCCTTTGCTCGGCATGTAAAACAGTTGTAGAGGATATTATCATCACCGTATCAGTAGCATTTTACAAAAAATAAAGTGTCAAAGCGACTAAACAGGATAAAATACAACAGATAAAAGCAAAAAAAACAGTAAATTTAAAGCAATGAATAATACAATACAACTAAAATGCTCATCCAATAACATAATAATGAGGAGCAGTCCAACTAACCCACTAAAAGATTAGTACAGTGGTGCCTCGCAAGACGAATTTAATTCGTTCCACAAGTCAATTTGTTTTGTGAAAAATTCGTCTTGCGAATCGCGGTTTCCCATAGGAATGCATTGAAATTTCTTTTTTTTTGCCCATAGGAATGCATTAATTGAATTTCAATGCATTCCTATGGGAAACCGCGATTCGCAAAACGAATTCGTCTTGCAAGTCACCATCAGATCGCAAGACGCATTCGTCTCGCGAAAAATTAGTCTTGCAGGGCATTCGTTTTGCGAGGTGCCCCGGAACACCATAGAGGCCAGATTAGTTAGCCAAGGCCTAAATGAATAGAAATGTCTTAGTCTAGTGCCTGAAAACCCAGCCTGTTTTCCTCAGGACAGCATTCCACTACATCAATGTCCTTTTTATAAAGATCTTCATAACAAATAATTCTCACACCTACCGAGTTTCTATATTTTTTGCTATTTGACCATGAAAACTATCTTGCTTTGTCAATTATACCTCATTTGCATTGGCAGGCTGTTTATGAAGGGCTAAATTTGTGGTTCAAATCCCAATGCTCTTGATGTTTTGTTATGGCTAAACAAATACAAACTATTGCCCACAAGAAAGCCAGAGTCCTTCCCTAATTTCCAAGATAATAAAATACTTTCCCAATATTTCAGACATTGATTTCCCCTCTAAAGAAAGTTAAATTCAGGTCAAATAAGTAACACTAAACCACCATTTAGGATTAAGTTTCATTGCCACTACTGTTTTGTGGATAAATAACAAAAAATTAATCCTGTTAGTGTAAATAGATTTGAGAGTCCACTTAGTTACGTGTGTGTGTGTGTGTGTGTGTGTGTGTGTGCAAATATAACAAACACATAAGCATCTACACAACAACATTTTTTTGGTGTGTTCAGATTTAAATGGGATTATTTCGAGGCTTGCATATGCTAACTGTTCAGAAACCAAAGGTTTTATTTTGTGTACCTAAGTAAAAGGGACATTAAATCTTATCATCTTGTTTTAAAAAGACCTTGGAATGTATATGGGATATAAATCTGCACACACACACACACTTATGGTTCTCCGTCTCTCTCACTTCCAAGGGGTAAAGAGGATGAGTGTGTGGCAAAATGTAGGAGGCTCAGGAAACACTAAACTTCAGAGTGACTGCCACAGCTCTCTGTGGGTGGCCAGAGATCTGCAACATTTCCATGGACAACTTAGACCATCAGCAGACATGGTTAGTCTCAACTCCTGCTGGCTTCGCAGGGTGGCACATCTTTTGAAAAAGCAATCAGTGGGGCTTAGAATAAAGCATTTCCTGGCACTTCCTGAAATGATTTCCCCCCCGTAAGACAATAATTTGGTGCAACATAAGGAAAGCAGAGTTAATTAAACGAAGTCAAGAATAAGGTGACTGCTGAGAGAGGTCAGATGGGGTGGGTGGGTTGGATTAAAATAAGAAAAAAGAAGAGGGGGAGGAAACCTGCCACATAGTAATTATTTACTCATGAAACAGCTTTACGTAATATGCCTTTGTTCAGTTCTTCTACGTAGTATACACTTGAAGAAAGAAAGGGCCCATAAAAATTAAGTCAAAGCAAACACCTGTCCTGTTCTTTGAGCATGCTTCCTCTCTCCTCGTTTAATGCAAAAAAATCAGAGAAGCAAATTCATGAAAAATGGAGTTAGTCTTGACCTTACTACTTTCAGAAGACATCTCAGCATTTGCAGCAGCTTTTAAGAAATCTTGTAGAACTCATTATTTTTTGCTGAACCTCTCAGCGTTAAAGTGAACACTCCTGTGAAAAATATGAATTAAGTCAAAGAAAAAACACATTGAAGCCCCTTTTGTTCCGATGACACAGAGAGGGAAGCACCATTCTTGAACTTCCTTATTAAAATCAAAAGTAAAATCATGTTAATAGCTTATAGTGAGCTCATGCCAAACAATTACAGTGGTACCTTGGTTTACGAACTTAATCCATTCTTAAAGCAAAGCGTTCTTAAACCAAGGCGTGCTTTTCCATAGCAGCGGGGGACTCAATTTACAAATGGAACACACTCAACATGTTCTGCTTCCAAGGCAAAGTTCACAAAACAAAACACCTACTTCTGGGTTTGCAGCGTCCTTAATCGAAGTTGTTCACAAACTAAGCTGCTCTTAAACCAAGGTACCTCTGTAGTAGTCTGTTGCAGCAAGCAACAAATTCTTGTGGCACCTTAAAGTCTTAACTAATTTATTGTGGCATTAGGCTAAAGCAGCAGGAGGAAGATGTACGCTCACACAAAATGGAAAACTGTTGCCTCTGTTATTGTTGGTGTGGACAACAAAATACATTCTGAGGTAAACAATGAAGTTAGAAGAGAGAATATATACTTATTGAAGCATACTGACAATTGGAAAGACCTGAGGCAACAGGTCTTTGCCTCGACTCTTTTTGAGCATCCTTATCAACACCTTCTGCTAGAGACAGACCAGCAATACTGAGCTGAATAAAGAATGGCTCCTGTCTGAGTTCTAGAAAGAGCACACATGGAAACTGATCAAGCCACAAAGAACTGGAGATACTACAAGTAACACCGGGGACTCTCAGCTAACATGCACACAAATCCTAATCTAAACACTTCCTAAATCAATAGGGACCATAAACGCTTAAATTCAGAGGGCTGTGGAACTGCCTGAGAGGCAAAAGGCAATTAAGCAGATCTCTGAATCATTGTTAAAAGAAGTTCCAAAATGCCTGCATGTAATGGTCGATTCTGGGACCCAGGTGGCGCTGTGGGTTAATCCACAGAGTCTAGGGCAGGCATCCCCAAACTTCAGCCCTCCAGATGTTTTGGACTACAATTCCCATCTTCCCTGACCACTGGTCCTGTTAGCTAGGGATCATGGGAGTTGTAGGCCAAAACATCTGGAGGGCCACAGTTTGGGGATGCCTAGTCTAGGGCTTGCTGATCAGAAGGTCGGCGGTTCGAATCCCTGCAACGGGGTGAGCTCCCGTTGCTCGGTCCCAGCTCCTGCCAACCTAGCAGTTCAAAAGCACATCAAAATGCAAGTAGATAAATAGGGACCGCTCCGGCAGGAAGGTAAACGGCGTTTCCGTGTGCTGCTCTGGTTTGCCAGAAGCAGCTTTGTCATGCTGGCCACATGACCCGGAAGCTGTCTGCGGACAAACGCCGGCTCACTCGGCCTATAGAGCGAGATGAGCGCCGCAACCCCAGAGTCAGACACGACTGGACCTGATGATCAGGGGCCCCTTTACCTTTTTAATGGTCGATTCTAGTACTATGGATACTTTCGGACACTTTTTTAAAGCACACAATGCTTAGCTGTAGTACAGGTTGGGTTTTGATTTGACCTTTATAATGCCCTCTTGAGATAACTCCCTCTAACTTATTAGCTTCATCAGTGCAGCTAAAGGTCATGAACACAGGGATGATTATGCACACAATTATAATGGAGAATGTGGCGTGACAGCTTGTAACGAAACCTTAAAAGCAAACTTCTTCTACTTTTTATGCATTATGGAGAGTTAAACAGCATTTTTCACAGGAATAAATAACATCATGTACAACCAAATCTCCACCAGGACCTACTTGGTCAAAGACTTGCACAGACTTTGCTCAGTTCAGATAGTGGCGATAATACATAAGATTGGTCATTCCACAAGGTGAACACACACAACATTTTCCTAAGCAGATTTCCTAAGCGCTTAGTGTGTTTGGGCACTGTTTTGTTCTTGCTGATATTTCCCGTTTAAGTCAGTTATCTGAGTTACAAATACACTGAGCAACCAAAAAGTCATTTTCATACCGTACATGCTTGGTCAGTCTCCGGCTGCAAACACACTTTACATTTAAAGCACATCCCATCAAGAAAAACAAAGAATCATGGGAACTGTAGCATGTTAGGGGTGTTGGGAGTTGTAGCTCTTGAAAGTAGAGTTCCCAGACTTTTTGGGGGGGGGGTGTGTGCAAAAAAATAGTTCAGTCAAGAAACTGCCTTATTCATATATTGCATTAGAGAAAATTTCAGTTCTACCATCCAATCTGAACAGAGGTTCCTGTATCATGATTTCACCTTTATAGATTCCATTACAGGGTCAGTATTCAGAAAACTGTGAAAACTAATTCTGCAAGTCTAAAGGGAGCTCTTGCACTCGTTTCCTTCCAACTGCAGCTCTGTCTCCTGTAGTCAATGCCACATGGCAAATTGCTCTGGAAGCTGACGCAACACTCTCAAGCAGTTTGTGACATGGCATAGAGATGGGCAATTCAGCCTTGTTGTTTTAACACTCGTTGATCCAGTGCAAACACCTTTGGTGAGCCTAAGCAGGTATTTGGATACTAGCCCAGGATATGCGAACACAGCGTAGTCTTTCTCCTTCTTGCTTCCTAGAATGCCTCCAGCTCATATTCCATACCATTGGCTCCCAGTGCTTGGCATTTCAGCCAAATCTATATGGCATGATCAGAACTGGCAGTCGCAATTGCGGGACGCACTGCCAAGCATTCCTTCTTGGGACTCAGTCCATTCACAAATCAGAAATGCAAACAGCACACGGTCATATATGTGCCAGGCCTCCGCATTTGTTAGGCTCATGGCAAGAGGAACCATTGATTTTTCATACAGATAGATGAATTCCCTACTGGATGCCTGCCAAACCGCAAACTATAAAGAGCCTGCCATCTCAGTAATGTTTTGCCTCAACTTTAAACTAACTTTGGCCCAACTTCTCAAACATCTGTTTCCCTTGATGCTTGGCATTTGCAATCCACACTCCTAATGTGTAGACGAAAGCGCCTGCAAATGTGGACTTCTGTGTGCACTTTATAGCAAGGCAGAGAGTATAAATAAATGAGAAGGTTTTGTGGGTGGTGGGACTACCTACACACACACACACACACACACACACACACACTGCAGCCCTTGTACCTGCAAGTAACCAGTGTGTTGGCACAAACAGATTGGCACCTGTCCAAAATGGCTTACCATTTAAAATAGTGGACATCAGGTGGAAACCGTAAGGCAAAAGGAGGAACAAAATGGCTCTTATTAATTTTAACTGCTCCTCTCACAAACAGCTACTCCCAAAGATTTATGATCAGCGATTTTTCACATGTTTAGAATCACCTGGTCAAGCCCATCTGTTTTGATTTTTAAAGTGTTTTGAGACCCTGACAGAAGACGGCATTCTACCTTGGACTTGCAAAGAGACAAGATACTAGAAGACAAAACCCCTTTTAACTAAAATGCATTTTACAGATTCAAAACATAACAGCATGAATCCAATGGATCCATAAAGAAACAAGGCGTATAAAATGTGGTTCAAAATGTTAGGGTTAACTCCTGACCGCTGGGTGTCATTAACACATGGCAACACAAAGCAAAGCACAAAAAGTTCTGCTTGACTATAGACTGAAAACAAAATTATTCACCTCCGTATGTTTTGTGTTGCCGCATCAAGCCCTATTTGGAGCAATTTAGAAATGTTTGCTCACCAAGTAGTTCAACAGACCTACATTACGAACTATAAACTTCATGCTAAAATGTAGCTAATGAATGACAAGGGTAAATAGTTTTCATAAATAAATGGCCAAGCGTGCACACACGTACACACAAAAGCCTGCAATAAAAAGTTGCCCTACTTTAAGATCAATTTGTTATACACAATATTCTGTGCCTTAAGCATAATATGAGCAGAATGAAGCAGAAACTAATCGTGTCCTGTGACATCTCCTGTGCATATCTATCGGGAGGGAGGGATCTTGATTTAAGAGTAATTCATGAAAACTAAATATCTCTAATTGTGACAAATGTGACTTGGCAACATAGATAGCATCAGAATGACCCACTGTACCCCCTACTTTGTGAATAATTATTTGTGGGTTTAGAACACTGGGTTTTGTTTCCTGTTCTTTGGATAGATTCATTTCTGTCTGAATTCAGGGGAGAGAGGGAGAGAGAGAAACCCAAAGCAAGTTGTTTCAATGTGACTTACTACAGTAAAGGAAACACAATGCAGTTTTTTGGAATGGTTCCACAGGAAAGGTCTGGCTCCCAGACGTTTCACTCCTAGCTGCTTTGGCCATTTTAAGTAACTAATGTTTATGCATTCCCTGCATAGACAGCACAGGGACAAGAGAGTCGACCAGAGAGATCATTTGCCATACTTTCATTCATTGTCAATATAATTAGACACTGCTGCCATTTTCTGCCTGCTTGAAATTGGCATCACCACGTCCTATGAATTAGCTTGTCACCCCACCCCACCCCGTCTGTACTAAAAGAGTCCAGTTTATAAACTAGCTAAAGGTTGACTCGTACAACAGAAGCGAAAAGTAAGAATACGTAATAGACAGCAAAAGAGCTGTCGGCCGGCACTCGACAATAATTTCAGTCTAAATTCTTCTGCAACCCAGTCTTGTGATCCCCAGCTGAAGCCACATACCAAGAACATATGCTTGCACTATACCATCTCAGTTGTGGAGGCAAGACACATATCCACAGAAGGGGGGTATCTTTTATTTCTCTCACAGCACAAGTTCAGATATCTGCCAAGTGGTTACTGCCACTTTTAAACATGCAACTTTTTGTGGTGGAGCAAAAATTGCACTGCTGTGTTATTAGGTAGTGGCTATTCCCCTTCAGACTATTTTCAGCACTTGAAAAGCCATTAGCTTAATCTAACCCTTTTTGTGTTTACTATCCCCTAGAAGGGCACTTAGCAATTTCCTTCCCAGGGGATCCCTTAAGCTGCCTCCCCTCCACAGACATACAAAAGGGGGGGGGACCTGAAGCAGAGAGCTTCTAAAATATCAGATGTACATTCTCAAACTTCTCTTCCTCCATGCTTGCATACTGAAGGACATGGCAAGTGGTGATGCCGCTATCCGCAGAGAGCTCAGCAGCAGAAGTAGACTGTGGTGGTTTTAAGGCTTCGGGTATGGCAGTGTTGAGTATGCTAATCTAGATGGGCCCATGGTCTGATTCAGTACAGGGCAGTATCTTATCTTAATCATTTATTAATTTTGTGCACCACCCTTCCTCCACATGGACCCCAAGGCTTAGTATTATGGCTTCATGAATACTCTGTGGCGCTAGCTTTTTTGGGGGTAGCTTTGTTCATGTGCCTCCTGCCACTCATATTTGTCACCTTCTGTCCTCCAGTGTTTTGTTTAGGTAAGGTGCCAACTGTACCAGGGGTGTTCAACCAGTAGATCATGATCAGGGGATACCATCCATCACACCATCAGGGGATGGTAGATCAGGGGATGCTTATTGTGTACAAAAAGTTATGGGGGAAAGCTAAAAAACTGTGCAATCCTCCCAAAAAAAGCTCAACAACTCTGGGCACTTCCCTCCTAAAAAAAAGCTCAACAATTCTCATGCACGCTCCTCCTCCCTCTAATGACAATGGGTAGATCACTGCCAGGTTTTTTTTTATACTGGGAATAGCTCACAGTCTCTTGGGAGTTGGATATGCCTGGTTTAAAGCAAGAGTGGGGGAACTTTTTGGCTTCATGGGCCACATCATGAACAGGTCAGCAGGATTGCCCCTCTGCAGCTTTACAAATTGACCTTTGAACAAGCCTCTCTCCCCTTTAAAGGCAGGGAGGCTGGTTCAAGGAGCATTTTGCTCGGTTTCTCCTTTAAGTGGGTGAGCAGCAGCATTGGTGCACCTCACCCACTTAAAGGAAAAGAGTGGAGATTAAATTCTGCTGCCTAGACTGTGCAGTTCTGTTTCCTGCTTGGGACAGAGTGGTACATATTATACAAGATTTAACCCTACCTTCCTCTTATTCCATGACAGCTAAGCTTACTCAGGAGTATTCAGTGAGGTAGTATGTCAAAGGCTTTTCAGAAATCTAACCGCATGTCAACTGAATTGCCTCTATCTATGTGCTTGCTGACACTCTCAAAGAACTCTAAAAAGTTTCTGAGACATGACTTGTCCTTGCAAAAGCCATGCTGGTTCTGCTTCAGCAAGGCTTGTTCTTCTATATGCTTGGTAATTATGTCTTTTAGCAATGCTTTTCACCAGTTTCAACAAAAATATATTGCTTGTTCTTTGTTTTAATTTTTAATAATTCTGATATTCTGGAGCACTGATGTTCAAGTTTAAGACTGTTTCGTTGCATTGCTTCTTAATCACAAGACAGCTTTGCTTGCATATGGAGAAATATTCTATTTTGGGCACATAGTGTGCCAAAGCTATTCATGAATAAACAAAGTGTTGTTAATGTGTAACATGAAGCCAGCTGTCAAAAATGTAGTCAACAGTGAAAAGGCTTCAATATAAGGAAAATTACTTTTGTCTCTCTAGAATGACAAGATTCTCCAACTTGGGATTCTCCCCCCTCAATAAAGCAGCCAACTTCTGTCACACAGCATTCACATCATATTGGTTTTACAAATCAATAGTGTCAAAAATGTTTTCGCGTTGGTCCATTCAAAGCAGTAAAAAGGATGACTGATCAGAACGAGTAATAAGCAATCTTATTTTAATAGGAAGCAAATGTGTGGGAATATGATGCTTGATTGTTTCTCTTTTTTACGGTTCTTTCAAAAGTTGAACTGCATGCTTATGAAGAAACCTCCCTTTTTATTGTGCAAGGGGATCACTTTCAAAAATTACAGGGAAAAAGTATTACCAAAATGCTTTAAAAGGATAAAAAGCTAAATGGTGTTAATCCGAACATTAAAATGCTTGTCTGCAGACAAAATCTGTTTATGCAGGGTTCTTCCCCCTAACCACTCAGAGGTTAGGAATGGCCATGCAGAATGGCCATGTGAAGCTCACCTTGTTACTCCTCCCCATAGTGGCGTAGCTCTAGTTTCTGGTTGCTCTAGGAACAACACTGCCTTGGGGAAGGGCTGTTGCAACATCAAGTCCTCCCACATGGCCTGGGGGCTTTTCAGGTTAACTGAGCAGGATATGGCAGCTCCCATGCATGAGTAAAAATGTAAATAGAGGACCAGAATCCTGAAAAAGTTTCATACAACAACAGTGTATGCAGTGTTAAGTAGCTAGATTTCGTTCTAAAAGGGAAAAGCTTAAAGCTATCCTGCCATGTTTTGGGGGCAGAAATAAGAAACTAAGATCATGGCCACTGGTCCCATCACCTCCTAGCAAATAGAAGGGGAAGATATGGAGGCAGCGAGAGATTTTATTTTCTTGGGTTCCATGATCACTGCAGATGGTGACAGCTGTCACGAAATTAAAAGACGCCTGCTTCTTGGGAGAAAAGCAATGACAAACCTAGACAGCATCTTAAAAAGCAGAGACATCACCTTGCCGACAAAGGTCCGTATAGTTAAAGCTATGGTTTTCCCAGTAGTCATGTATGGAAGTGAGAGCTGGACCATAAAGAAGGCTGATCGCCGAAGAATTGATGCTTTTGAATTATGGTGCTGGAGGAGACTCTTGAGAGTCCCATGGACTGCAAGAAGATCAAACCTGTCAGAGGGCCTGATATGGCTACTCAAGAGTAACGACTCCAGCATGGTCTTTTAAGGCTTTTATTAAGTGCTGATTATTTACAGTGTTCAGAGCAGTAAAAATGCCTCCTTAAGGTGAGGTGTCAGAACCTCCGAATGGCGATTGGCGCGTTTTCTTCCAGCACCAAAGCTTTGGCAGACCCAACCTCTTCCCCCTACGTTTGCGTCGCAATTCGGGAGTTGGGGGGATTGGCCTCCCCCCCCCCGTGCGTCCAACTTCCTGTCCCACCGGCGGCATGGGCTCCACAACCTTGCCTGAGCCTCGGACACCACTTCCTGACTCTCCGCTGGAGGCAGAGCTCTCCTTACTCTCTCCAGCGCTTGGGGATGGGCTGGAACTTAAGATGGGAGGGACTTCCCTGTATCCCTTGTCCCTCACAAAACCTATCCATTCTTAAGGAAATCAGCCCTGAGTGCTCACTGGAAGGACAGATCGTGAAGCTGAGGCTCCAATACTTTGGCCAGCTCATGAGAAGAGAAGACTCCCTGGAAAAGACCCTGGTGTTGGGAAAGATTGAGGGCACAAGGAGAAGGGGACGACAGAGGACAAGATGGTTGGACAGTGTTCTCGAAGCTACCAAGATGAGTCTGACCAAACTCCGGGAGGCAGTGGAAGACAGGAGTGCCTGGTGTCACGAAGAGGCGGACATGACTAAACGACTAAACAAAAAAATTGGGGAAACAATGAGCTCCTTGTTCTGGATATTAATAATTGGGGTGGGGGATTAAGGTAAAGGTAAAGGGACCCCTGACCATTAGGTCCAGTCGTGACCCACTCTGGGGTTGCGGCGCTCATCTCGCGTTATTGGCCAAGGGAGCCAGCGTACAGCTTCCAGGTCATGTGGCCAGCATGACTAAGCCGCTTCTGGCGAACCAGAACAGCACACGGAATGGGGGATAACAAGCCACTATTACTCAGCCTAACCCTCACAGTGTTATTGTAAGGGTGAACGGGAATGGGAGGACATAAGCAACCTTGAGCTCCTTGGACAGTAGCCAGGATATGAATGTAATAAGCAATGGATCAGCAATGGATAGCTCAGTTGGTTAGAGTGTGGTGCTGATAACGTCAACAAGGTTGCAGGTTCGATCCCCGTATAGGAGGGCTGCATATTCCTGTATTGCAGGGGGGTTGGACGAGATTACCCTCAGGGTCCCTTCCAACTTGTATGATTCTATTATTCTAAGATACGTCACAAAGTTTTGGGGATACTACAAAAAGCACAAGAAATGCAGTTTATTGTATCACAAGTTAGGAAAAGCTACTTTTTTCAGGGGGTAGGAGGATTATGCCATTGCATCACTTGGCAGCAAGATGCTTTGGAGCCAAACACACTTATGGACTGAAGCTGCAAATGTCACAGATTTTATTACAATTGTGACTGATACCAAAGTCCAATTATTGCTGACATTTGGGGTTGGGGGCTGAAATCTTGCAAAAGGTCAGCGTGAACAGTGAAGTAATACTCCCTTGGAACATTTCTTAAAAGGAAAGCTGAACGGGACTCCCCCAGGCATGGAGCAGCTTATGATGGCTACTCTATGTATTACTTAGCAAAACCCAGGACAAAAGCAATAGGATACAATCTGCAACAAATGGGGGCAATTATTGTCTTATTTGAACAAGCAGTTTAAATTATACATGTTGGGAGAAGGGCAAATCTTGGGAAGATCGCCGCAAGAAGAAAATCAAATCTGACTATGTGCTGTGTTTTACAGTTTAATTGTACAGTACAGTAATGCTTTTTATTCAATATTTAAACAGCACATTGAGTGCTTTAGGTGAAAGAGGTGCTTTTAAGTACACCTAGGGGGCTTTAACATGCCTGGTGTAATGTTTTCCCTTTAAAAGATGGACGCCTCACCCCACCCAAAACTCTCGTCTCAATATGCAGCATCACAATTTGTGTGGTGTAGTGGTTAAGAGCAGTAGTCTCGTAATCTGGGGAACCGGGTTCGCGTCTCTGCTCCTCCACATGCAGCTGCTGGGTAACCTTGGGCTAGTCACACTTCTCTGAAGTCTCTCAGCCCCACTCACCCACAGAGTGTTTGTTGTGGGGAAGGAAGGGAAAGGAGAATGTTAGCCGCTTTGAGACTCCTTACGGTAGTGATAAAGCAGGATATCAAATCCAAACTCTTTTTCTACTTCTTCAAGTTCTATCCCAAAACAGGTTTTCTGTGTAAACATGGGGTGGGGCTGCTGTTCAAAAAGGGAAGGAATCCATTTGGCATGGCTAATGCTCCCTTGGATGCATTGAATAAGTTGCACAGCTCTTTGAATCCAGGCCAAAACAAGCTATGTTGGGTCAAGACTGGAGTCTGTGCTTCGATATTCAATTTCTCTGCAAGCCTTTTAACCCAGCGTAATTTAATTACACCCAAGAGAATGTCCGTTTAACTTTCCTTAAACAAAACTTAAGAACATCAGAAGAGCCTGCTGGATCAGGCGAGTAGTCCATCTAGTCCAGCCTCCTGTTCTCACCTTGGCCAAAGAGATGCTTAAGAGAAGCCTGCAAAGCAAGACCTGAGCACAGCAGCACTCTGCCCACCTGCAATTCCCAGCAATTGGTATTCATAGGAATATGGCCTCTGACAGTAGAGGTAGGACATGGCCGTTGTGGCTCTCAGCTGCTGATAACCTTGCCCTCCTTGGATTTGTTGGATCTTCTTCTGAAGACATTCAATTTAGTGGCCATCACTGTCTCCTGTGGGAGCGAGTTCTATCATTTAACTATGTGCTGCATGAAAGAGCACATTGTTTCACTCTGTCCCGAATCTACCAATATTCAGCTTCACTGGATGCCCACGAGTTCTAGTACAGTCATACCTCACTTTAAGTACGCTTCAGTTTGAGTACTTTCAGTTTAAGTACTCCGCAGACCCATCTGGAATGGATTAATCCACTTTCCATTACTTTCAATGGGAAAGTTCGCTTCAGGTTACGTACGCTTCAGGCTAAGTATGGACTTCCGGAACCAATGACACTCAGATTTTGGGTTAAATACGCTTCAGGTTAGTACTCCGCGGACCCGTCTGGAACAGATTAATCCACTTTCCATTACTTTCAGTGGGAAAGTTCGCTTCAGGTTAAGTACGCTTCAGGTTAAGTACAGACTTCCAGAACCAATTACACTCATACCTCGGGTTAAGTACGCTTCAGGTTGAGTACTCCGCGGGCCCGTCTGGAACAGATTAATCCACTTTCCATTACTTTCAATGGGAAAGTTCGCTTCAGGTTAAGTATGCTTCAGGTTAAGTACAGACTTCCAGAACCAATTACACTCATACTTCGGGTTAAGTACGCTTCAGGTTGAGTACTCCGCGGACCCGTCTAGAACGGATTAATCCACTTTCCATTACTTTCAATGGGAAAGTTCGCTTCAGCTTAAGTACGCTTCAGGTTAAGTACGGACTTCTGGAACCAATTGTGTACTTAAACCGAGGTACCACTGTACTATATGCTGTGTATGATTTTGTAAACGTCTATCATGTCACCTCTTACTTCCCTTTTCTCTAAACTAAAAAAATCCCCAAATGCTGCAGCCTTTCCTCCTAGGGGAGTGGCTCCGACTCGTTGCTTGTTTTACCCTATATGGAACTGGGCACACTTTGTACTTTATCAGATGTTAAGAAGAGATACCTCAGCAGGTATACCAACTCTGTGGAGGAAGCAAATGACTGACCACAAAGCAAAACCTGGAAGGGAATGAAATTATGCTTCCTAGTTCTCTAAAAAAATGAGAAAAGGCTAAGAGCAGCCTAAATGCAGTCTGCTTGCAAATAACTGGTGTCAGTCCAAGTGGGCTCAAGGGAACTCTGGAATGTGGCTTTGGCTGAACAGCAGAGGCAGCCCAGAATCCTGGTGCTGCTGAGAATAATATTAGTCAACTGCAATAAATTTATTCTGTTTCCAGAAAATAAATTAGTCATCTCCCCCCTTGTAAAACCAGATTTATGGCACAAGGTACCAATAGATTAGTCTCCCCTATCCAATAAACAGCTCCTTACTTAGCAAGAGAATTGCAACACAATCCTATGCAAGTCTACTCAGAAGTCCCATTGAGTTCTGTGGGATTTACTCCCAGGTAAGTGTGTACAGGCCTGCGGTCGTATCAACCTGCAAGACAAGCTAAACATTTTAATGCACCAACAAATTGGTACTATGCATCAGTCTGAAACTATTCTGCTCTATTCAAGGGAAAAATTGTTTCTACAGAACATCCTGGTTTTATTAGAAAGATTCATAATATCTGGAAAATGTGGCACAACTCTGGGCTCTCTCTAGTGTTGAGTACCCATGTTTTAAAAAATGAACTGAAAGATTCCCCTACCTTCTTGTTCTGGCAGGAGGCTATCTTTGAAATCTATATTCCACTCTCACCCAAGGTTGGTGCAGATGTGCAACTTAGCTGTGATGAAGGTGACAGGGAGACTGTCATTTTGTAAAAATAAAAATAAAAATGATGGCCCTTTTTACCTTTTACCTGGGTTAAGTGGGCCTATACTCATTGCTTTAAACCAGGCATCCCCAGACTTCGGCCCTCCAGATGTTTTGGACTACAATTCCCATCATCCCTGACCACTGGTCCTGTTAGCTAGGGATCATGGGAGTTGTAGGCCAAAACATCTGGAGGGCCTCAGTTTGGGGATGCCTGCTTTAAACCTACCTTAAACAGCTAGCGAAGTTCAAAAGTAATGTCACAGGACAACAGCATGGTCAATTATAGTAGAAGGGTGAGACTAAAGGGATGAAGTCATAATTAATTTATGTCAATATGGATGCTAGGATCAAACATTAGGAAGAACTTCCTGGTGGTCCAACTTGTTTGACAGTGGAACAGTCTGCCTTAGAAGGCGCTGTACCCTTGATTAGAAGTTTTTAAGGCGAATGGCCCCCTATCAAGGATGCTGTAGTAGTGAGTTTCCTGCGCTGGCAGGGGTTTGGTTGGACTAGATGACCTTTCAAAGTGCCTTCCAATTCTATGATTCTGCAGGAAACTGAGACAGATGCAAAACACCTGCCACCACGAAGAAATCATAAGAACTGCAGTAGTGATTGGACAATTGAGGAGAGACAGGGCAAATGCCCCTGTGATGAATGGGTACTAACACTAATGGAAAATCATGTCCAAAAAACATGGAGTAAATTTGCACCTGATGTTTAACAGCACCAGCCCAAATTGCTTACATTTGGGTAAATTTTATTCAGTCTTGAAGCTTGTTGAATGTAATACTGTAAATGTAAAATACTGTGCATTTTTCCACACCCACTTCCATAATTGATCAGGGATTTACTTGAATAAATCTGCCTCCCATTTTACTTGGCATTTATTTATTTATTTATTTACTCACTCACTGTTTCCGAATTAGAGCTAGTTTTGTAAATCCGACCTAATACTCCTCCTGTTAGGCCAACAGCTGGCATTAACTTTTCAAACTTTGCACAGTCTCTTAAGTGATCCATGTCATGTCATGTCATGTCAATAAATAGTTTAACATCTGTCTTACTCAGCAATACTGGGGGGAAAGGATCAGTGCTCAACCCATATCCTATTGGATGGCATGACTTAATTATGCCTTCTTTTGATATCTTTCAAAGTTCAAGCATTCCAAACCAGTCCCAAAGCTTCATATTACTCAAGAGCTCTTTCCTTTCAACTCTGCATTATTGCATTGTGGTCAGTGGTGAGAATTCTGGGCTCTGCCTACCTTGAAACTTTCCCCTAAATAAGTAAGCATCCTAATGCAAAGATTAATCTTAATAATTGATAGATTCCAACCATTGGGTAGATTTCAAATTTGCAACATACCCTGTTATTATTATTGTTATTGTTATTATTATTTGAATTTATATTCTGTCCTATACCCGGGGGTCTGTTTGAGATCTGTTACTGTGTTTCTCATTAACCAAGTTTTAAAATGAGCTTGATACGGAGAACACCTGCTGATAAAAAGTCTAAAAGTCTACAATAGTTTTCAGTCTGTGTCTTTCCTTATACACTGAACTTATTACAGTTATATTTTCTGGAGAACTAAAATATCTGAAATGTATCAGATGTAAGTAATTTTTATTTGCCAACTTACCTTCTGATAACATTCTTTTATTCTAGAGCAGGCATGGCCAAACTTGGCCCTCTAGATGTTTTGAGACTGCAATTCTCATCATCCCTGACCACTGGTCCTGATAGCTAGGGATGATGGGAGCTGTCGTCCCAAAACATCTGGAGGGGCGAGTTTGGCCAAGCCTGTTCTAGAGATATACCCCACACTCCCCATTACATTTACAGTAATAAGTGCTGCCGTTCTCTGTATTCAAGATCTCTTTAAACTGCAGCAAGGAGGACACCTCATTTCCATGTATTTACATCCCTACAGGCCCTGTCCTGCCACTTTCTTTTTACTGGAGTGAAGTTCAGCACTAGATGCCAAAACGAAGGTTTTAATGAGATTTACATCTGGGTGTCAAGATGCAGAAAAACTTTTCCGTAACTGAAAAATCCAGAGAAGAAATCATGGCACGATCAGATTCATGCTGGATGCAATTGGGGGGGGGGGGAATGTCAAGCCAAACCCCACAAAGACCTTTGTTGACAGTTCCTCTCTACAACCCCAGAAATCAAACCCCCAAAACACCACACATCTTGTGCTATATGCAGGGATTATGAGATCATAGTATGAGGGAACAGCTGATAAAAAACAGAGAGTGTGAAGAAAAATGGTTAATGCAAGTGACACTGCGAATAAAGTGAGGAGGAATGAGTGACTGCGTTGGTGAGACAAAGCTGTAAGGCACGTCAATGTTTTAATTAAAAAATTATGTAGCAGAGATGATGCTAATGAGCCAATAATCTCAAGAGACCATTTCTACAATTCCTGTCTAGTTTCAATGCCCTTATTAGCCTGAAGTGAGTAGTTCTTTTTTTAAACCTAGTAAAAAACAACCCCACCACACTTCTTTAAATACCACAAGCGCCTGGCATTAATCATGGAAGACCATGTGGAACTGAGGCTGACACACTATGACTCACCTAAGACCAGACAGTTGAGCTTGGTTCAGGTCTGCCATAGCCAAGAACTCATCTGCTAGAATCAATTCTTTCCACCAACCCCTTCTGTCCCTCCAGAGCTGTACACGGCATCTCCACTACGCAACCCAGGCTCTCCCCACCCCAATACCTGGAAGTTCTTCGTAAATATCATCATCAATTGGCTCTGTGCTTGCTTGTTGAGAAGGAACAACACTTTCATCAATGTCATCATATTCTTCTTCTTCCTCCTCCTCAAGAATATCTTCAGATCCCATGTCTGTTCAGAAGAATGCAAGAGCTGCTCAACAGGTATCCACCCAGTGAACACAGCCACAAGGAATGCGAAAGAAAGCAAAATAATTCTGACACTTCCCAAGGAAATTCAATGCCCCAGTTCTAGCTTATTAAGAGACGCCTCTGAATTACAGATGTGACTGTTTTTATTTAGCTAGCACCAGCTGAATAAAAACAGGCACATCTGTATTTCAGTGGAATTTAACTCAGTAGCATGTCCTCAGCTTATTACTGTGTATATTTCTTTGGAAGCAAGTCCAACCGAGTATAGAGGAACTTATACCCAAGTGCGCAAGGGATTCCTTATTCACACTCACACAGAAAGCTGAAAACAGGAAACGTGTGACACAAAAATGGCCACAATGAAATTCCAAGATCAATAAACAGACAATCTATTAGAAAGCAATAACGATTGGAATTCCAACATGCACTGTAAACAAAGACTCTTTTCAACAACTGGCTTACCTCGTATTGCGTGTCTCAACGTCCGCACCCATTCCACAGCTTCCTTGGAAGTAGCAGCTGTAAACTGTTCAAAAAGTTGATTTTACTAGTAGTAGTCATGAGCATAAAACCACAGCCAGCACGGTATCAGTAATGAAAAGAAAGTAACATTCTTGTCACTTCTTCAAGGCACCATTAGCAATTCTTTACATGTCTTCTGGTACTTTTCTTGCAAGGATGCTTCTTATAATGTACAGTTAATTTTGACAAATTTACGTAATTGAAGCAGAGGATGATGGATTTGGAACTCTGATCAGCAGCTGGCAGCTGTGCAGAAAAAAAAGCTGCTTCTCTTCATCAATGTCAAAAGCAGGACTGATGAACAAAATTCGCCCTTGACAATTAGAAGACACCCATGAATTTCTTTAGACTGCTGGGTACAGTTTTCTTAAAAATGTTCTTGTCAGATTCCAACACAGTACCTGACAACTTAATTAACTGGCTTTCAACTGCAATCTCAGATATTTAAAACTTATTAAACTTACATTCCACACTGATGCCTAGCTGATAGATCTTGAATCACATAGCTGATATGTGCCTTTAACTTAGATTTCCTTCCCCGTCCTCTAAGCAATACAAGATATGTTTAACAATTGGAGTGTATATATATATATATATATATATATATATATATATATATATATATATACATACACACACACACACACACACACACACACACACACACACACACACACATATACATTATTATTCATCCAAGAGCAGACCTATTAGATAATAGATATTTAAATATAAGCTGTGAAATGGAACAGCAGATAAAAATGGTATATTGGTTGTTCTTATCCAAAAAGATAGTATAATGTTTAATCTATTCACACACATACACATATATATGAATGAATGTACAAGGTAAGCAAATCAAGAGTTACTTCTTCTTGAACATGTCAGGAGTTGTTTTATTGAAACGTTAATGTCTTCATAACTGGAACAGTAACAGTTTTTATCAATTTAATTTCAAGATGACATAAGAAGTCCAACCTGATAAATGCGTTTATCAGGAGCAGCGATTTCAAAACAGCAATCTTTCTTTCCATCCTTCCGAAGGGTATTATTCATTCTGACGGTGTAGCCATCTATAGCAAATTCACCTTTCTGTTGTTTGTCTGTCGTAGATAAAAAGCAAAGATAGAACTTCATTTGCAACGCTGAACGTGAATGGCACGACAGGTTATCATTTATTCAGATTTTGCTTTCCATTTCATGAATATTCGAGAGAATAGGTTAGACGTTATTAGCCGAATGGTTTAAGTGATGCTATGAGTGATTTAAAAAAAAGAAAAACCTCTCCTTTAAAGGTACAAACAAAGCACATTTTTATGAAAGCTGCCTACAGAATCCCCCAGGATGATACTTACAGATGGTCACATTTAGTGAGAAGTACATGCAATGATTTCTTTACCTAGGGAGAACCAAGAACTGGAACATGGAACTTGCAAGACAAGTGCATCATAAATCAGTGTCTCTTTCTGGTTCAGTAGCCACTGGGAAAATCTGTCCAGTGAACAACTTACTGATCTCCTTGGTACATCTGCCCCACTATTGCATCTCAAAAAAGAAGAAGTAAACTTCAGAGGCTGTTAGCGACTGTAAAAGGGGGTTCTTAACCTACTGACCAATGTGAAGGCGCCTACAAAATGCTCAGCTTATTCTAACTTCTGCTGAGACAACCCAAAAGCCAAGTAGCAGCATACACAACCATTTCAAGATAAAAGTACCCTCAGGACAAACGGGGGAAAACCACGAAACCAGCAGGTGCCTCTTCATAGCTCCAGTCTTCAGACACTGAGATATATCAATTTATCGTGATGTTTAGCTGTTGATATATTGGGATGTTGAAAACCTGGTATTGCCCAGCCCGTCTGCCACCTTTCAAACCCTGGAAGCCTCTTCCTTTCAAGAAATTCAAGAGACTCCTTGAACTATTCCTTAACTATTAGCCCCGTTGACCAAACATCTACTGTACTAGTCAATCTGGACCATTAACAACAAAATGTATGGCCAGCCAGCAGCTATAACAATAATTACTTGTAAACGACAGAATTAAATGGTGCTGCTAACATTCTTGCAATGGCCTTTGAAAACAAATTTTGCAGTCATACTGCCTTCCTAATAAGACATACAGTGGAATCCTAGTAAAGATTCATCTTCAAGCTGCAAGTAGTTCCAATTCAGCCGAGAATCATTAGAAATTCAAAAAGCAGTTAACCATTTTCTGTAATAAAAAGTTCAGTAGATCTGGGTTCTTTTCTACCTCAAGGGAAGCTCTGATGCTATAATTATGAATCAAATTTATTTTTCTGCCTCTGAATGCAGCCCTAAATATTTTTTAACAGGCAGTACTGTAAGGCCATTCCCCAAAACTCCTGCTGCAGACAGACGGGAAATGGACCTGTGCTAAAACTAGGGAAAGTCTTTCGCTTTTCAGGGTAGCATCAGTCACTAGTTTGAGCCTTCTTTACTGTTTTTATTTAGTCTTACATGGACTCTGCTTGTGTCACAAGGCAACCTCAATGAGGAGGACAGATCTACAGGTCATCCCTAAATAACATGAGTTCTCTACCATGTATGATTGTTTAAAAAACAGATTTCTTTATCTTCACAATCTAAACTGTCTGCTCAGACAGTGCTTCTACAATCAGTGCTACTGCAGTTGTTAAAAAACATCCTTGAGCTAAAGGATGTTTGCCAAGTGCCAGATTTGGTATTTCCTGAATGAGGCTTCTGCACAAGAGACACAAAGAATGTTAGTATAGCAAACATCTCAGAAAAGAAACAGCTGGCCTTTAATATTAATTAATTTGATGTTTGCACTGCACACACACAGATACGCACGCACACATTTCTGGAGATGTCCCCTTTCTAAATCTATGTCTAAATACACAACAGAACTCCTAGAAGACAACACTCCTTTCCCACGTAAGTTTAGTTTCTGTGTAAATCAGTCCACTGTGGGTATATAACTAGAGTACGCCCATCTCAAACTTTTCTAGTAATCTAGAAGCAGAATGTATTGGTGTGCATACTAATATCAGCTTTCGGGGTGGCCTTAACAATTTTGTAGCACACCTCATGTTATATCTATGAAGAATCTCTCTCCCTCAAACTTTTGTACAGCAACTAGTGTGTCATGGTGCACAAGTAACTTCTTGGGTTGTTTTCAAGCAACAACCATTTGGAGGCACACTCCACAATAATTTCAACAACATGTGTACCAAATATGCTCAAAACAGTGGGGTGGCAGTTCCTGGGCACTCTGGCCATTTTGCACATGTGAAAACCACAGAGAAAAAGCCACCAAGAAAATGCTGGCAACAGGCTAGTGTCTCCTGGCTGCCATTATTAGTTATTAAGGAAGGAAATTGTGATATGCAGGAGGAATTGCAGGAGACTGAAGTATTTAGAAGAGAGCCAGGGAGCACTAGATGGCACACTGGGCACTGCTCACCTTTGTGGAAGTTGCCAGCGTGCACATACAAACTCATAAATAAGAACTGCCTCCAGTTTTTTAGCTACTGCAACCAACCGTCTTTCATCCAACTTCTCTGAAATTCAGAAAACATCTGGCCCACACCCAATAGATCTTCTCTACCAAATTTCACAATTATAGAACAAACCACTTTTGGAAGGGTTTATATAATAAACAGTCATTTGTAATTTTAACATGGAATGAAATACATCCTAAGTCTAGTGGTGTTCCCACAATGTAAACTGTTCTGCCTTACAAATTCAAGATTGCCATTAATTCCATCTGGAACTAAATTGAGACAAGAAGATGGTAAACAGGTATAAAACTTCAAAACCACTTACGAGGGGAGGAGAGAAGAAGAAACAACAAGGGAAACTAAGTGAGAATAATGTTAAGGCATCTTGAAAACTGATCAAAGTTTGGGGGGGGGAGGGGGGAGGACCTATCTGAAATTCCAAAGGAAACAACAGAAGAGATAAGACAACATATAACAGATACAGTACATTCACACCATCTGGAAACACAGGGACCATTATACAAAGGCCATGAATGTTGCACGTAAATCCGGAATGCCTCAAAACAACAGGGCGACCCTAGAGGTCTGCAAACAGTCAACCGCATTGCACTGGGCTCTAAGATAAACCACAAATTTTTTACAATACCTTTGTCACTTCCATAATAGTAGAAGACTGTTCGAGTCAGAGCGCACCACCGCTTTTGCCACTCAAAGCCAAGAAAGCTGTGGTCTGCAATTAACACAATCTATATTAGATGGGCATTCTACACAAAATTCAATGACACACTTCATATTTGTTTCCATTATGTATTTCCTTTTTTAAGGATGGAACTGACTTCTCAATTAAAAAGCAGAAATGCAATGTTGGAACAAAATTTTAAAAGCACTGCAAATAAACAGTAATATAGGCTTTATTATTTCTACTGTATTTTTTGTAAGTCAAAATAAGGGTATACAGTGGTACCTCTACTTACGAATTTAATGCGTTCCGAACGCACATTCGTAAGTCGAAAAAAATTGTAAGTCGAATCCCATAGGAATGCACTGGGAGAAAAAAAATCGTAACCCTATCTAAAACCCTATCTAAAAATTCGTAAGTAGAAAAAATCCTATCTAAACCGCATCCAAGATGGCGGACGGAGCTCCATTCGTAAGTAGAAACATTCGTAAGTAGAGTTATTCGTAAGTAGAGGTACCACTGTATAGGCAAATATATGTGCTAGTATGATTTCGTGAGTGTGTGTGTGTGTGTGTGAAAGAGAGAGAGAGGGAGATAGATTTTCCTAGGACTTTCCCCCTTTCCTTGAAGTAGCAGTAGGTGGTTGAAGAATGGCAAAACTTTAGACAAGGAAAGACTAACTATTTTTCAACTTCCAGCATAGTGAGTTAACAGTTCCAAGTACATCCTACCAAACTTTACTTGATCTTTAAACACTGGTCCAGCTCAGTCTTGCTTTACAGCAATCTCGTATGATGGAGGAACTACAATGCATCCCCTTCAGAAGTCTAAAGTTTGAAGAGGCGAGTTATGCAAACTTGTGCATATTCATATCATTTCCAACTTAAATTTTGCTTCTGCAGCTTGTAAGGTCTTAAAATCCATAAAGGGGGGGGGGACTCTTTTCTTAAAAGAATTGCATCCAGCAGTTCAATCTACAGAATTATGCTTGATCCTCTCTCTCTCTCTCTCTCTCTCTCTCTCTCTCTCTCTCTCTCTCTCTCTCTCTCTCTTTTTAGAACATTTTGATGAAATTTTCTTTCATTGTACTACAGGCGGTAAACCTTATATCTTCCTACCAAAGTTTCTCCCATTGCTCTAAATATTATGTTTGATCCTCTCTGCACTTCAAGGTGTTTAGCAATACCTGCTGAATTTGGGAGTTAGTCTAGCTACAACAGGGAATGTCATTCTTACAATATATAATTGTGTTTCTTCAAATTAATGGGTTCTGTCTTATATGATATCATTCCCTTTAATTGTTGTCTAGAATAGATCACATGCTGTTTCAGACACAGATTTATAAAAACATTTAAAGATGTGCCCAGCAAAAAGCAGGGGTGCCAACTTGAATAAAATATTGAGGGGACCCAGGTAGGCCCCGCCCTGCATAACTGACACGGCACACACACACACACACACACACACACACACACACACACACACCATTTGAATGGCAATGCCCATCCTTAGCCCCTAGGAGTTGGCTCCTATAGGGAAGAGCATAGTAATCTCTTAGGACTGGCTAAAATTCTCACTGTGACCTGGCATCCCGCCCCTGCCCTCACTGTTAGACTTCACAGCCCATGCTGGTTCTTGAAAGTCATGAGCTGTGGGGAAAGGGAGAAGGAAAGCGAGGTTTTTAAACATTGTAACAGGACTGCGATGATCCAAAACAGCACGTTCAGTTCCATGTTGACTGCAGTGCCTCACGTCTTCATGCTGTTCATCAAATTCCACCCAGTGATGGATGCGTTTTTAAAGGTCTCTTTATAGCACTCTCAAACATAGCCACACATTTTTCAGGACTCTCCAAAGAAAGCCACTCATCTCATGGTTTTAGTCTTCTGAATACTTCTTGCTTTTCCACTAGCTAAGAGTTCTTCCCACCTGTGCTACCAGTTGCAAGGGGAAGCGGGAGAGAGAAGCTGCAATTTAATTTTTCCAAAGCTGCTTACCTTTCCTGCGCTTTTCCAGGTACCCAGATTTTAAAACACACTGAAGGTCTTGCGCTGCAACTGGAAGGAATTGATTCCCTGAAAAAAAAGAGGGGAACGGGGGGGGGGTAGTATTTTTAAAAAGCATTGGCAAATCATTATCAAACTGGGGGGAAAGATAACCACTAGTTATTAGTGAATGTTCAGTATATTTGTAGACATTGATCAGCCCCACTTTTTAGCCAAGATGGTGTGAAATTGTTGTATTCCATTCCCTCTTCCAGGCAGCCCTCCTTCGGTGGCTCGGGAGTAATTTCCTGTGTTTTAGGAGGAGAGACACCTGGTTAGGAGCACTTTCCTCAAGCAGCAGTGCAATTGTGGGAGACAGCATTCATAACACCAGTTCCAAAAATAGCCTAGAACAGTTACTAGTTACTACACAGATTGGTGAAGTAAAGACTGCATCTGAGCATGCCTGTCTTTTACTATAACCAAGGTCCACAAATATAAAATTAAGCACATCCCCACGTCTTATCAACAATTGGGGTGCATCCTATACTGATTTTTTTTCTTTCTTTTAGAGACAGCTGGAGTTTTTCTTGCTACAGAAAAAAATACGTAAGGCATCCTTTCATAGAGTGTTTTCACTCAGCATTATTTTAGGGGGAAATATTTTAAAAGGAATAAAAAAAATTAGCTTATGAATAGCACAAATTTAGGGAAGATTTAAGCAATCAATTAATTGACACCGATTTTTTCCCCCCACCATGACAGCTCTAAATAATAGTCCTTTGAAGATTTGTTACATCAGTAACGTTAATTACACCTTAAGATTTAAGATAACATACACTATGAATTATTCTTGACATCTTTTATTAGTACTTAAAATCATCTTTCCTATACCAGGCATTGATGGACACCTGCCACTTGTCAATTTATACCACTAGGGTGCTCCAGTAGTCAGCAGAATTGAGACAGAACTCTTGAAAACGCACATTTCCCCTCATTTTTTTTAAAAGCTTTACCATTTTACCATTGATTGCTTCTTTGCTACACTTCAGCAAATACTGCAAATAATTAAGCAGTAATTAATTTTCTCCCTTTAGTTCCCATATGCTCCTTTTTCTACATCGCAGTAGTTAACAGAGGCATTGCATGGATTTTAAAGGATCAGATGGAGTGCAACGGCAAAGCAGGCAATTACCCAACTGTCAGCAAATTACAATGATCACCAAGAGCTCTTGGCATCCAGATCCAGGTTGGTACTGGGCAACATGAATAATCATTTCCCAGCATGACACTCTAGGCAATCATGTCATTCACAACAGTCTGCATGCTTTCGGGTTATTGGAGAGAAATTTCATCATCAACATGGAAAAGACTGGGGAGTCTCTGGTTATGTCATCTGGCCAAGAGAGCAAGGACTTCTTTGCACAATCTGCTTAAATCAAACCTCATGGCTTCTTGTTTCCAAGGCATTGTAGCAGTGCTGCCATAATACATTACCTTTCATATCTTCTTTCCTTAACTCCCCCCCCCCCAAAAATGAAAAAGTGCAATATTTCCCCCCCTTCTGCTATGAGGGGCAAGTTTAATAACTTCCCACAGTTATGAACCATCAACACCTTTTTGCTTAATACAGTGGTACCTCGGTTTATGAACACAATTGGTTCCGGAAGTCTGTTCATAAACTGAAGCGAACTTTCCCATTGAAAGTAATGGAAAGTGGATTAATCCATTCCAGACGGGTCCGCGAAGTACTCAACCTGAAGCGTACTTAACCCGAAGCATGGGTGTAATTGGTTCCGGAAGTCTGTTCATAAACTGTAGCGTTCATAAACTGAAGCGAACTTTCCCATTGAAAGTAATGGAAAGTGATTTAGGTATCAGGGTGATATAAGCTTCTTTCCAGGAGTCCGGTGTCCTCCCTCCCCTCAGTATTTCATTACATAAATCAGTCAAAGGTTGTATCAGCCATTCTTTTAATGTCTTATAGTATTTGGATGATAGTCCATCCGGACCTGGTGCTTTGTCCAATTGCATTTGATTTATCGAACTTTCCACCTCTTGGGTCGAAATCTGTTGGTTGAGCAGGTTAATTTTATCTTCAGAAATTTTCTGCAATCCATTTTTGTCCAAAAACTGTTCTGATACCTAAACCAGAAACGGACAGAACACAGTTGAAGAATTATCGACCCATCTCCCTACTTAATGTGGATTACAAAATTTTTGCAAATGTACTAGCTTCTAGAATGAAGAAGGTCTTGGTTGAACAAGTACATGCTGATCAAGCCGGGTTCTTGCCCGGCAGACATATGAAGGATAATATCAGAAATATTATTGATATATTGGAGCTATTACAGGAGAAGATCAATACTAAGGCGATGTTGATCTTCATTGATGCAGAGAAGGCATTTGATAATATTTCTTGGAATTTTATGAAGAAGAATCTGGAAAGGATGGGGGTGGGACGAGGATATATGAATGCTATAAATGCAATTTATAGTGATCAAAAGGCAAAGATTATTGTAAACAATGTGGTATCAGAAGAAATTAGAATCGAAAAAGGAACCAGACAAGGGTGCCCTCTCTCCCCCCTTTTATTTATATCGGCCCTGGAGGTGCTTTTATCAATGATAAGAAAGGAGGATGAGATTAAGGGGGTGAGAGTGGGGAAAAAACAATATAAGCTAAAAGCCTTTGTGGATGACCTAGTTTTGACTTTGCAAGATCCAGAAGTTAGTGCAATTAATGCACTAAATATGATTCAGGAATATGGGAGCGTGGCAGGTTTTAAACTAAATAAGAGTAAAACCAAAGTATTGGATAAGAACCTAACAGCAGAGGAGAAAAAGTGGTTGGAGGAGGCCACTGGTTTGCCATTTGCTAAGAGGGTGAAGTACTTAGGGGTGAATTTGACTTCGAAGAATTTAAATTTGTTTAAAGATAATTATGTAAAGGTTTGGAATGAAATTAAGAGAGACATGGATAGATGGTCTGATTTAAAATTGTCCTTATCAGGCCGAATTTCTGTGGTAAAAATGAATATATTGCCAAAAATGCTATTTTTGTTCCAGTCATTGCCAATTATAGATAAGTCGGAATGTTTCAAAGAATGGCAGAAGGCACTTTCAAAGTTCATATGGCAAGGGAAAAAGCCTAGAATTAAATATAAGTTGTTGACAGAGAGTAAGGATAGAGGAGGCTTTTCCATGCCAGATCTTAGAATCTACTATGAAGCAGCTGCCTTCTGCTGGTTGAAGGAATGGTGTTTGTTAGAAAATGCAGACATATTAGACCTGGAAGGGTTCAACAATGTGTATGGATGGCATGCGTACTTATGGTATGCTAAGGTTAAGAGTCACAAAGGCTTTAAGAACCATGTAATTAGAAAATCGCTGTTGAATGTTTGGAACAAATATAAAGACCTATTAGAGAGGAAAACACCTCTTTGGATTTCACCGTTGGAAGCGAAAGCGCGAAAGAGGATAAATTTGGAGACCAAATGGCCTAAATATAGAGAAATTCTGGTGGAGGAAGGAGACCAGTTAAGGTTAAAGACATATGAACAGTTAAAAGGTAATATTGATGACTGGCTCCAATACCACCAGATAAATGAAATGTTCAAAATAGATAAGAAGATTGGTTTTGGACTAGAGAAATCTAAGCTAGAGACAGAAATGTTAGATCCAAAGACAAAGAATCTTTCCAGAATGTATGATTTATTGCTACAGTGGCATTTGAAAGATGAACAGACAAAAAAAGTGATGATAGATTGGGCGAAGGATGTGGGACATAATATTATGATGGAAGACTGGGAAAGATTGTGGGGGGAAAATATGAAATTTACCGCTTGCACTGTGTTAAGAGAGAATATGATGAAAATGATGTATAGATGGTATTTAACGCCAGTGAAACTTGCTAAGATTTACCACAAACAGGATAATAAGTGTTGGAAATGCCAAAAAGCGGAAGGAACATTCTATCACATGTGGTGGACCTGCCCACTAGTTAAGGATTTCTGGGAAAAGATTTATAATGAGTTGAAGAGAGTGTTCAGGAACACATTTATTAAAAAACCAGAATCCTTTCTACTGGGCATGGTAGGAAAAGAAATACCTTTAAAGGATGTGAATTTGTTTTTGTATGCCACAACAGCTGCTAGAATATTAATAGCAATGTACTGGAAAACACCAAAAATACCTACAGTGGAAGAATGGCAAATGAAGATGATAGACTATATGGAGCTTGCTGATCTGACCGGAAGACTACGCAACCGGGGAGAAGAGAAGATGGAGGAAGAATGGAAGAAATTTCGAATCTACTATGAAAAATATTGTAAAATTGATATTTGAAGAGTAATTTAAGCAATTATGGATGCTGCAGGTTAATGACTTAGAAATTTTTGCTTGGGAAATTTAGAGTGATAAACGGACTTTGATAGTAAAATACAAGGGAAATTGAAAAATGTATATAGGGAAAGAAAATAGGATTAGAACCTGCGAGGTTTGATATACAATGAACCGATAGAGGGGGACCTCGAGGAGGTCCATTATAGATAAGATAGAAAATTTGAAATATGATTAGTGTGTTTTTCTTTTTTCTTTTTTTGTTTTCTTTTCTCTTTTTGTATCTTTTTTGATGTTGTTGATGTTGTTGTGATTCTTTTTTTTTGTATTTTTCTGTATTTAAATTTTGAAAATTTTAATAAAAATGAATTTAAAAAAAAAAGAAAGTAATGGAAAGTGAATTAATCTGTTCCAGATGGGTCCGCGGCGTTTGTAAACCAAAAATTCATAAACCGAGGTGTTCATAAACCGAGGTTCCACTGTACTGCCAATAACAGTAAAGTTTCATATCTGTATTACTGTTTATTTTGACAGGGTTCCACAAGTGGCTAACCTTTTCCTAGTGGCCACGCACATAAGTCAAATGACCGGTTGAATTTGTGTGTGTGTGTGTGTGTGTGTGTGTGTGTGTGTGTGTGTGTGTGTGTTAGCCAAAGGCCACTGCAACATCCAAAGAAAGAAGAAGGGGGGGCAGACAGCCGTCACTACATTTGCAGTAAAACCATGGTCAAATGCACCAAAATTTCTTATTACCCAGAATAGGAAGTAATTCTCAAATAAAATGTGCAGACTAGATCTCAGAGCCCCCTTTGCAATTGACCGCTAGTCCATCCAGTTCTTTCCTCCTAATCTTCCTAGCTCCCAGGGCATAGAGAGCCACCTTATAAATCACAGAGTCATCAGTATCACTTAGCAGCCATTTCACCCTGCAAATGAGGACGGTAAATTTCTCCCTCATCCCTACCCATCAGGTAGCAAAAAAATCTCTTCCCGGCTCAGCAGGAGGAGATGTTGTGGGCTCACGCGGCCTTCACGTGGGGGGGAATGGTTAGCATTCCCCCCAGCCCATTGGATGTTTTCCTGCCGCGGCATGCCTGCGGTGCGTCCAATCGGGGCGCACCGGGAGGGCGTGGCTTGCCAATATAGGCGAGTCCGCGGCAGGAGTCGTCCTCTTTCCTTCGGACTCAACTCACCTTTTTCTCCCGTCCACCTCCCCCCGTTCAGGCAGGGTTCTTTCTTTAACGTTGCCTACAGACTTCGGTTGGTCGCCGTTGAGGGGCCTGGTAGGAATTTTCCCACCTGGCAAATTGGCTCGGGCCAGGTGGTTTTCGCCTACCTCGTGGTAATCGTCACAACTTTGGTTTTGGCGGTAGGCATTGGATTATCCCTTGAAGGTCCAGGTGTGGGGGGAGGTTACTGCCATCACCTCCCCCAAATGCGGAGGGGTACTCCCTTAAGGAGTCCAGGGGGCGTTGCCAAGTCCGAAACCATGGAAGGTGAGGGCCAGAGGGCACGACCCCTAGTGGTGGCCCCAGGATGGGTACCTAGTTGATGTGCATCGCAGGACCCATCCAATCGGTGGTTAACCCTTCACAGACTGCCAGCAGAGCGGGCTGGAGTCAGATATAGTCGGTTAGATCCAATGCCTATGCCAATACCTCTCTTCTTCCGTAATCAATAAAGTTGTGGCCTATTCGACCCATTAACCTTAAGCTATGTGTCTTGTGTCTTTATTCTTCCGGGGAGGCCTCGTGTATTGCCACACAACTGTCTGGTCTGAGATTACTTTCATCAGCATATGACTCCTCCTGCTCTTTTAAAGGCTGGCCATGGGCTCTTTCCTTGTTTAAACGAGGATCAAATGAAAGCAAAGTAAGTCTTCCTTCATCAAATGGTACTGTAAAGAACGGGAAATAAGCAAGGATTGCGTTTTTTCCCCGTTTCCAGTTTGCAACTTCTGTGAAATACTACAATACTTTCTGAAGGCTCAGGGCGGGTCACAGCTTAAACATACAAAATACATAATAAAAACAAGAACAGAAGAAGTCAATAACCCCCCTCTGACAACACATTTAAAAGGACATAGGATATTTAATTAGCCAAAGGCCTGGTTGAATATTTATTTATTTTTACTGCCTGGCGCCTAAAGATGTTTAATGAAGGGGCCAGGCGAGCGCCCCTGGGGAGAGCATTCCACACACACAGCTTTTAAAACACGTGGTGTCCGACAGCTAAATCTTATAAGAGTCCATCCTTCCCTTCTTAAATCATTATATCCTTTGTAAAGCAAATATATACTCATTTGCCCTGCTACTTTAAAATGGTTGATTCTGGGGTGAAAGCGCATGGCAGTGTTCTATCTGCACTGTGTAGCCCATATGCCAACTTTAGTTGAAAATAGGTATGACACCTCTAAGATCAAAAGGGAGACTTGTAGCAGCTGACAATCTTAAATCTAGCATGGCTAGAGGATGAAAAAATAATACGCCTGTAAGCTCCTATAATACCTACCACAAACTCATTAATATGAACGATGTTGGCTTCACAAGGCACACTATACACAGCACAAGGGATGCCGGCTTCATTTTGAGAAGCAAATCAGTAATCAATATTTGTAGAAGCAAGCTAATCCTTTGTAAAATCACTGGTTTAGTGATTGAAGAGTTTGCTCCATCTACACAGTTAATCCCTCTTCATCTGTTTGAGCCCTCTATTTATTTCAGCCACTTACAATGGTAGCTGTGTCAGATTAATACATCTCCACATGCTAAACATGCCTTGACAACTGACAAAAGCTTACTACTGTCAGGATAATCTCTACAAACACAGGGATTTTTCTTAGAGAGCCAGAAGGCAACATCCAGAAATCAAATGTTTGCAATGGGTCTTAACTTCAAGTGACATGGCCTGTTCCCACATCATCAATCACACAGTAACCACCTTACCACTGAATCTTTTTTCTAGCCCTCATGGACATTTTTTCTTTAAACTGGAAAGATGTGAAATTGCTTAAGCCATAAGAAGATTTTGATTTTGATTTTCTTTTCTTTTTAACCAAAGCAAATACTTCATATAAGAGATGGACCTCCAGGTGAACTCTCATCAATCTCAACCTCTCCAGCCATGCCATTTGGAGGTGATGGGAGTTACCTGGAGGGCAACACCGGGATGACTTGTTTACAGCATGTAAAAAACTTTCTAACTATGCATGTCAGAGGGTTGGACTAGATGACCCTCACGATCCCTTCCAACTTGGCAATTCTATGATTCTATTGAGGGCTTACCTTCCAAGTCCCGGACTGCAGAATCCGGGACCGGCAGCCATGTGACACCGGAAGTTGCGTCGACGTAACTTCCAGTGTCGCTTTGCCCTTCTATGGGCACCAAAAATGGCCACCGCCAGCTTCGAAAGTCGCTTGTACGCATGTCAGGAAGTGCGTTGACGCAACTTCCGGTGTCACTCCGCCCATCTATGGGCACCAAAAATGGCCACCGCCGACACCGGAAGTCGCGTCTATGCACTTCCGGACATGCGTAGATGCGACTTTTGAAGCCGGCGGTGGCCAGTTTTGGTGCCCATAGAAGGGCAAATCGGAAAGGAAAAAATGGCCGCCGGCAGGAGAAAATAACGGAGAAAAACAGAAGACGAAGTGATATGGGGGACCACCGGGAAAAGGTAAGTAAAAGCGGGGGTTTCCCGGGGAAAACGGGGTACTTGGCAGCTATGATTGAGGGACAACCTTAAAAAGAAAAGAACCACCAAAATTAAACTAAAATCCTGCAAATTTGCCACCAACAGAATTCATGTAAATGATGCCTGCAACATTTGACCTATTCCTTTTTCTTGAGAAACCTGGCATGGCAAAAGTTATTTCAGGATAATGCCACTTGTGTTAGATTAAAGATCACCCTAAACTGCAAAGTAGTACAAACTGTAAAACAAAACAGCATAAACTCCTGAGCTGAGGATGGACCCTAAGGGGAGAGGCTGCAAACTGCCACAAAAAGGAAACAAACCAATACCTCCTGCAAAATAAAAATGCATTGCAAATTCATTTAAGAGTTGAAAACCATGTCAGATTAAAGCAAACACATTATTAGGTCAGTGTTTCTCAAACTTGGGTCGCCAACTGTCGGTGGACTACAGCTCCCATCATCCCTTGCTAGCAGGACCGTGGTCAGGAATGATGGGATAATGTAGGCCAACAACAGCTGGGGACCCAAGTTTGAGAAACACTGCTTTAGGTACTTGCAAAGCATGGGGATCATATGTTAAGGCAGCAATGTGCAGCAAACACATTCCATTGCACACTATCCCTTGGTCCTCCAGCCCTAACCTTCCTCCTCTGCAGGTGTGTGTGAGATGTCATGTGGATGTCCACAGTTGGAAGAGTGGCCAGTCAGCACACCAACCCTCTGCTTTCCTGATGTGCTTTCATTTGGGCTACAGAGATTGGCATAGGTGAGATGAACACACAAGACTGAGGGCAGGCAGCCATTGGGGCTCTCTGCATCATGAAGTGACACACCAGCGAGTCTTAAACCTCCTCTGAAACCTAGAGATCTTTTCCTCAGTTTTTGAAAATAACTTCGTTGCATGATGTGAACCGGGGTGGGGGTGGGGAGTAAGAGCAAAGTTTATCATCATTAAAGGTAAAGGTAAAGGTACCCTGACCATTAGGTTCAGTCGCGGACGACTCTGGGGTTGCTGCGCTCATCTCGCTCTATAGGTAAAGGGAGACGGCGTTTCTCCGCAGACAGCTTCCGGGTCATGTGGCCAGCATGACTAAGCCGCTTCTGACGAACCAGAGCAGCACACTGAAACGCCGTTTACCTTCCCACTGGAGCGGTACCTATTTATCTACTTGTACTGGTGTGCTTTCGAACTGCTAGGTTGACAGGAACAGGGACCGAGCAACAGGAGCTCACCCCGTCGCGGGGATTCGAACCGCCAGCCTTCTGATCGGCAAGCCTTAGGCTCAGTGGTTTAGACCACGGCGCCACCCTCGTCATCATTACAGATCTATAAATATTGCTGTTGGGTGGGGGGGGTTGTGGTTTTTTTGAGGGCTTTTTTCTCCCCCCTCCACATTTTTACACAATTCTCTCTCCCAATTTCTGGCCAGATTACAACCAGAAGCAGCTCACCCAATGAGGCGAAGATGTACTCATAGCTCCTTGCAGCAGGAGCACAACTGCCACTTACTGGATTGGCTCCTCCAGTGGGCCCATGCAGACCCAACCTCACCACCTCATGAGACACTATGGGCTCTGCCCCAATGCTTGAACAGAAAAGCAAAGCAGAGCAACAAAGGAGAATACCGAAATACTGAGGCAAATACCTGAGGTACCTCAGATTGCTAATTATCCTACCAAGGACTGCTAACCTGTGGGTCTCACCATGTTATTGGCCTCCAACTCCCATCAGCCTCAGCCAGCACAGTCAGTCAGACCTGTATTCCAACAACATCTGGGAAGACCACAGATTGGCCACCTCACCCCTGTTCTAGAAGATTCTCTTCTTTCACCCAAAATATCCCACCATATACACAAATGACCTCAACTCTAATAACAAAAATGGGCACTGTTAAGGAAGTGGAAGCAACTGACAAACAATGTGTAGCCCGCACAGCAATTGTATGTTATAGGAGCAACCTTTTACCTGGCGCTGCTCAGGAATTCTTTAAAAAAAACACACACCAAAAAATGGTTGCAGTTTTGAAAAGTTCAGTCTGCCATCTTGATTCAAAATGGCACCCAATAGTAACCAAATACAGATGAAAACCTGCTCCTTGCTTTCAGGAGCCATCGCGTGAAATTTAGTTACACTCTCTGAAGAAGTGTCCAAAAGCATAGCGAACAGACAACTTTCCAAGATATATAGTATGTACACGTACGTACACACACAGAGAGTTTTACTATTTTCACATGAATACAAGCAACAAGTAGAAGATTAAGAAAAATGTTAAAAGACTAGCAAGGTTTATTCTGTGACTTGGAGAAACGTAAGGTGCCCATAAAATGTGTGTTCCATCTTCTTTTAACATGACTCCCATATAAGGGAGTTTCAGTCTTGCAGATGACTTATGGGTTTTCACATGACTCTAGCAGACAGATGTTCATGCTTAAGGCCTGGCTGTAAGACGGAAAGAGGGGAAACAGCTGGAATGAGCAGCAAGCACCAGCAAGCAAAGTGACAAGATAGAATGCCGAAATCCTGAGGCAAACCGCAAACAAGAGGAAAACACCATCTGAAGGATTGTTTTAGGGTGCCTGCTATTCTAGAAATTTATCTCTTCCCCTCGTCCATCCAAGTTACACAAGCATTCACACCTGCCTCCTCCTCTTCTAATAAAACTGGCCATTTGAAATGCCGAAGCAGGAACATCTATGTTTTCCCCTTCTGTTTTGCTGTTTCCATATGGCGATAAGGATATGAAACAGAACCCAGCACATGAAACAATGTCCAAAGCCTTCATGAAAAACAAACAGTTTACATGTTAGAAGAACTTGCTCAAGTCAGTATCAAGAGAAATATGCAGAATGAATGCTGGACACTGTATATCCCGGCTACATTATGTGTGCCAACATGAGTTTGACCAAACTGCGGGACGCAGTGGAAGACAGGAGTGCCTGGCGTGCTATGGTCCATGGGGTCATGAAGAGTCGGACATGACTAAACGACTAAACAACAACAACAACAACATGTGTGCCAACAGCATGGAAAAGATGCACATTCTTTTCAGCTCCTGGGAGATTGCTAAATGCTGCACATATTTTTATACGCCCCCTCTCCCCTTGTGCAAGCAGAAGGAACAAAAAATATTTGTTTAATATGCACAGATACTCAGGATCCCCATTCTGAGCAAAGTATGAACTTCGTACTAATTGCAAGCAGGTTTTTTTAATATATTCTTCAATACACTAGTTTTTGGTACATAACTATATTTAAGTACCAAATAAGAACATTGCTAACGTTTCAAAGCCATCAATTATTAACTGGGCTTCCCCAGGTCCTACTGTTGTACCGATGTTTGCCATCCTGGTGCACTTGAAACTTTCTCAATCTTCAAAGTGAAGTCACCTGTTGGCCCTAGTCCAACATCCTGTTCCCACAGTGGCTAACCACATGCCTATGGGGTGCCCCAACGCAGGACCTGAGTGCAGCAACCCTCTGGCCAGTTGTGATCCCCATCAAATAGCCATCCAAGTTGGTGGCCACTGAAGCATCTTCTGGAAGCAAACTGCCACAATCTTAGGATCATATCTCAGCAGAAAAATAAAGTTGGAAGAGACTCCATGGATCATCTAGTCCAGGGGTCAGCAACCTTTTTTAGCTGTGGGCTGGTCCACCGTCCCTCAGACCAAAGGGGGGGGCGGACAGTATGGGTTTTTTTGGGGGGGGGACGAATTCCTATGCCTCACAAATAACCCAGAGATGCATTTTAAATAAAAAGACACATGTAAAAACACGCTGATTCCCGGACCATCCGTGGGCAGGATTGAGAAGGCGACTGGGCCGGATCCAGCTCCCGGGCCTTAGGTTGCCTACCCCTGATCTAGTCCGACTCCCTGCAATGCATGCATATGCACACACATGGCGATCAAACCGATGACCTTGGCATCAAAAATTTAAAAATGAATGAAAAACGCAAACATGGTTGAGCAGGGCTTCAAACCCCAAAACGCCACATATTACACAGTATTCACTATTTAGACTTCTTAGAAGTAAGTCTACTGATTTCAGTGGGGCTAACTCCCAGATAAGCTGTATGTAGAATGGCAGCCTGAACCACGAATATGTGCCCACTAAACAGAAGCGTCCATATAATATTGATTTCAGTGGTTGGTAGTCAGGTATTCTTTTCCTCAATGTCAGAACCTCTTACGCAAAAGTTGGCACTTGAATTTGCTGGCTTTTGTCTTCTTTCCTTTTTGTTTCATGTGCATGAAACTACCTATAAGCTGTTGTTTCAATTTGAAAACTGCAGTAAGTGCATTGGAAGAAAGGCAATATATAAACGAAAGAAAGAAAGAAAGAACAAGCAGCGTGAAAAGTCCTTGCTTCCCAGATCCCCAAAGGACCTCAGAAGAGACCCGATAAGCACTTTTCCCTTTGTCAATCAAGAAAAAAAAAATCTGGCTGACTAAGCGGTTTTTGTGCTTTTCCTCCTTACCACCTTTGCAAGATGCCATAAGGCAGAGAATCCTGGGTTAAAAGGACAGAATTCCATTTTTTTATGAATGGAAACTGAGGTGGGGACAGAGTTACCTAACTCAAAATAGGCATACAAATGTACAGTCCTCCTTTCTTTTCACACAACGGACAAAGGCCAAACAGATTTTTCTAAAAGTGGCAAATAAAATAAAATATTCCCCAAGGCTCGATTACTGTACGTTCAAAGTTAAGCAAAGAGGGTTTTTTTTTTTTACTGAGTGAACTAAAGCAGAGTCATCATTCTCGAGGCAAAGGAAGGAAATTCTAGCAGGATGCAGAACCCTTGAAACTAGCACTAAAATTAGGTAAAGGTAAAGGGACCCCTGACCATTAGGTCCAGTCATGACCGACTCTGGGGTTGCGCGCTCATCTCGCATTATTGGCCGAGGGAGCCAGCGTATAGCTTCCAGGTCATGTGGCCAGCATGACTAAGCTGCTTCTGGCAAACCAGAGCAGCACATGGAAACGCCGTTTACCTTCCCGCTGTAGCGGTTCCTATTTATCTACTTGCATTTTGACGTGCTTTTGAACTGCTAGGTTGGCAGAGCACTAAAATTAGCAGATACTAAAGGCATGATTAGATGACCACTTACAAGACAGCAGTTTCGTTGTATTGAAGAGGAGATTACCACTATGTGCAATATGACCCTTCAGAGTCGTTTATGCTATAATTTGCTGCTCCATATCGCCATACATTTTATTAAACTCTCAAAATGCTTCATTTTTTTGCCCAAAGATCAAAACCCATTTGCATTATTTATCTATTCCCCATCCCCCACACAAAGCATCCACTATTTCTGGGTGCTTTTTTTTGCTTTTTTTCATTTTATCAGCAAAAATAATAACTCTTTGGACCTTGCAGGCAGCCAAGTATCAGGCTTTAACCATCTGTCAACTGGCTTGGATTCAGCAAGCATGCTCCCATAGTTTGGGCTCTAATTGTGTTTAATGCTGCACTAATTATTTCAATGGGGAATAATCTTGTACAGTCAAAGTTGACTCATTTTATAAACTGGAAGCTCCTCAGCTATAAATTGGCAGGTCTCATCCTTCATTTCTCCTAAGCGTTGTGCCAAGGGGGAATAAGTATATGGTTGCTCTGTGACCAAATGTCATGTGCTGGGCAGAAACATTGATCCTGGCTATTAATCACTCCACAAGCCCTCCCAGTAATCAAAGGGCACAGCTGCGGTGATATATGACCAATGTCAAAGCAGAAAGCCCTTTACAAGACTGCATGCCTACCAGCTGATGGCCAGTATGTAGTACAGTGTGCAGACTAGCCAGCCCAAAATGCCCAGGCTAATTAATCACCACCTCTAACTGTTCATACCATCATTAAACACCTTTATTGGCTGAATTATCTGAGGATTCTTACCCCGTAATTGCTTAGGTCTGGAAGCTATGAACCTTCTCACCTGGATACACAGAGCTGACTATTACCTGCTCTGGACCACCCCCTGGCCTTTCATTCTCTCCTCGGAAGAGTTTGCTGACCCAGCAGTGAACCAGTGACGAGGAGAAAATTGGATACCTTTCCAACCAATCTTGGGATGCTTCAGTTTATTGGGAGAACTAAATAATGCCAGGGAGGTGGGGACGGGGAATCATTGGATCAGCTTTAAAATCTACTCATTCAGACTTCTATTCTCAAAGGGCATGAATGCCAAATGCAGAAGTCAGGGGTGCCAACTCGAATTAAATATCATGGGGGCCCAGGTAAGCCCTACCCCACGAAACTGATCACATGACGCAGTGCACACACACTATTTGAATGGGAATTTCCATCATCTTTGCAGGGTGCAGGGGCCCAGCCCCCTCAAATATTTGATTGTGGGGGCCGAAGCCCCCACTGCCCCTAGGAGTTGACTACATTTTTAAAAATCTGAAAGCCAAAGAAATGAAGATTACAACAAATGCATCGATTCAGGCCAGAATCTGTCTGCCAGAACCAACCCAAGGCATCAGCACCAGCACTAAAGGCTAAATGACTTCCATAATGCTGGTTATCACTTGCTGCAGATCTGGAGCATCAGGTCCAATCTCCGTTATATCCAGAAAGGACTGGTAGAGAACCCTGACTGACTGAAACCCTGGAGAGTTACTGTCAGTTAGTGTAGATGATACTGAGCTAATATGGACCCAATGGTTTGACTCAGTATAAGGTAGTTGCCTGGCCCAACATTTACAGAGTTGAAAATACTGGATTCTTTTCATAGCATCTCCTTTTGAATGCACTTGGGTTTATATGGGGCAACTACTGGTTCCATTTTAGCAGACATAAAGGGAATTGTGGCAATGACCCAACAATTTGAAACCCATGGTTCTTATTCATTTCCTGTTACGTGATGCTTGACAACTAGCAAAAAGTTGAGTTGCGCCAAACTAATGTTACTGGAACAACAGCCTCCTTGGTGGCCAAATTTTTTTTTTTTTTTTTTTTTTTGGCCCTTAAGCGTCGTAAGGTTAAAATTGACAGCACCGACCTGGGTCTAAATGTATAGCCTAATTTATTGTCAGTTTCAGTTTTAAGTTTTTTAGATGTTTAGATGTTAAATGTCTAGATGTTTTAAATTTTGTATGGATAAATGTTTATTTCTGACTGGCGGTCAAATAAAATTGAATTGAATTGAATTGAAAGTTACGCCAAACAAATCAATTCAGTTTCGAATGAATCGCAACGTACAGCTCCTCGTGAAACCAATATTCAGGACACCCGTCATGGATACCTTAAGAGCCACAGTAATCAATGAAGAGACCGTTTTGGAAGCAAACAACAGGTGGAGGCAAACAGCATTCTGGAGAGAGTTGAAGGCATGACGATAGATGTGCCATTGCTTGTGGTATACACACTTATTGTTATGGCCCCACTATCATCTCTGGTCAAAACAGAACACACATAAATTCCTGCCAGGGAAGAAGAGGTCAGAGAAGATAATAAAACAGTGGTGCCTTGCAAGGCCAATTTAATTCGTTCCGCGAGTCAATTCATTTTGCGAAAAATTCGTCTTGCGAATCGCAGTTTCCCATAGGAATGCATTGAACTTTCTTTTTTTGCCCATAGGAACGCATTAATTAAATTTCAATGCATTCCTATGGGAAACCGCGATTCACAAGACGAATTTTTCACAAAACGAATTCGTCTTGCGAGTCACCATCAGATCACAAGACACATTCGTCTTGCGAAAAATTCGTCTTGCAGGGCATTCGTCTTGCGAGGTACCACTGTAATAATAATTTTTTATTTATAATAAATAATAAATTATTAAAACCCATCTGGCTGGGTTTCCCCAGACACTCTGGGCAGCTCCTAACAGAATAAAAAAGTGATAAAATATCAAACATTAAAAGCTTCCCTTCAGATGTCTTGTAAAAGGCAGGTGGTTGTTTATTTCCTTGACATCTGATTGGAAGGTGTTCCACAGGGCGGGCGCCACCACCGAGAAGGCCCTCTCCCTGGTTCCCTGTAACCTCACTTCTCACAGTGAAGGAACCACCAGAAGGCCCTCGGTTTCCGGGCAGAACGATGGGGGTGGAGACGCTCCTTCAGATCTACATCAGAAACAAGGGAGGAAGACAGACATTGGGATCTGCTGCCCCTGTGGGAGTCCTGGGAGTCCTGTTGCCTGCGGCAGCCTCCCTACCTTGCATCAGGAGTGGACCTGCCCAGTCTCCAGGTTACTGAGCAAGGGGCTTTCCCATTTACTGCTTCCTGATCAGGGGCGTATTTTCTATTTGGCTTAGTGGCGCCCTGCGCCACGGCGCTTGCCCATCAGGGGCACGGGCGGCAAAGCCTACAGCTAGCGGTGCTTTGCCGCTGCTTTGCCACTCACTGTATGCTTGGGAGTCACAGCAGCTGCATGACAAGCGGCTGCCCCACTTCCGCTCAAGGGGAAAGGGGGTGGCGGCGCGCTGGCTGGCTCAGCTCAACTCCCTGCAGTATATAGAAGAAGCCCTGGCTGGGGATCCAGCAGCAGAGGCGATCTGGCATTTGCTCTAGCTCCTGCTTCCTTTGCTGTGGGATCAACTTCCCCCTGCCAGTTCCACAAGGGAGCCGCTGCTCTTGCAAACTGTCCCGTCGGGTGGATCCTGCAACCAGTATGTCTCCATCCTCGGTGCCCTTATGCCAGACCTTGCTGCCTGGCTGCAGCAGCTCCGGAGGGCAAGACCAAACTTACTCGAGATTGCCCCTTTATTCTTTTTAGTGTGTGTGCTCATCCCCTGCCAAAATTGTGTGTGGAGTTTACTTGAGAGATTGCCTTCCCCTATGCATTCCCAACTCAACTGCTTTGATCTGAGAAAACTGGCGCAGTTACTGGTTCCACATAAAACACCTGCACTTGTGAGAAATCAATATTTTACTGTGGCAGCACAGGTAGACTTTGGAACTCCCTGCCTATTGATACCAGGCAGACACCTTCACTACTTTTTCTCTTTTTTTTCCTTTTCTTTTTGGTGCCTGCAAAAATAAATAAATGTTTGTTTAGGCAAGCCCACCCAGACATGTAAAATGTGGACATGTATTTTAATCCGCTTTTTAGCATATGGTTCATTTGTAATTATTTTTAAATATTTTAAATAGTTGCGTGTAACTTCTTTTACTGATGAAATGAAAATGGTTATACAAAATCAAATTATGAGAGTAATAATATATGCGGTTTTTCATAACAAAGCAGTTTCTTATTAGAGCAACAGCATAATACAGGAAGAGAAAATTAGCAACGCGTATATAAATATGAATGTTTTGGACTGTTGGTAGATCTCTGTCCTCTTTAAAACTGTTATATTCCCTATTAAAGCTATCTACGGCTTTATACATATCATACTTTTAAAGCACATGCACTCCAAGAATTCTGGGAGCTCTAGCTTACCCCAAAAGAGCTACAACTCCCAGCATCCTTAACAAACTACAGCTTCCTGGGACTGCTTTTTCTAGGTGCTTTAAATGTATGGCGTGCACTCAGCGTAAGCCTAGACTCCACTTTCTTGAGCCTTTTGTCGTTTTTTGGGGGGGGGGAGTTGGGAATATTCCCTCACTCCAGTTTCCTTCCAAATATTAGAATGCACATATTATTTCTTAATTTTAGAACAGTTTCCCCCAGTGATAGCTGCTGTGGGGTTTGTGTTTCAGCATTAATCTTGCACTGGCCGCTCTGTAGACATGGCTGCTTGAACAAGCTGGGCTCTCCCCTTCTTACAAAGCAAATTGTGAAACATCTGCAAGCAAGCAAGGGTGCAAGGCTAGCATTGTTCTAGGCTTAATTGCATTAAACAGGCTTATTTGCCAGAGAAAGGTAATAAGCGCTCGCACCCCCGTGGGCGGATCGGTCCACACTGCAACCCACCCTAAAAGAAAGCTGATCAACTATGGTGTTCCCTGCTCCACCCCAAAAGCTCAAAAACTCTGCACAACCTTCCCTTTAAAAAGCTCAACAACTTTGGGGTAACCTCTGTAAAAAAAAATCAGGGGGGGGGGGTTGACAAAAAAAATTGCACCGGGTACCACCTGACCTTACTACTCCTCTGGTTATTGCCCCTTGCATCACGGAAATCCTGGGACCGCGTCATGTCACCCCGCCAGCCAAAAGGTTGACAACTCTGGGAAACTTGGGGGGCGGGGTGCCGGAGGGATCTTTGAACCACGGTGCTGGATATGTTTAAGACGACCCTGTTCCTGATGTTCCTGAGCCAGTGTGGTGTAGTGGTTAAGAGCGGTAGACTCGTAATCTGGGGAACCGGGTTCACGTCTCCGCTCCTCCACATGCAGCTGCTGCGTGACCTTGGGTTAGTCACACTTCTCTGAAGTCTCTCAGCCCCACTCACCCACAGAGGGTTTGTTGTGGGGAAGGAAGGGAAAGGAGATTGTTAGCCGCTTTGAGACTCCTTAGGGTAGTGATAAAGTGGGATATCAAATCCAAACTCTTCTTCTTTTAACTGGAGAGGCCAGAGGTTAAACCTCAGACCCCTGGAATGTACAGCATGTGCTCTATAAAGGTAAAGGTACCCCTGACCATTAGGTCCAGTCGCAGACGACTCTGGGGTTGCGGCGCTCATCTTGCTCTATAGGCCGAGGGAGCCGGCATTTGGCCGCAGACAGTTTTTCCGGGTTATGTGGCCAGCATGACTAAGCCTCTTCTGGCCAACCAGAGCAGCGCACGGAAACACCGTTTACCTTCCCGCCAGAGTGGTACCTATTTGTCTACTTGCACTTTGACATGCTTTCGAACTGCTAGGTGGGCAGGAGCTGGGACCGAACAACGGGAGCTCACCCTGTCGCGGATTCAAACCACCGACCTTCTGATCGGCAACCTGCAATCCTTGACATTTAAAGCATCTCTTCAAAGGCAGCCAGTACCAGGAGCATGAGGGAACTTAGCATGGGGTGGGGGGAGGAAACTTTCCCCAACAATTTGTAGGTATCGAGAAAAGATTTCAGAACTTCAAACTTTAATGAAAGCTGAAAATTACTTTTCAGCAATTTGACACAGAATTCGAAGAAGAATTTTTTAAAGATAAATTACCTGGCGACAAAAAGTGCTTTGAGATCTTCGCACTCAAAGTAGGAAGTGCTTTTAAGACAATTAAATTATTTCGCTTCGGGCTCTGTCTTTTCAATTTGAGCTAATGACACCATTTACGGATGGTCCATTTAACTGAGGGTCTTTTGCGAGGCAGACAGACAGAAGGCAATCTGGAAGTGTTTGGTAGGATTTTTCCATATTTCAGAATTTAATACTGAAAGGTTTCCATCAAATTCTCCCATTCAAACATTCATCACCAGAATGAAAGTATAATCTCACAAGATAAATGTGTGGCGTGTTTTAAAGAAGTTTCTCCCACATTTTTTTCTTCTTCCCTCAAAAAGGGAATCAATTTCATCCTAATGGCAATTATGCCACTGTGGAGTAATAACAGTATCAAGTTGGCTCAGTCTTTCCTCCTGCCTCTAGAGTGCGCCCAAATCACTCCTATTACTTCTGGCTTCAAGACCAAATTTCCTGTTTCTACTCTATCAACATGTATATTAGTTTAGAGTTTCTAGAAGAGGAAGAGACTGCCAGGCCTGTGCCAGGCATTTACCATAGGATACATACCCTCCAACATTTCTCTGATAAAAATAAAAATAATATTCAATAATACTAAATGAAGAAGAAGAAGAAGAAGAAGAAGAAGAAGAAGAAGAAGAAGAAGAAGAAGAAGAAGAAGACTTTTATTATTTATACCCCGCCCATCTGACTGGGTTGCCCCAGTCATTGTGGGCAGCTTCTAACATATATATAAAAACAGAATAAAACATTAAACGTTTAAAAAACCTTCCCTATACAGACATACCTTGGAAGAGGAACGGAATCCGTTACGGAAGTCTATTCAACTTCCAAAACACTAAACTTCCAAGGCACGGCTTCTGATTGGTTGCAGGAGCGTCCTGCAGTCAATCGGAAGCCGTGCCGGACATTCGGCTTCCGAAAATCATTTGAAAAACCGGAACAATCGCTTCTGGTTCTTGATCATTCGGGAGCCAAAACGTTCAAGTTTACAGGCATTCGGCTTCCGAGGTTCCACTGTACAGGACTACCTTCTGATGGCTCAAGGGCTGGATAACTCCGTAGCCTCTAACATTTCTCCAATGTAAATAGGGGTGCCCTAAGGAAAAGCGGGGCATTCTGGGATCGAATCAGAAACCGGGACAGCTTCTGTAAATCCAGGACTGTCCCTGGAAAATAGGGACACTTGAAGGGTCTGAGGACAGTGACAATTGTACGCTTCTTCAAAGCACTTGTGTTGTGTGTGCTCTTCCGATTATCCGGGAATCCAAATAGACGCATCATCATAGGGTGTTTAGCATCCACACGCAGTGCAGTGGAAAACCTAAGCCCCATGTGCCATGTTCCCAAATGTTGTTCCTTGCTTCAGAGCACAACAGCCCTACTCTGAAATCCATAAAGAGCTCCACCGCCCATTAAGGTTTACTTGCTTTTCCCCCCCTACCTGCAAACGCCACAAAGCTCCTTTCTTGTAACTGCTGAGGAAAAACAAGCATACGTAGCAATTTCATGTGCACACCGGATCACCCACAGCATTGCGAATACAACAGAGAAACTATTAAGCAGAAGTCCAGATTAAGATGAAAGAGAAGATGAGGTGTTTTCTCCTGTCAGCAGTGGGAGAGCCCCGCTGCTAGTATGTGCCGCGCTACATCATTGCCAGCATCTGCCTGCTTGTATAAAAACATGAAAGTTGCGGATTCTGAGGCAGGCTGAAATTAAAATGTGTTCCACACACACAGCACACAAAATTCACCAACACCTCCGACTGCATTATGACTCCACGCTGGTCTCGATTCAACTTGATTAACACTTGGCGTTTTCACTTTGCAGGAGGAAAGCAGATTTTTTTAAAAAATAGGTTTGCTCAGGATTCAAGGACTCTCATTTAAAATGCCACAGATGATGCAGTTCCAGGTGTCATTCAGTTACTAATGGGATGTGCCAAATTTGTTGTTGTTGTTTATAGAACACCAGGTAAAACAGAAAAATCGGAAGTGCATATACTTACACAGAAGGCAAGGCGCCATTGTGGTGTAGCGGTTTAAGAGTGCTGGACTAGGACCTGGAAGACCAGGGTTCAAATCCCCACTCAGACATGAAGCTCATTGGGTGACCTTGGGCCAGCCAATGGGTCTTATCGGAAGCCTACCTTATAGGACAGGGGTCCCCAAACTAAGGCCCGGGGGCCGGATGCGGCCCAATCGCCTTCTAAATCCGGCCCGCAGACGGTCCGGGAATCAGCATGTTTTTACATGAGTAGAATGTGTCCTTTTATTTAAAATGCATCTCTGGGTTATTTGTGGGCCATAGGAATTAGTTCATTTTTATTTATTTTTCAAAATATAGTCCGGCCCCCCACAAGGTCTGAGGGACAGTGGACCGGCCCCCTGCTGAAAAAGTTTGCTGACCCCTGTTATAGGATTTCTTGTGAGAATAAAATAGGAGGGGTGCAAAGTATGTATGCCACCTTGAGCTCCTTGGAGGAAAGGTAGGATATAAATCAAATAAACAAATGAATAACCACCTGCAGATATGGCCACGGCTGTTGAAAGAAAAGCCAGTCCCAACCTCCGACATGGCCGTGGCATAGCATGGCATCAGAGGGCATTCGGTAATGTAAACTGCTACTTTTCTGCGTTGCACTACTTTTGAACATGGCACAGTTTGCTCCTCAGTCTATAAACAATCCCACTACCATTTGGGGCTTTTGGATGCTCCTGATTCCCCCCACGTACAGCTACTGCCACATCCTAGTATGAAGTAGCACATTTGTTTGGCTTCGGAGTCTTTGGTGGTTGCCATCAAAACGCACAGAAGTGCTTAAAGGGGTCACAAGTTACAAAATAAGTGAAAACTTCAGGGTTAATGACAATTACAAAAAAAAATACAGCAGGGAGCTCCTTAGGATGAATGTGATCGAACACCATTCGCATGCGAACATAACGTGATTTTGCTGAAGGAGATACCAAGATCCACCTAAATCTGCCTTCTCCAACCTCACACCGTCCAGATGTTTTGGAATGCAGCTCCCATCAGCCCCGGACATCTGCAGGGCACCAGGTTAGCAAGGCTGACCTAGTACATCATCCTGTCTTCAACAGCCAGCCAGAGGCCTCTGGGAACTAACAAGATGATTGTGAGTCCGATAGCAGTTCCCTGTTTGTCCACAGCATCTGGCATTCAGAAATATGGTGCCTCCGTTTATGGAGTCTTCATTTAGTTATCATAACTAATAGCTGTTGATAGACCCACCCTCCGTGCACATATCTAACCCTTTTTGATGTCATCTAAGCCAGTGACCATCGCCACATATTGTGGTAATGAATGCCATAAGTCAATTATGTGTTGTGTGACAAGTGCTTCCTTTTCTCAGTCCTAAGCCTTCTGCCAACTGACTTCATTAAATGGCCCTGCATTGTGTGAGAGACTCCAATTCCTTACCAAACATTTTCTTCACGGCACTCGTTGTTTCATAAAATTTTGACTATGCTTTCCCTTATTTGATTTTTTTTTAAAATGCGAACTAAAAAAGGTCCAAATGCCTTTCCTCGAAGGAGACCGGCATGGAAATAAAAACCAGATGGCATTAATGGAAGTCAGCAGAACAGAGCAGAAAAGTGATTCCTGACATAAAAATAACCACAAAGGAATATATAAGAGCATTGCACAGGTTTACAATAGGCGTACCAGTCCACCTACCTGGATTGATTGAACTTGTCCCAGCCAAGTGGCATTTTATCATTTATTATTACATTTATATCCCTTTCTTACTTTGGTGAAATTCAACACCCAACTTAAGTGTTTTCATGGGTTGCCATTTTAACTTCATATTAAAGTCTTGAAAATTAAAAAAATAAGATAAAAAAACAGTACTAACTTGCAAGCATAATTGTAAAACTCTATTATGTGTTATATAAACTAGTGACATGCCCACCAATCGGCAGAAGGGGTGGTATCTGCAGCACAGTCCAGCTTGCCATTTTAGAAAATGGATTTTCCAAACGGCAGAGCGATAGGACTGGTGAAATGCTGTCAAAAAGCAATCCTGTTCCTCAAGAGACTTTCTCTTATTACTTTTCCCTAGGGGGGGTGGGTCAAAAGAGGGGCATGCCTTGCACACAGACACACAGACACATAGACAGACAGACACACACACACACACACACACACAAACGTCTCCAACAGCCACTGAACTTACTAGGAGTTCACCATGCTGTTTCCGTTTTATATCTCCAGGCAAGGCTCCTTCCCCAGAGGAACCATCCTTCCCTCCATTTTGGTCTCCCTGTCACCCAAGTAGCTTCTCTGCTCATCTCCGGATAAACCCAGTGGCTATTCTGTTTCACGTGGCATTTGGGGACGCAGAAGGAAGGTGAGCTAATCGCACTAAAGCTGTCATAATAAATGAAGTGAAATATGCATTAGAAAGCTCTGCCTTTGAAGGTCTGGAAACGACAAGAGGCCTTATGAACACACCTGTATGCACGTTTGTGCATGCCTACCCAGACAGCCACCTCTCTCACAGCAACGCTGTTCAAATGTCTGAAGAAAGGCCCAGGACTTGTTCCCCTGGCACAGACAGTCAGAACTGTCAAAACCGTCAGTGCTGACTACGTTGACACTGTGCAAGAAGTGGTTCCCAATTCAGTGCTAGGAAGGATGTTTGAGGCCCCAGAAACTGTACACAGGCCCTTTTCCTCCCATGTGTGGTTCGTAATCCAAAAGATGGTACATTAATGCAATTCTGCCGACGTCTCGTCCTTGTTCGTTCAGGGAAACTGCACATCTGAAATCTGAAATCTTCAGTCATTCTTGCTCGCAAAAGACAAGGTGGGTTATCTTATGCAGCCTGAAAACAATACAAAAGGCATTTCCAAGATGGAACAGAGGATGCTGTTCAGGATGCTGTTCAGAAAATCAAGTTTTACTGATTGTTAATGAAACTGAAAGTCTAATTAGCAAGAGTGGGAGATTTAACCCCAGCATTTTGGCCAAATACCAAGTTGGTTAATTACCGGTACATCTTCCTAGCCAAAAAAAAAACCCTTTGTCACTTTAATTAGAGAGGCTATTCCTCATTTCCTGGCTTTAAAATGTTCTCGTGGGTTCACAGTACCACTGCGACAGCTTCCTAAATTCTACCCAAGAGGCAGCTGTGTTTGATGTTAACACAGTGATAATATATCTAGGTCACAGATTATATCCTAGGAAGCGCTTCGAAACATTAGTATCATGCTAACTGTGTTGCATTAAAATACTCTGAAGAAATAACTCACTAAAACACATACAGCTACCCACATTCCACAAAGCGAAACCTAATTGGCGCCCAAGTGCATATGTGGGAACCCCTCAAAGGAAAAGTTATTTTGTGAATCAGAGAGGCGGGGGGGCGGGGGAAGCTTCTCTGAATTATGCTATGTAAGCTCCTTTCAAAGAGGCAGGGAAAAAATCAACCAGCTAATTTTATAAAGCACTTCAGCATACAGTAATAGCACTTCAGTTTTAATTCTGCATTGTTATAACTATAAACAAAGATGGGGGGGGGGAAACCTGTCACATTGTTGACTATCAAATAATTTTGCACGCCATTAAAATGCTATGATCTGTGCATCTATGCCTTCAAAGTCTGACATGACGGTTCTCATTTTCCTTTTAGTAAAATTAGTAAAGCTGAAATAGTTCACATCAATGCTAAAATATATGTCAGAAATACATGCAGGACCGGTGTATTTCCAAACCCTCCTGTTATGTATTTAATCCTGTCTTTATTCCTGTGGCTGCAATTTGTTTTCACTGTTTTTAATATGGAATTTTAAATTGTAATCTGCCCTGGGAGCTGCTGGCGAAGGAGGAGCAATAAACAAAATAATAATATTTACAATGGTTTCATGTAACGCAAAACTCCTGTCAGGTATTGCAGATCCACAGTAATGTACAGAATTCCTTTACTATTTTAAATTTGGAAATCTTAAACATTTTTTAAAAAAAACACTCGGGGGGGGGGTTCTATAGATTTCTAAATTTTCAATACCAGAATCTAAAGATTCAAGTCCTACAGGGAAAGTAATAATCTCCCTTTAGCAATATTCATGTGACAACGCGCTCCTTGTTCTGTTATAATAGAATTATTAAGGAAAAATCACAGTGGCCGAAAAGAAAATTCTTCCAAAAGATTTGACTATGAATACACCGAAAGTCAGAACACAGCTGAGGAGTGAAGAAAGCCATAAAGCTATAAAAACCAGTGTGCGATTTCCTGGTCTGGCTTCTTGAGGTCATAAAACTCAAAGCATCTTCCCCAAACCGTCTTCACGCAGTTGTGCCTTAACTATTTGGGTTATAAATACTTTTCATCTCCTGACACTTTTTTTTCCCAGAGGCTCCATTTCCTGTGGAAATTGTAAATTCTTTACATATTACCATAATAACCAAACACATAGACGCAGTATTATTATGGTCAAGGTGAACTGAAGTGCTCCCCGAGATAACACACATGGGTATTAAAAGCCTTATTCTGAGTGGGAAAGGTTAATATCTGAGAAAAGCTGTTTCAAACTGTGATGAGAACGCATTATTTTGACTTTGCCGGTAAAAACACCGCGCATTATAAACTCGGCAGCTGGAAACGTACTGCCTCTACGCTCCGTCTGCAAACATCTTCATCCCAACCATTTTTCCCCCAGCAACAATGCAACCACTAGAAATCTACAAAGGACAAATACAAAATTGGTTGTAGACTCTTATGGAACAACGAAGGCATCGTTTGCCTGTCAGGAAACAATAAAGCATTATTCCACCATCACACAAAAAAAGGGTTTGGGGAGGGGGAGAGAGAGAGAAAGACCCATTGGAGACAGTATAGTTCTGTCGGTTGTGCAAATGTGCAGTTGCTAAGAGGCAAATATGCCCCTTGTAATCAAATAGCCCAGCTCAGCTCTGCTGCTGGCTTGGGGCGAAAAGCAAATTCCACCAGCCACAAACTTAGAAACAGTCTTGAATTATTTGTTGCTGACCGCTGGCTGAACTCTGTTCTGATGAACATCATCACCATTAGCCACTTCTCAGTGTATTCCATCACCCAATGGCAACAGCAGCATGCTACAGCTCAGGCTACGAGAAATTGATCAAACAGGGTAATGAGACTATTTCTTCGCGGAGGTTATTTTAAATGAATATAAATATTTTCTTTCTACATAATTTGCCACAAAAGGTCACCGAGCTCCCCGTGACTCTAAAGAAAAATGCGGCAGAATTTCCTATCTCCGCATTTGAGTGAAGCAAACAATTTCTGTGGATTTTCCCTTTTTCTTTTCTTTTTTTAAATGGACGGTGGCATAAATCTCAATGGTCTGGCAGCATCCTATACAATTGATTAGAGGAAACATTTAAGCTGCACGTTTTAGTTACAGCTGAAAAGATATAATGCAATTTCAGAAAGGATGTATAACCAATCACGACTTGCTGATTATAAACCTTCTACAGAGGAACGTGTTTTTTTTGTTTTTTGCTGAACAGCCTAAACTTTAACTCACACAAATTGAACACATGGGCTGGGATCCAAAGAGCCTTACACAGTGTTTCATATATGTGCTCCCCTCCAAAAGCTGCTCCAGTGTGGCCATATGGGACCATATTGAGAATCAGGAACCCCTCCACACACAAGCCGGGTCCACACAGGGCTGCCTTCCATTGGTGCATGAGAAGGTTTGGATCCCAGTACCATCATTAGGCTGAACGCACCTAGAATTATTAGGATAAAATATCCGAGGACGGGTTAGCGGTTTTCTATGGGATCCCTTCTTCATAATGAATTTTGCATTCCTGCTACTGAATGCGAGTTTAACTCGCTTACCGTCCAGGTCCATTTTAAGCTTTGGCAAGCTACAAAGAGAAGGCGAAACCCTTCTTCCAAGTCTTGAGTGTAATTCTCAAGTATGATTTTTTCAGCGGGGTCTCTCTGCAGAATTACCATTAAATATTGCACATAATCAGAGTGCTTCACCGACTGCGGCAAGGAAATACACGCAGTGACGAAATATATCCGAATGAAAGCTGTTGCTTAGGGTTTAGAGAAGAACGTTAAGTGTAGCCTATAATGAAACAAACCCTTTCATTAAGTGCTTTGATCAAACAGATATCGGGATTCACATACACACACACACCCCAATACTGGCATAATTTTAAAAGAGGAAATAACAATGAAGAATTTGAATGGAGAGAGAGGCTATACTTTTTAGTACACGCAAGTTGTATTGTGCTTTATAATTCCAATTCTTGAAAATTATCTAATGCATATATATTAAAGGAAGGATGCACCAGCTAAGGCACAGATGACTAACCTCTGCATTCTTGGGAGCCAGTCTATTTCTCAAGGGGCCAGAAATCCTTCATAGGTTGCCAGGCTCTAGAGGTACAGGCTACCTGCTTTTTGAGTGCATGCACACAGGTAAATTTGGGGCACTATGTGTAGACTACACCTGTATACATTGAGCTCTTCGATGGACAATCTCCTGCAAGTACCCCACTCATCTGTAGGAGACAGCGTCTACCAGAAAGAGGGCAAACTTTGTGTTGCCCCCAAATTCTCCCTATCTTATCGTTTTTCGGCTGCTTTAAAATACCTTTGCTAAAAGGTATTGTTCTGTGCTGCTTTTTGTGATCTCGTAGCTTTTCTGTGTCTTACGTTTTGTTTCTTATGTATGTGTATTGCTGCAGCGTAGCGGAGGCAGTTTTCCCACTTCACCACTTCTTTGCTTGAAATGCGACTAGGAGGCCCCATTAATGTCTTTCTGTACATGCCCTCTAAAAGCAATGCTCAGCTCAAGAAGAACTACACCACGGTTTCACTGTATGTTTAGGAAACTTAACAAATCAGGATTAACGCTGACTGCAGTTAAGTGTTATGTCCCTCATCCATTACAGAAATTTCCAGTATCTGGAGCATCACTGTCTACTGATGCAAAATGAAAATATATAGACTATAAAAAAGTATTCTCCAGAATGAGCAAGCGTAGTTTCCATTATCAGTATAGATAACTCCAGAAGGGTTCATTTCTCTGCTGAAGCATCAGACTAATTGTGGAACCTGAACTTCTTAGAAGCAAACTGCAGGCGAACAATATAATATCCTCCCAAAATGTCTCCAGTACGGTACTGAATTCTCAACGTGTCCACAAGTGGGATGAAAAGTGCATACAATTACCAATTAAAATCAATAGTACAGGAAAATTAGCAGCCACTAGCAGAAGAACTCTAATCAACTGCCTAGCCATTTGACAAAGTCCATTGCAACAGCAAAGGAGCCATCGCAACTTCAAGTGCCAATGAGCCAGATGGCATTACTGGAAAAATTATGCCCACAGACTGGCAGCCTGATCCTGTGATCACTGCCCAAGGGAAGTAGTAATGAAAAAAATGAATACCGTAGTTAGATGTGATAGAGTAAATCAATTATCACCAGCTCTCTGTAGCCCCCCCCCCCCCGCCCCTCCAGATTACTTTAGAAACTTCTTTCTCCAAACTATCAAGCACCTGGTTAGGTGAACAGGTTCTCATCCATTCTGATGACAAGTTAACTGCCAATGGAAATGGAGTAGAATGAGATATAATGTGTTTTTTCGTGATTGACAATGCAGCCATCTCCTAATTTGGTAGCTGGCAATTATTGAGATTAGTGAAATGTATTTCTAAGCACTGCCATGAAAAGCTTCCTACAGGCATTGGAAATATGTGCACCGTGAAGCTGCATTTTGTGCTCTACTCACAGAGTTGTTTGCCAAGAAATCACTGAGAAAACACAAAAGCAAGTAAGGAAGTTTAAAGGCAAGAGCTTCTGCATTATGGCTTGGGAAACAAGCCCTGCAGCCTCCCCTATTCCCATCCCTCGCAAGACAATTGGGGGTGTACACGTTCACATCCTACTGGGGCCAATGGGAACCTTCGCTCAAGCATAATTGCCATATGGGGGAACGATCTTGTTGAGATCAGTTAGAAGGACCGACCCTCCTCCAACCCTAAAATCTCAGTGAAGATTCTCCTCCATTCCAATAGGAGGCTTTTAAAAATCCCAATTCTTATGGCAGAGAAAGGGATATGTCAGCAATCTTTGTGTATGAATAGATGAAACCATGAAAGCAAGCGAATATCCACTTTTAGCCTTGGTCTCATATGCTACTGATACGTGACTCCTGGAAGTTTAGCTGTGATGGAATGAGGCCCTCAGGCTGGAAAAAAGTTCCCCACGCACAGTGTGACCCAGCATGCAGAAAGCTATTTCATTGCACAGCTTAAACTACCTTAACAGCTTAAACTACCTAAACTTCTCATAAGAATATAAGAGCAGCCCTGCTGGATGAGGCCATAGGACCATCTAATCTAGCATTCTGTTATCACAATGTCCAGTCAGATGTCAATGGGATGCCCACAAGCATCCTACACAATTAAGGCTGAAATACTATCTGAAGCAGAAAAGGGGACACTAGACAAGTGTGACAACCTTTCTCCATTACTTTTCCAAGAAACAAGACATAATACCCAGTGTTGTTTTTGAGTCTCTTTCCCAACTTCTTGCAAAAAAGCAATAAGCCAAGCAACGATAATACCACTGCTTCCCTAAAACATCACTCGCTTGAAGACATTTTTTTTGTATGTCAGACAAGGCTGTTCGCAAGTTCTATCACTCGCATGCTGCTATAAAGCCCATAGCCAACCACTTAACTATTTGCAATGAAACACGATGGCATTGCATAGGGCAGGCATGTCCAAAGTCTGTTTCGGGGGCCTAATTTCCTGGAGTAAAATCCTAAAAAAAAACCTAAAAAAAAAAAGCTCAACAACTTCAATCCTAAAAAGGGTTAACAGCTTTGGTTGGCACTCATGGCCCTTCACTTCATCAAATCTGGCCCTCTTTGAAAAAAGTTTGGACACCACTGGCATAGGGACTGCAAAGGGAACTGAGAAGCAGTGCAGTGTGTTGCATTGATATGAAATACAAACGAAGGGGTGAGAAGCAATGAAAGATGTCTCAAACAACTGAAGTTTAAGATTTAGCAGTCTTAAACTATGAGGAGGAGGAGGAGGATTTGGCCAACAATGGCCAAAAGGGTACAGAACATGTTTTTACCCTTAGAAGCTTGGCGAGACAAGGCAGAAGGGAAACTCTGTCGAAGTCATAAATGCAAGGTGGCTGCAAGCCAGTAAAGATCTTTGATGGCAAGAAAAAAGGATGGCAGAAATGTGTTCGTGAAAACAAGTTACCATCTAATAGGGGTCAAAAGTTCCGTAAAGAAAATAGTGAACTAGGAATCAACCCAGTACGCCCTCCTCCACAGTGCTATATAACACAGCCCTAATCCTGAGTTGTGGTTTATTATGGTTACAACTACAGGGCTGAGAACCTGTGGCTGCCCATTAGCTCAGTGCCAGTGTAAGGGTAACTGGCACCCTAGGAGAACTCCGAGTCACTGCCCCTCTTCACTCATATTATAACCCTCTGGGCATGGTAAGAAAAAGCACACTTTCTGCTTGTCCCACATCCTCTAGAGTCTAGACCAAGCTTCCTCAACCTCGGCCCTCCAGATGTTTTTGGCCTACAACTCCCATGATCCCTAACTAACAGGACCAGTGTTCAGGGATGATGGGAATCGTAGACTCAAAACATCTGGAGGGCCGAGGTTGAAGAAGCCTGCCCTAGAGGAGCTGAGGCTCATCTCAGATTAAGTCAAGATTAAGTCAATATAAAGGAGATTGCTACAGTCAGCATCAATTCCCGCAAGTGTGGAAGCAGGAAGGGTGCTACAATCGTGAAACCTGCTACTGCTTATTGTTATTATTTATTAAATTTGTATACCACTCTATGCCCATACAAAGTTGCAACGGTAGTGTATACATGCATTTCTCGAAGCAGTCATTGGCGCACATATGACTGAGTTGAGCTTAGGGCAGTTTGCATGTAAGAGAAAAAATTGCCGTGTAAAACTGCTGCAGTTTTTCTCTGCTTAAAGATCAAATGATCCCGCCTGTTATAAATCTGCAGACGTGTTTGCATTTCAGTATTTGAGGGGGGGGAGGGGAAATAGCACATCTCTTTTCAAGAAAATAGCAATGCTAATCGTGTATTGCAAATAAAACCACACCCCTTAGCTTTTCTGATTTCCAAGTATATCAAAGGAATGGTCATAGCACCATCAGGTCAAGGTCTATTCCTCACGACAAACGTATTAAGAAGAACTACGAACGTGCAACACTGTTGTGCTATACAGTACAAGATCCTGTCGTCTGTTTTGCGAGAAACCCGGTCGTCAATAAGTTGTTGTTTTTTTAAAAAAAAAAATCCTATTCAAAAATCAATTATCTGGAGTCTTTTGTATAGAGAAGTACCACACCTTTCAGACAACTAGTATTAATGGGCAGGCATGACTATAGAATCTCCATCCGTTTTTCTGACAAAGCGGCAACTACTCTAGCCTCTCATTGAAATTCCATTAATCTGGTGCAGCCGGCTCCAGTGTGAAAATCAAAACTCCATCTAACCCTTTATCAGTTCACAATAACCTACCAGTGAACTCTGCCTGTTAGCATATAGCAAGTTATGATTTGGCTATCAATCAGGCTGCGAGCCAATAAAATAAAAGCCGGCCAGGAACAGGGTGTCTGGCGAGAATTCTGCATCTTGCTTTATTCCTCGGCATGTTCCTTGGCAATTCTTTCCACCTTCCCCTCGACTTGCCGAACCTCTTTCTCTAAGGTGTCTGGAACTCCGCACGCTTCTCTTCCCGTGCAATTTAATTGCAGCCGGCAATCAAGACAGAGCATCACTGAAGTGCGCTTGAATTTCATTAGAAGATATAACTTATGCCACTTTACTACAGTACCTAATAAACCATAAAGGAAACCCAAACACATATGGCTGGAGGGAATAACTGGAAAATTAGGTGGCCATTGGGGAATGGAATGAACTTTTGAACCAAGGAAACGGTGGGGTGGGGGATATTTGTTAGAAAACAAAGTGGGGTGGGCATGAGAAGGCAGACTTTAAATACATATAGAGATATGGGGGGGCAGAGGGTTGATATTTTCAAGACGTGCAGAAATTTATTGACATAATAAAACAAACACATGTTTATTGCTTAGATAATCGATCAACGTTTGGATCTCGAGTTCATGCCGAACACTTGGCGACAACCGAAAGGACAAAACAACTTCATCGTATTTGACAAAAAGGCCTTTTGGTGACCTGGGCTAACTTAGTTATACTGTAGTTACTGTTAAAAATAATTGCCTTCTTTCTAATTAATGCACACTGTTAGTCAAAGGTCAGACGAAAAAAGCAGGATTTTTTTCCCATACTACAATGTACCTACAGTCCTGCAAGCAGATTTTTGCTACACATTCTCAATTATCTTTCGACAAAACCCCAGTGTCAAATCAAAAGTTTGTTTATTTATTTATTTTAAAAAACTTGGAAATGGTGCTTTAATTCTTTAGGTGTACTATTATTACTGAGTATAGTGGTTTCCATTTAAATGGAGAAAAACAGTTTACTTGGACGTATAGCAATTTCATTCTTTTCAATAAGCGTTCTTGCAATCTTAACACCCATTTCTGAATCTGAATATTTTAGGTGTGCACAATCACACGGAAACAAAGTTTGTGCATTTAAAAATACTGAATGCCAACGAAAGCACAAACAACTGAAACAAGTCTGAAAAGAAAGAATGGGCTCAATTTGGTGGCCTTAAATGTAACTCCTTTCTCTGTACACAGAAGCCTTCGAGATCCGCTGGCTACGTAGAGATTAATATGGATTTGCTTATTTTAACTTACGGAGCAGATATCAAAATGTCTGACATAGAGCAAAGCGAACACAATTCGCACCAGAGAAGGATAAATCTGATATTTAACCAAGATACAAACAGCAAAATTCATAATTGCTTAGTTTGTATATCCTAGTAAACCATAGTCTGAAATTATGGTTTACGGTAACTTGAATGAGCAGCCTGCTAGTGCACACTGCTCAAATGCACCTGCTACACATCCTCCCCCAGCTGTGAAACAAACCATGGAGCAGCTGGCTTAGCATTACAAACTGATCAGCGCTTACACTTAGTTTCTCTCCAAAAAAAACCCCATCACCCTGAGCACAAACCAATACTAAAACAGCCACTCCACAATTGGTTGCCCAGACAGCGAAAGGAAGGAGCAAAGGGGATGTTGCATCTTTACTTTTCATTTAATAACCGATGGCGTTTTTAATGTCTGCTTCACCTTTGGATGGTGATGTACATCACCCTGAATTTTTATTTTTTTAAACTGAAAGACGGCATTACAGTGGTACCTCATGTTGCGAACGGGATCCGTTCCGGCGGCCCATTCACAACATGAAAAAGGCCGCAACATGAAGCGCCGCATCTGCGCATGCGCATGACGCAATGCGGCACTTCTGCGCATGCACAAAGCGCAATTTAGCACTTCTGCGCATGCGTCCGTAACCTGAAAAGACGTATGAAGCGGACGTATCGTGAGGTATGACTGTAAAAAATAATTTATAAAAAAATTATAAAAAAACAGCAACCAAGTTGGAAACTTCTCAAACAGATAACCCGCACATTAATATCAGTGGTACTTAATGCCCAAGCGTCAGCACCGTCGAATTCGCTTTTGCAGACAAAAATGGTTGTCCATTTTTAAACAAACAAGGAGAAAACACTTCTCGCAACCGCTTCATTATGCCCAGTGTGCAGTAAGCCATAGGCAGAAAACACAGCTGCATATTTTGTTACAATATCAACCACTTCTGTCTTTACGCCATTTAACGCCGGGGGGGGGGGGGGGAGAGAGATTCAACTAAAAATTGCATAGAATCTGTTTTGCCAACAAATATAAAAGGGGTAGTCAAAAGCTAAAGGTTATTTTATGGCTAGTTTTTCCTTTACTGTAGCATAAGTTGAATTCAGCAGAAGAGAACTCCGATCGCAGAGTTCTACCATATAAATGTAAACCTCCTGTTTTCTGAATCAGTTGTTAGAACGTTCATCACTTATGCACATGTTTGACTTATCCCTGTTCTGCAATAGATATAATTTTATACCTCATAAAAGCAATATATGTTTCCAAAGGGAATAATGTGAAAAACATAAAATGTGGAGTACCATGTTGCAGGGAAGCATTATTTTCAAGCAGCAATTGAGTTTGAGCTACACAGTTTGATCATCGTACGACAGAAAGGAAGAAACAGTTGCTCACTTCCAAGTCTAAAATTCGGAACAACTAATTAGTATACATTGTTATGTGCATGCAAATTGTGATCTATCAACACTGTCAACTAGCAGAAAGAGATAGCTGCAAACAATGATGCAATAATCCCCACAGAACATTCACTTGTTCTTCTCTTCAAAAATGTAAGAATGATTAAAATTTGATATATAATAAACTTGGGCCGGGAGGGGGGGGGAGTACTGTTCAAACGTAAGCACCAAAAATTGTTTGAACGAGAAACGTCAGTATATTAACGGGAAGACACACCATAAGAACAATTAATTTAATATTTTATGAACACGCTCTGTTTCAAGTGTGCCCCATGCAAAAAAACACAAATCCATCAAACGAATTCTTTTTCATTATTTATACACTAAATAAAACAAGTACAGTAAAATTAAGCAAGAATCTGATGCTGAATTAAGAACAGATTTGTCCTAAAAGGGGGGGGGGGTTGAATCTGAGTGTATCAGTTGCCGATTCATTTGTGGGAGGGCGAGGAGGAAAAACTAAGAGATCTATTTTGGCTACTGAAACAAACAAGCAAATGTGCATTTTTTAAAAAAAAATCCCACTGTATCTTATTTTTAGCCACTAGAGAGAGCTCTTCAGTTCCTTAAGGGTCTTGGGAAGGTAAGGAACAGGACCCACATGGTTCGCCGCTCTTCTGTTTCCCAAGAATTGCACCAGCTCAGAGACACTGGCAGCCAACAAAACTCCCAAATCACTGTGATTTGGGTACCTTGAGACAAAGAGAAGCACTTACCATCAGAGGGGCCTTCATCCTCTTTATCACAGCGGTCAGATGCTACAGAGATGTTGTCAGGAGGCACAGGGCAAGGGCCTTCACACTCTTCCCCATCTTCGAGTTCTCCTGCACAAACCAAAATATTTATCAGGAGTTAAGACAGGCTCCTTTCAGTTTAGTTATACACATATTCATCACGAGGCGAATTTCAAAGTAAAACATCACCAAAAAAAAAAACCCACAACCCGAATCCAACAGTAAGCTTTCCTCTCAACCCAGTTACCTCAGAAGCATGGTTGAGATAAAAGTTACAGTAAAGAACAGGGGTGCCAACTTGAATAAAAATGGGGGAGGGGGACCAGGTAAGCCTCACCCCACAAAATTAATCACAAGATGTGGTACACACAAACCATTTGAATGACAATGCCCATCAAGTTGGGGGGGGGCTCCAATATTTTATTGGAGGGGGCAATAGGAATTGGCTCCTATGGTAAGGTTACCAGATTTTTTTTTCAATGAATCCGGGGACACTTTTCAAATTTAGTCGGAATGATAGGACTTTGTCAGGGGGCTGATTTGTAAATCCGGGGACCGTCCCCGGGAAACGGGGGCGTCTGGTAACCTTATATGGTAAAGAATGAGAAAGAAGAGTTGGATCCAAAGTAAAGTTAGCTGAGCTTAAAATCAAAAAATGTGATGTTCAAATCATGGCTAACATTCCATTAATTTCAATCGAGCTAAGCTTAGTAGAAATCCTCACTCAGCCATGAAATTCACTGGGTAACCCGGGGCCTGTTATTTTCTCTACCTCACAGGGTTGTGAAGATAAAATTAGGACGACGACGATAGCTCTGTACGCCACCTTGAGCTCCTTGGAGGAAAGGAGATATACCGGTAAATGTAAAAATAAACTCAACTTTACTCTGGATCCAACATGAAGTGTTTGAATGAGGAACGGCTTGTCAGCACTATCTAGGTGCAGATTCCATTAACTACCATAATATCCCTTCCAACAGAAACCCAATGCAATAATTCATTTATTAACTGGGGGCGGGGGGGGGGAGGACCATGTTTTATTAGCTACACAGCAATATGTGCTTAAACGTAACATTTGATTTAGTGCTTTCTCTGACCATTCCAGCATAACAGCCACGCAACGCTGACATGCCATTGGTAGCACAATGTAGTGCGGTTTCCCTGCAGTAAACGTTAGTTTGCCGCGGCAGCAAATCTTGGGCCATGTGTGGTATGACATACTTGTGACATGAACGCTTCATCACCCATCCACCTGCCAGTTCAACCTATATCTATCATGCCATCACTCAGTCCACTTTTCAGCAGCCTTGCAGTAGGGTAAACTCAGCATAGATCCACTCAACACATGCACTCACATAACACCCGTTTGGTCTTATGAATGGGCCCTTTAGCCTCTGTCGCTTGTCAAATCCATGGCTACTTGAACATTCGCTTCACAGTGTTGATTTGCAACAGTGTGTTGCACTGAGCCCTATTACTATTATGAGCAGAGAGGGATTTAAAAACTTCTCTTCAGATGTTATAAAATAAATGTAAATGCCCTCCTGGAAATATTCGCCTCCTAAAGCATTTCTTTTAAGGAAGGGCAGAACCCAAAATGATAATTAGTGTCCAAATTCCACAGCAATTTAAATCCTGGACAACTGCTATTTGTCTAGCTCACCTTGTGCTTCCCCAAAAGCTACAACTCCCGGGGCTTCTTTGTAATCTGGATGTGTCTTAGCTGAATCCACCACAATGTACAGAATCAAAATAATTGCAACTATTTCTAGCTAACACATGAGTGCGCCTTCTGAGTATCTTTCAGCCCCTGGAACGCTGATGAAAGCAACATTTAAAGCTTACAGAAAGAAGAGAATATCCCCATGTGTTTGAAAAATGCAGTCTCGTTAATCCAAAACCTCTAAACTGAAGTTTCAAAGTGTTTCTTACATACATTATAATACTCGATGAATTTGAATCATTAAGAAATGATGAACACAGGAAAGATAAAGTAACAGAGGCTTGCTCGGCCTCATTTTGTCACAGAGTTGTGAACACAGACCACAGCCAGCGTGGAATCACAGAAACCTCTCTGTCGTAAATGGGAAGCAAGCCCAGTAAAGGCCAGATCACATGGCAATTTCAAATTTTAGGTCCACCACTCCAGCAGGGATCCACAAAGCCTCATCCCCATTGCCAATTATCCTCCTCCACTATTGATAACCTACTTAAGGAAGGGATCTCTGTACTAGATCATGAAGACCAATGATAAGGGCGGGCAGTCACAGAACATTAGGAAGAGGGGAAGAGGAAGACTATACTAAAAAGTGTGCATGCATATGTAATAAACGTGTATGCATATGTAATTAATAAAATATATTAAACGCATATTTGAATAAAGTATTCAAGCTACATCACATGCACTTTGCTGATGCCCCCAGAATCAAATACAGTGGTGCCTCGACTTACGAATTTAATCCGTTCCGAAGGCACCTTCGTAGGTCGAAAAATTCATAAGTCGAAAAGCGCCATTGGAAACGTGATTTCCCATAGGAATGCACTGGAAATGGAAAAATTCGTAAGTCGAAGCAACCCCATCTAAAAATTCGTAAGTCGAAAAAACCCTATCTAAAACCGGTTTCCGTTCGGATGTCGAGAAATTAGTAAGCGGGCGGCCATTTGCCCCACTCGTAAGTCAAAAAATTTGGTTGTCGAGTCGTTCGTAAGTCGAGGTACCACTGTATTCCAATTGAATACTTTGGGGAGGGGAGTCACAAATATTTACCCAGCACATAAAATTAACACAGAGCACTTCTTATGTCTTGTATACTAAATATGTCAAAGATGATGATGATGATTAATTTATTTATACCCCACCCATCCGGCTGGGGGGGCTCCCAACAGATTAAAAACAGAATAAAACATCAAATATTAAAAACTTCCCTGAACAGGTCCCAGTCAATTTATTACAGCATTGGAAAAATGTCCAATCCATCTAGCCCACATCACTGACACCATTCCAGCCCACAATGTCGTACTGCCATGCCACTCAACAGCTGAGGGATACCAAGGGAGAACTGAAAGGAAAGACATGGGAGGATGAGGGTGGAAAAGAGAAGGGACCGAAACAGGGAGAACAAGCTAAAATAACGAGGAGGACACCCATCCTTTCCCTGGTGGCTACTTCCTCATATTCTTGGAGGAATAGCAACAGGAACTGGGCTCAGAATCCAGCTCTCCCCTCTAGCTCCTGCAGCTGACACGAGAGGCTTGGTTCAGAGTGCTGCTCTCCTGTTCCTCCAGTATTTTGGTAGAACCATCCATAAAGAAAGAGGCGAGAGTCCGTCCATGTCAGCCTGCTCACTTCCTCAACTCGCCCGCTGTTCTTCCCTACCAGAAAGCTCGCCCACTACCCCACTTGTGCATCTCTCTCAGGGGGGGTGAGATTCTTCGTGGGAGGCGGAGGTCAGCATGAAAGCACAAGTCTGAGACCTGGGAAGCACATGGTACCCAAGCTACAAGGGCCAATTCCTACCCTAGGAGTTGAAGATAATGGTTGGAGGTTAGCCCAAGCCAAAACTGTGGACTCCCAACTATCAGCAAAGTTTGTTTCATTTCCATTTCCATGTGATAAGGCAAATGGTCATATGGAACTAGTTTTCCCTCCCTTCCCTCTAGTTGATGGGAAGCAACAGTGGCAGAGAACTCTTGATTTCATGCCCTGCTTGTGGTCTTCCCAGAGGGATCCAGTTATCCACCGTGGGAAGCAGGATGCTTGGCTAGATGGGCCTTTGGCCGGATCCAGCCGAGCTCTTCTCACGGTCCTCATTTGGAAGTTGTATACATACTAGAGAGTTTGGATTCGGCGCAGAATTTTATTCTATGTTTTATGGAGAGCAGACACAGCCCTGATTACATTTCTCAATGTTGTGATGAAAGTGGCACGAGGAATATCATTTTTTAAAAAAAAGTTTAAAAAAAGTACTCAAGGCCTCCAAGATTTGTGGAAAGGCATTAAAAAGCACCAGATGTCTATATCTGCTAAGTCTGTCCATTTAAAAAGCCAACGTTAAGTGGGCTGCTTCCTCCTCAAAAGATTTAGACAAGATATACAGCATACTTAAAACTAAACCAAACATACCAATGCCCTCTTTCATGCAACAAAAAGAAGTGAGCTTTTGCTTTAACAAAAAAGTGTGTTATAAGAGCCAAACAAAGAGTTCATGTGATGAAGGATGCAACGCAGTTCACTTTAACATGTCCAAATTTCCTCTTTTAAAAAAAACAACAACTCATTATACACACACACACACATAGATCTGGCCCTACGACCAACACTCTACAGCTTGTCAAAGGGAACCACATTTGAAACAATGAATGCTGTGCCTTCGTTCAGTCAGAGGAGTCACTCTTGAGCTTCTCACCCAATAATAATAATAATAATAATAATAATAATAATAATAATAATAATTGTCCCCTTGACAGGTGCCTTGTGTCTACTAGCATACCTGGGAGGGGGAAGGAAATCAATAAAGCAAAGCGTTCAGTTGGTATCTATGTAACAGAAAACTAAACTACAAAGGAACAATAAGCATCAGGTAAATGTATCCAATACAATTTGCAGGCATAATTGAAAGCATTACAGCCTAATCAGACATCTAAAAGCAAGGCATGTTCAAACGAAATGTCTATAGACTCATTAGCGGGCAGCCATTCCATTATAATCATGCATAATGTCAGCGATGCCTTGAGCCTGTGCCAATGACAACAGCATAAATTTTGCATCTCATTTCTGCAGTCATAAAATTAATGATCAGTTTAAAAATACTTCTTTATAAAAAAGTTATTACACAAAGAAAAAGCACGAATGTGTCCCTGTGACATAGCCAGGAGGATAATTAAGAGACTAATGCTCATTAATATGGTTTCCCCAGAACAACCTTTGATTTATCCTAGAACTTTAAAAAAAAAGTTTCATTAATTAAACACATTTAATGGTTACCGGGAAAAATACACTTCGTATTTTCTTTCGTCTGTGATTTAATCACTTATGTTTTGAGGGTAGGATGCTTTAACTTGCTCACAATATGACACACAGTACCTGACCCTTCTTTATTAAATAGCATCTTTTTTCATTTATAGTATTATTTGCTTATTGATCCCAGCAGATAATGGCGTTGCACTAAATACGGGAAGCTAGTCACTTAACTCCATTGTTAATGGAATTCCCAGTTATCGCAATAAAGATGTCAGATTGACTTTGCATCAGCTTCATATCAAGGAATCGGTATTTTATAGTGTCTTATATGTTTTCTAACACAAGTGAACTCTCTTCCGCCTATGCTCTCCACAACAAGCGGAGTGTTTTGACATCATCAATATTTCCTTCTGTCACAAAACCCGCAATAAAGGAGCCATCAACATATATTTCAGTCAATACGTTTGAAGCAAACTGTTGCTGCTTTGAGAACCCTCCCCGCCTCTCAAATCCCTAGACATATGTACACTGTTCACTATCTAACTAACCCATGGTCTCAAATTGCTCAAAGTTCCATCTCTAAAAAGTCTCTTCATCTTCTGCTATATCACATTCCATTAGGAATTAAGCTGCTCGTTCATCCCACTACCAAACACCTTCTGCAGTGCTCTTTAACCAGTTGTGTATCTAATTATATACATTTTAGACCCTTTAGTCCCTAATTTCATTTCATTTTTTTAAAAAAGAGTCTTTCTGCTATTTTAAAAACAAATAGCTATACTATCTTACCCCACTCTTTTGTGGTGCTTTGGCCTGTATATTACTTAGATGTGTTCCCCACAAAAGGGAAGTCCAGGTTTTGAACTCAAGGAGAAATTCCCTTACCACCAATAACAGTAAATGAGCATGTGAGTACAGTAGTACCTCGGTTTGCGAACGCAACCCGTTCCGTGGAGGCGTTCGCTCGCCGAAGGCACGCTTCTGCGCATGCGCGAAGTGTCGATAGAGTGCTTCTGCACACACACACGCTGTGCAGATCGCGTCTGCGCATCCGATGCTGTGGAACCCGGATGTAAACACTTCCGGGTCCGCGGCGTTCGTAAGCGGAGGTTTTCGTAAACCGAGGTAGTCGTAAACCGAGGTTCCACTGTACATATGCATGTATGAAGCTCCTTACACAGAGTCAAGATTGTTGGGGGTGGACCGGGCAGCGCAAGCCTGGGGTCTTCTGCAGGGGACCTGGGAATCACCTGCTTTTAAACCATAATTTCCCTGGTATCACCATTATCTGGTTGGTGGTAACTGGGTGTGTCATAAGGCAGAGTGCTGATGAACCCCCAGCCACTCATTGTCTTAATTTGCCCAGAGGCTTATGCCAAGACTCCTTCAAGTACAGAGCAAGTACAGGGAGGTGCTAGTAGTGCAGTGGAGAGTGTTGTTGTTGTTTATTAAATTGTTGCTGTTTATTAAATTTCTATACCGCCCTTCATCCAAAGATCACAGGGCTGTTTACAATACAGTCGTACCTTGGAAGTCGAACGGAATCCATTCCAGAAGTCCATTCGACTTCCAAAACACTCAAAGGCCAAAGCGCAGCTTCTGATTGGCTGCAGGAAGCTCCTGCAGCCAATCAGAAGCCATGGAAGCCCCATCGGACGTTCGGGTTCCAAAGAACATTTGCAAACCGGAACACTCACTTCCGGGTTTGCGGCGTTTGCAGGGAGCCAAAACGTCAGAGTACCAAGGCGTTTGTGGTCCAAGGTACGACTGTACAAAAATACAAACCATGGTAACAATCAAAAACAATAACCCCAACACACACAGTTTAAAAGGCCATAGACTGTTTAATTAGCCAAAGGCCTGGAAGAAGAGGAATGTTGTTGCCTGGTACCTAAGGTAAAGGTAAAGGGACCCCTGACCATTAGGTCCAGTCGTGACCGACTCTGGGGTTGTGCGCTCATCTCGCATTATTGGCCGAGGGAGCCGGCGTATAGCTTCCAGGTCATGTGGCCAGCATGACAAAGCCACTTCTGGCGAACCAGAGCAGCACATGGAAACGCCGTTTCCATGGGGGACCCAGGTGGCGCTGTGGGCTAAAGCACTGAGCCTAGGGCTTGCTGATCAGAAGGTCAGCGGTTCGAATCCCTGTGACGTGGGGGAGCTCCCGTTGCTCGGTCCCAGCTCCTGCCAACCTAGCAGTTCGAAAGCACATCAAAATGCAAGTAGATAAATAGGAACCGCTATAGCAGGAAAGTAAACAGCGTTTCCATGCCTGGTACCTAAAGGCATGTAATGAAGGGGCCAGGCGAGCTTCCCTGGGGAGAGCATTCCACAAGTGCGGAGCCACCACAGAAAATGCCTGTTCTCATGTCGCCGCCCTCTGGACCTCTCGCAGAAAAAGCACATGAAGAAAGACCTCAGATGATGATCACAGGGTCCCGATTGGTTCATATGGAGAGAGGCGGTCCTTCCTTGTGCTATTTCGGTCCCGAGCCAGTTGTTGCTATTTGGAAACGAACTGAAAGCCCCACTCTCATAAAGAACTCACATCTATGCTTCTGTGGACTAGGATCAATTTTAAATAATTTGCTCATTAGTATTTGCTATGCAATATTGATTTCTCTCTCTCTCTTTTTCTTTTAAAAAGCGCTGTGCTTGGACCAAGCAAAATAGTATTTTACCAATAGTAAAGTTAGGAGTTCTTATCTGGTGCTTTTATCCTTTCAGATTCCAAATTCCGCTACTGGGAACTGGCAGTAACTTTTGTGTGGATGTTATGCGCGCTTGTAAACAAGAAACACATTTTCTGTCTGAGATATATGGCACCAATCCATGCTAAACATTTCTATTTGCAAGCTGCCCTGAACATATCCCTGTTGAAGGCTGGCATACAAATGCTAAAAATAAAATAAACTCTTATTATGTCCTGGCTAGGATCCCCACGCTATTGCAGGTAGCAGAGAACCTACTGTAGTTCCATATACTTTTTTTTTTTAACCTCATGCTGTGACCCTCATGCTAGCATTCACAGTCCACAGGTCATGACCTCATGAATTAGCATCGTGAAAATAGGGCCGTTTCAGATTCAGAACAGATCACTGTAACAGCCTGCTTTTAATGAAACTATAAAGGTCTGTTTCAATACATGCACTAGGCGATTATAGGCAAACCACATTAGAGTTTCCCATTTCAGCATTTCAGATCTTGTTCCCCCATATAAAAAACTAAAAGTACAATACTGGCAAATGCAAGAAGCAATTTCTTTTGCTTAACACCAACACCAGTCAGGGAAACAAAATCTGTATTAATATGTTTGTGCTATATCACAAACTTCTAGACAATAATTTCTATTTTGAACATATTCAATTTCTGCTGAAACGTCCATTTAAAACTTGGGGTTCATTTAAAGAGCTTGGGGTTCACGTTAGAAAGGTGATATTAATTAATTTCTAAAGGAAATAATCCTTTTTTAAAGTTTGGAATGTAATGATTAGTTTGGCTGTTCTTGTAGTGGCGTGTCTTTTCCCTTTTTTTAACAACACAAAAAGTTCACAAAAGGAAAAATCCCACAAGCTGTCCTCTTTTTCCTCCAGCAGGGGGAGCTAGCATCCTCATCCATGAAAAAGTCAACACGCACACACAGTGCTCTGGACCCTTGAATTTTGGGATTTTAAATTGTACAATAGTACATTGAATAAAACCAGAGATCGGTTTAAAAGCCTACCAGTGAGCAAGATTTCTATGCCACGTGCAAATGAGTAGTCATATCCTTACCTCTTTCAGGAAAGTCTTGTGGGTAGCTGCAGAAGAGGAAGTGGGGGATGGGAAAGAGAGGATAATGTAAGTATTTGGAAAGTCTTAAGGCTACTTATTTTAAAAAACGGGGATAAATACAACAGACAGAAAAACCAACAAGAGACACTGAATATTTTAACGCTAAGTGAAACAATCAAGAGAATATTTTACTAGCTTTAAGATGCCCTTCGAGATATTAAATTAAAGGTTTGCACGCTTTACACGATTTGCATGTTTACAGGAGCAAACAGAGACTTTATCTGGTTGGGATGCATGCCGTCTCCAACTTTAAGATCAATATATTAATCTGGAAAACTGATAGGTGTTTAAGTACGGCTCTGCAAAATACCTATTGACAGATAAGAAAGATTAGGTAAATCAAATGAACAAGAAAATCAATTAAGTTAAACTTGGCAAGAACATTTTGAACACAAAAGAGTGAAGGTGCAAGTATCGGTAAAACTGATGAAATACAAGGAAGGAGCAAAAGAAAACAAAAACAGAAAATGCATTAAGCCACTTAAGTGAGCAGAGAACAAGCCCTCTGTATGTTGCCGGACTACAACTCCCATCAGCCTCAGCTAGCATGGCCAATGGTCAGGGATTATGCGAGCTGTAGTCCAACATCAGTGCAACATCTGTAGTGCAACACCTGAAATGCAACACACAACAATCTGGATGGAAGAGTAATGAGTAATGGAGCTTCAGAGCTGATCTAACTTCTGTGACCTTTTGAAGCCTCAACATGCACTGCTTAGAAACCAGGGTGTTTATATTGCTGATATAGATAAAATAAAATAAAATTAATGACTGAAGCACCAAGAACTTGTCGCTGTTGGTACTGCAACAAGCAGCCTGTGGAGATCCACAGTAGTTTGGTACTCATATGGGGCACTGCCTGTTCAAGACGCATTTGATGTTCTTAGATTTCAATCCATGCCCACGGGATATCTGACCAGTAAATCCTTTAGCAGGCCAACAAATCTTTGCATACGCAGATCAGGCAGTGCTTTTTTTTCTGGGGGGATGCAGATTTTGTAAATCTAAGTTTTGTCTCATTGAGGGCCAGTAGTTCAATATGAGTAGGAAAATGAGAGTACCACTAACTATATATATATATATTTTAAAAAGCACTGAGATCAGGACAGATCAAAACACTGTGCACTAAATCCAGTATTGCCCTTTATACAAATCGCTGAGGGATAAATGCCTCTATTCATTTCGGGGGGGGGGGTCACAGTTCCATGGGATGTGTTCAGAATTATATGGCTGTTGCCTGGTGACAAGTTTGTTACCTGCAGAGGAGATTTAGCAGTATATGCACTAGCAATGAGAAAGTTATGGGCTACTTTTTTTAGCCAGAACACACACACAGGGGGGGGGGGACACAAGATTTGGGAAACTTTACAGTCTTAAGCTCAGCTTGCAACTCTGAAAACTGGTATGTTTTAACTTACTATCTGATTGTCTTGGGGCCTTGTGCATTCTTGTGTGTGCAATGTTTTATAACAGCAATTGACTATAAACAATAACAATCTGACTGATCTAATAGTTCAGTTGGTTAGAGCACAGTGCTGATAATGCCAGCGTTGCAGGCTCGATCCCTTTATAGGACAGCTGCAGATTCCTGAATTGCGTTGGGCAGGGTATCTTCCAACCCCACAACTCCATGGATTCTATGATCTCTATGTCCTCACTTCAGTCCTTGAGGAGTGTTGGCTCTGGCTTGTAATTAAGCAATTAAAACATGCTTACCAGTGCTAAATGTTACATTGGCTGCAAGTCATCAAAAAGATGACTTCTCTTTGCTAAAGTATTATATGCACAGACAAATCTTTCACAGCAGCTTACACTGACAAATTATATTCACAAGAATCACTGCACAGATTTGCAAGAATCTGTCTATTGCCCAGCTCACGAAAACCATTTCTCCAGGCCGCCATAAAGAATTACGTTGAGTCCGTAAGCAAGGTTTACATGTGTAAACTAGCCTGGAGGAATAGTACAAAGTAGGTCAAAGTTTTCTGTACAGAGCAAGTTCATTTCAAATGCCGGTCGGTCTGTTTACACAGAAACCACAGCAATCTCACTCCATTCTTCTGCAATTCTTCATTTTTCAGGAAACAATTATTCACAGGTTGGGTAGCATGCCATGATTTCTCTTATTAGGTAAATAATCTGTCTGGGTCAACCAAGAGCTCTGGTATTTCTAAATTCAGAGACTGGGTACACCGATTCGGCAGCATGCTGGCCTCTATAAGTCCACAAAGCTGACAAGCACTGGCAGAAGACCATGATAAGCTATTCCATCCAGACTGCAGACTTCCTACACTGAACCTCAGAGGTGCCAGAGAAAGAGAGACAGATTGCAATGCTGGAAACAGAAGCCACTGCTATTTAGATGTGCATTTGCATTCTAGTTTAAGAAATTTAAAGGCACATTCCTTTAGAGCCAGTGTGGTGTAGTGGTTAAGAGCGGGAGACTCGTAATCTGGGGAACCGGGTTCGCGTCTCCGCTCCTCCACATGCAGCTGCTGGGTGACCTTGGGCTAGTCACGCTTCTTTGAAGTCTCTCAGCCCCACTCACCTCACAGAGTGTTTGTTGTGGGGGAGGAAGGGAAAGGAGAATGTTAGCCGCTTTGAGACTCCTTCGGGTAGTGGTAAAGCGGGATATCAAATCCAAACTCTTCTTCTTCCTTTCACAATTTCCCATCTCTCTGAGATGCCAAAGAAATGCAAGCAACCCAACCACATGCACAAACGACTGTAAGGAAAGACCCCCCAAAAAAAATCCTCAAAAGAACCCAAGAGGAACAGAAATGCTTTACTCATATTACTCATCAGGACGGAAAGCCATAAAAAGGTAGTACAGTTCTTTCCTTTTCCCAGTACTGACTTGTATTTTAACAACTCACCTGCTAGCCACAGGCAAGTAGGAATTCCATACAGGTGAGTGAACAAGCTTGTTGGGGTGAGATGGATCTCACCATCTCTCCTCTGCCTGTCCGCTTGGTTTCCATGCTACAGAAACAGAGCTGGAGGGGAGGTTGTCCTCCTCCTCCTCCATCACTCTGCTTAGTGGAAGGCAGCTTTCCTCTCTTTTTTTTAACTAACCTACTGAGAAGCAGCAGCCTGTGTTTCTGTCCTGGCTGCAGAACAAAAGACTCTTCTCTGCTGAACTTTTCACAACAAGCAAGAAACAACCACGTCGCAGTAGCCTGGCCACGTGGCATGTCCCAAAGCGGACCAGCATAATCAAAACCATTTAAATGGCAAGGATCTGGAATTTACAGGCCATGTTCACACATAATGGTGTGCCAATGTTTCTGGGTAATCACGGTTTATTGTGATGAACCCTGACCATGTGATCATCATCTGAGGCTTTTCTTTGTGTGCTCCCACTATGGGAGTTTCAGAGGCTGGCAACATGAGAATGGGTGTTTCAGGCCTGGCACCATTTTTATCTTTTTCCAGGCATGAATCTGGGCTTAATTTGAAGGATAGCACTGCAGCTTATTTTAGCGGGGAAGGATCAGTAATTGTATTTTTAGGTTTTTATCGGTTGTTCTTAACTGGTTTTAAGGTATACAGCTTTGGGTTACTCTCAGGACCAGATTTAGGTTCGATGAGGCCCTAAGCTGCTGAAGGTAATGGGTCCCTTTATGTGTCCAGCTGTCCTTTGTCAACAACAAATTGTCACTGCTTTTTGTGTTGAATATATGCTACATGGTAACTTATGGACCTAATAGGTATCTAAAGCCATTTGCACATGAAGAATGTAGGCACCCTATATATAGAAATGATCGAACCAGTGATATTTTAAGGTGCAGGCTAGCAGGCGGGGCCCTTTACTTACATCATAGGAGCCTACACAGCAACAAAACACTGTGATCATGGAGCCCAAGAAAGTAAAATCTCTCACTGCCCCCATTTCTTCCCCTTCTATTTGCCAGGAGGTGACGGGACCAGTGGCCATGATCTTGGGTTTTTTTTATGTTGAGCTTCAGACCATATTTTGCGCTCTCCTCTTTCACCCTCATTAAAAGGTTCTTTAATTCCTCCTCACTTTCTGCCACCAAGATTGTGTCATCAGCATATCTGAGGTTGTTGATATTTCTTCCTGCAATCTTAATTCCTTAATAGTGAACAACAAACCATGAGTCAGAGGAGTGAAGAGGGAGGAGTGAAGAGGGAATTACAGCAGCATGCAATAGCATTCCACTCATTCAAAACAAACCACGATGACCCAGAAATTCTGGCTTACACTTCTAACTAAACACTGCCATTGGGTGCCCTCTTTCAGCCTCAGTTTTTCCATTGGTAAAATTGTGAAAAAATAATAATGATAGGTTTGATGCAGGGATAATTCACTTTCTGCAGTAAATGCACAGCATACATGCATAATTGCTTACTTGGACTTGATGTCTTTTATCTTCTTAATCAGAGCATCCCTCTTTTCCTTTGCTCTTTTGGATAAATTCTCTCCTTTTAGGGTATCCAATATAAATGTGTCGACATCTAAATCATGAAAGAATAAAGAGAGAGGAGAGAGAGAGATGAGTCAAAAGAAGAAATGATAATTTTCAGAAGATAAATACCTCTATTATGGCTTTTTTTTTCATAAGGCAATAATATCCAAACTATCTAATGGAATTACTTTATCAGTCCCAGGCATAATATAATTGAAAGATATTTCAAACTCTAAATTGGATAGATTTGTTCACTGCTGTGCTTATGCTTAGCACAGCAAATGCTGTTTTGACACTTGCCATCATTAAATGAACAAGAACCCAACAAGTTTTAATAAACTGTCAAAGTGTGTAAAATATATATACACCCCATTACTTGAGAAATTAAAGCTAGAAGACAATAAACTGTTCAAATGCATATATGATTGAGCAAGATCAAACATCATTTGGCACTTTCATTAACAAAAGCCCATTTTCAGAAGTGACCGTAGACTTATGATGTCTTCCTCTGGGTTAAAGCTGGTCCCAATTTTGAAAGCATGTGGGTAAAAGTGTCACATTAAAACTAGTCAATAATCTCAAAGGCATCGACAGTTTCATTCTATGGACAGAAGATGTGACACCAGAAAACTTAATATTTGAAAAACGACCCTATATTTTAAGTTTCACTAGATTTTGATCATTAGAAACATGGAAATAACATTTAACTTCGCACGCAGAACAAACTATGCAGTTTACATTCTTGCATTTTATTTCGTTTTTGTAATCCCCTTTGCGAATGATTAAATACCCTCCAACATCTAAATGCTTTGTAGTATTTTACTATGAGAATTGGGGGGGGAGGTTGCTCTGAGGGTGGAGAAGTCAGCGCATACAAACAAACAAGTCCCCTAAAGGAAGGACAACCTTTTAGCACAGTAAGAGGAAATTTGCCGGAATATGTTGAAAAATTGGCAAAGCAGCTTGTGAAATTAGCTGTAGTTTTATTTATTTGTGTTCCCCCACCCCACCCACACCCACACACATACACACTCACATATTGAGGAAAGTGGTCTCAAGTAGAGCAGGGGTAGAATCAAAATTTAAATGCCGAACCCGACTAGTTGGAATGGCAGGGGGGGAATTAGAACGGTCTTGAGGAAACTGAGCACCACTTTCTTAAATGCAAAAAACATAAACCCAAGTTTACATACTCTTAGATGTACCCATTTAAGTTTCCCTGACAGGTAACTGGAAGAAAAGCCAGCAGGACAAGATAACCAGGCCCAGTGTTAATTAAAAAAGAAGCTAATTGAGCAGCAAGTATATAAAAAAATACCCCATGCCATTTTTATTACAGATCTGACACTTACATCAAATTTATAGCAAAGACAATTGAACTATGTTTCAAATACTGTAGGCTATTTCAAGAATGTCAGTGGTCTCCTTTCTTCTCTCTCTCTTACTCTCTTAACTTCAATGTATGTAGCCTCATTTCAATACTGTTTTAATAGATGGTAATTGCAAAGGTAATCAGCTTAAATGATATCCACATAATGGTTATGTCTTATTCAGTTATCCAGAATCCATCTGTGATGAACATTCATTTCAGTAATGTTCAGACTGGAAATGAAGCACTATAAGAGTTCAATCTTTATGTCCGAGAACTAAATGTAGAAAATATCATATTCTACCTTGGCTAGATTGCCTTAACTGAGAGCATGGGCAGAAGAAATAAGGAGGGTGGTTACCATTCTTTTAATTATGGTCGCTAAATCAGTTTTATAGGATCAGACGGATCATCCATATTCACGATCTGCAACCTTGCCAACCTTCTCATTTTGTAAAACTTACTCCTCCTCCCCCCCCAAAAACTTTTGACCACTGTCTTAAAAGTAAACTAGCACATGACAGTATAGAAGTTGGCCATCCCTGGTCTAACCATATAGGTCTGCCAAAGAATATATCCGACTGTACTCACTGGACACAACACAACAGAGAGTTCGGCAAGATCAGTTTCCCAGGCTTGGGTTTCCAGCTGTTGTTGGACTACAATTCCCATCATCCCTGACCACTGATCCTGCTAGCTAGGGATGATGGGAGTAGTAGTCCAACAACAGCTGGAGACCCAAGTTTGGGAAACCCTGTACGAGACGTTCCTTGGGATCCCTTCAAACTCTATCATTCTATGATTCTATTATTCTAAGACTGTTTTGAAGATCAATAAGCAAATCCTAAATACGCTGAAATGAGAGCTATTCAGACCTATGTGATTCAATTCCAAATAATGTGCTTTTGTACAAACACTAGTATGTTGTAACTTGCCTCATCTTTGGATGAGGGCTGGTATATTAATTTAGATGAAGATTATGGTTATAGCCCTTGGAGCAGTTATGCAAAAGTAGATGATAGTGGTTATTTCTTCAGTAAAGTCCTAAAGACCAGATATATGCAAGCCCTTCATGTGGGTGCACTGATGTAGGCAAAATTAGATGAGGTGCAGAAGACAAGATGAGGCTCACAAGCCATCCCACTACCTGCAAGACTTCCTTGGAAGTCCAAAAGCATGTGCTATCTAATCTCTATTCTTACTACAGGTAGGTAGCCGTGTTGGTCTGGGTCGAAGTAAAATAAAAAAATTCCTTCAGTAGCACCTTAAAGACCAACTAAGTTTTTGTTTTGGTATGAGCTTTCGTGGTATCTGAAGAAGTGTGCATGCACACGAAAGCTCATACCAAAACAAAAACTTAGTTGGTCTTTAAGGTGCTACTGAAGGAATTTTTTTATTTTACTCTATTCTTACTGCAAATCCTCCCCTGAAGCACTACAGTCTGACTTATTCTGCTAAATATTTAAGACTCTCTTTCTTTCCCCATCCTCACTAGCCCTGACCCGTTCAATTTTCTCGCAACTATTTTAGGCAAGAATCTGTATGGGCATATCCAAGGCACTGAACAAACATTTAAAAGTTGCAATTGTCCAACCTGGAGAAATCTGGTCCAACAGCCTAATGGCCTATCATCCAGAAGGGTTATAATATACGATGACCCCACAAAAACTAGCCCTGGAACAAAGAGACTGGAGGCTTGTTTGCAGCCACTTATCACTAGCACCCCTTAACTTGTTTTAGTTTCTGATTTATCAAGAAGAAACAAATCCACTAATATGTCATTACATCTTGGGTTAATTAGTCATGTAAACAAGGCCAGAGTCAGGAGCAGTACATAGAAAGGCCAGGAGAGGTGCCCATCACCTCAATGCTGGACATTGCTCTTTCCATCTTTTTCATATTGATACAGGCTGCCTCAGCAAGTCAGAAACAGATATCCAAAAGAAACAGAGCATAATGCTCTGCCTAATGGAAGATGAGCAGAAGAAACTCCAAAAACATTGGTTTTCTTATGTCTTTAAAACCAGCAGGAAGTGCCTTCCTGGCCAGATGCATTTGGCAGCTGCCCAACAATCCAAAAAGTTGCCACCTAAGCATATTTTTAGGAGTTAACAAGAGTTTTCAGGAGCTTTTCTCTGTTTAATTCAGGTCAACCAACAAAATAATAGCTGGATGGAATCTTAATTGGTCAAGGCTCATCTGGGATGTAACAGGTTTTTCAGAATTTGTGAAAATATATTATTATTATTGCTTATTAAATTTCTATACCGCCCTTCATCTGAGGATCACAGGGTGGTTTACAAAATAAAAAAACAAAAACCCTGTGTGTTTTGTTTTTGTTTGTTACTGTGCAATGACATATTAGTACACAGTTTGTTACTGTGTAACACAGTTTTAAAAGTGGTAGATTAGCCAACGGCCTGGGAGAAGAGGAATGTTTTTGTCTGACAAGCCTCTCTGTGGAGAGCATTCCACAAACAGGAAACCACCACAGAAACCGTGTTTATGGCAGCCAGCCCAGTACTGGTGTTATATGCTTAAACTGTCTTGCCCAGTGAGCAACCAGGCCACTGAACTCTGCACCAGCTGAAGTTTTTTTGAACTGTCTTCAGACGTAGCCCCACATATAACGTTGTGCAGTAATCCAAACGAGAGGTTATCAGGGCATAGACAACACAAGTTAGGCTATCCCTGTCCAGATAGGGACGCAATGGGCCACCAGCAGAAGCTGATGAAGACACCACTGAGGCCACCTGAGCCTGAGGCAACAGCAATGGATCCAAAAGTACCCCCAAGCTGCATACCCACTCCTTCAGAGGGTGTGTAACCCCATCAAGAGCAGGTTACACACCCTCTGAAGGTGTGTATGAAAGATGTATTCCTTGGTGTTTTATTCTCACCTTGTAAAATTGATTCCCTTTCTCTAGTCTTAGGAATGTATATATGCATGCACGCAGCCTACACCTTTACTCTCGAACTCAGGACAAAAGGGAGAAACGTGCTAAGAGGAAGGCACGTTTGGCAAACGCTCACCGTGATCAACTCCCACCCAGAAACCGATGTCCCCACTGTGGAAGGTCATGTGGATCAGAGCTGTCTTTCCTATTGGGCTTACAGGCGCGTTGCGCCAGGGCACTAGCCTCTTGGGGTGCCCCAGTGAGTGGGGGAGCTGTGCGTCTTTGCCGGTGGCCTCCCCTTTCCCTGCATGCCCGCCAGATGTGCCCCGTCAACCATATGACTGGCGGGCGTGCAGCTTCCTTCCGCGGGAGGAGAGCGATCCCCACAGAGGCTTGGGAAAAGGTCAACAACTCTGGGAAACGGTGGGGGGGCCCACCGGAGGGATCTTTGAACCACAGCACCGGGTATGCTTAAGACGGCCCTGATGTGGATCCAGAATTGGCCTCCACGGTCGCTTACGGACTCACTGTTAAGACCGTGTTCATGAAGTGATCGCCAAAAAAGAAGCTATGTAGGTTGTTGGTGGGAGACCCTGCATTTATAAGCTTATGCTGCAATAAGTTAATTAGACTTTAATTAAGGTGCTTATAGGACCCATTTGTCTTGTATTCCTGCTCACTCTGAAAGAGGTTATTTAAACAAGTTGACTCTTAACCCCATACTGTACATATTTAAACAGAAAGTCCCACTCAGTTCAACAGACTGTCCATTCAGGTAAATGGGCATAGAATTGTATCATTAGGAATTGGGGGGGGGCACAGGTTCTTCATCCCAGGCAGAAAGAAAAATCACAAACACAAAAAGGCCACTACTTGGGACAGGAGAAATTGAGAGTTTATTCCAAAGTTTCTTGAAAGGGAGTAAAAGAAGAACTTCATAGCGGAAGTTGTAGATTACCAGTCACAAGATGCATTTGTCAAGATGAGCGATGCAAATTTCAACAAGGAAGAGTGTATATTGGGCGACACAGGAAATGCAGTACAGTCTAGTACAGAACTGTTCTCCCATTTGTCAGATGCATGAAAATGTAAGCAAATATGTGGACTTCATAGGCCTCTTTCATTTGGTTAAAGAGGAAGCTTCTAAATTTTGGCCTTCTTCATTTAGTTCACTCCACCACCCTGTACTCACACATAAAAGCAGGTTGTGATTGGGGGGGGGGAAGAGTCAGGCAGCTGGCTGGACACATTGAAGCACTTTAGTTCCTCAAAGAAACACTCTTAACTATGCTTTGCAGTGCTTTTTTCTGGGGAGATGCAGGGGTATGCATACCCCTAAACATCTTTGTACTTTTGTCCATTTGCTATATTTATTTTTCCCGATTTGAACTATAAAATGGTGATTTTCTTGAGTCAAAACGAAAGTACCTCTAAACATTTTTTAAGAAAAAAAGGCCTGTATATTTGTATATACATAATTTAACAATTTGCCCAACAGCTTCCAACCTGTTCCTCCCTTTCCCAGGAGGCTTTTCTTAGCAAAACTCCTGGATGATATTATTACCTACAATTCTCCAATTTTCGTTTCTCTCCCCTAGCTGGAAAAACCTATTCACAATAAGTTTTTTTCCCCTATCCGGCTTACAGAGCACCAGTCACATCTTCCTGCCACATCGCCCCCTTCCCGAGACTTCCCTTACCCTCCTCCCTGTAACTCCACTCTACCCTTCGTCCCAGAGAAACTTCTACCGCAGCCGCAACCCCGCACTGAATCTTTCCCAGGCGCGCTGAATCTTTCCCAGGCAGCTGAATCTTTACCTGCAAGGAGGCTGCTGACCTCCTCGGGGATGGCGGGGGAGCCGTGCATGATGCGCCAGAAAGTTGCGAGAGAGAGGCAGCTGTTCGGCGGCTCCGTCAGGGAAAGACAACGGCCCCGCCCACTTTGCCCGGCTCCGGGAAGTTCAGTCAAGGAAGGCACAGGCAGCAAGGTGGAGGGCGTGGCTACACTTTTCTAACCCAGGGGTGCCCCGCCTATTAGGTCGGTCTGCGCATGCTCATTCAGCCGTCCGCTTGTGTTACACTCAGTCGCGACTTCCTCGTCTGCTATGGTTACAGGCGCCGCCTTGTGCGTCCGGGCAAGAGCCGGGGGGGGGGGGGGACACGTGACCCTCAGCCGATGCCGGGTGCCATTTTGAAAGAGGGCAAAACCCATTCCCGCAGGTGTTCGGGTTAAGTCCCGAGCGTTCCAAAATCAAAAATGGCGCCTTAAGCGCCTCGGTGCTATTGGACAGAGCGATCGGAATGGGACACGTGGGAAGCGTCTGCTGCAGTTGGCTGAGCGCGGCGTTGTTTTTGTTTCGTTGACACTTTCGGCCGCCATTTGGCGTCCTTTTCATTTCCCTTTCCCATCCCGCCTGGGTCACGACCCAGGACTCTAGGCAGGGAGGTGCGTTTACAGTGCCGTGCTGGCGGATTTCCTGGGTCAAAAAATGAACCGAGAAGAGAATCCTGAGGCTCCTTTTCCCTTATTTTGCTTCCAAGCAGAATTTTTAGGGTTGCTTTTTCCCACCACTGTCATTCTGCTTAAAAAAAAGAGACTTTGCACACAAAATAAAACTGCTTTCGTTGGATTCTCTTAGAACGAAACATGCTGTGGTTCTGTCTCAAGAGACAATGGAGTATGGAGTATGCCTCCTGGGGTGAAGGCCAACTGCTGCACTAGCAGCACCAATGTAGCCTCTGGAGTGCAAGCCCAGGCAGTGAGTATGGAGGTCCTGGGCTTCCCAGAGGGCAAGACCTTGGCCTCGCTGGTGTGGTCCAAAGGAAAGCAGAGCAATGCGTTTGGCACCAGCTGGGCTGTAGGAGTTGCACGAAGGAGGGTCGTCTTATACGCCGGGTCGTATTTCTTATACGGCGAGTATATCCCAAACTATATTTTAACTGGAAAAGTTGGTGGTCGTCTTATACGCCGGAATATACGGTACCTTTGGCAGCAGGAGATGGAGGTTTTCAGCCTGAATAAGCCCGTTATTCAATTATTTGGCACCACTGTGGTGCTTTATATTGGAAGTACTAGTCCAAAAGGTCGGGAGGGTATCAGTTTTGGGGGAGGCTGATCTAGAGATCTACAGTTCTCTGCCTTAGGTATAATAATAGGTCCTTTGGTGGGAGGGAGGTGACAGGGTGGATTTAGCTGGAGAGGATTTTGAGAGGGAAAACGGTTTGTAGAAAGGATTAACAATTTCCCACATCATTCATTATGATGGCAGTCTCCAGCAGCTTTTTATAATTATAATATATATAAAAAATAAACCTTGGGAAGGAAGTCATGTGAAAACCCCATGTAACATGCAGTTTGGCACAGTAATGAAAATCAAAGTTCTTCACTTCATGGGTTATGCCCTAGTATCTCTTCCACTTTTTATCTTTAATTAGACAGGAAAGCTATTTTAGATAGCAGTAGTATTTTATTATCCATTTTATTGCTGGCTTAACCAACATTCAAGCAGTTAAGTAACTGGCCCGTATAATGTCATACAATAATGGTAGCTGTGGGTTATAGTGATTTTATATTTGTGTTAATTGTTAATAAATGCCTATTCTTTCTGCCTAGGGAATATTTCTATTGTGTTTGTGTCTCCCTCCAATTGCTATAATGGCTATTAATGCGTACTTTAGGTTAGACATTTCCATCAAAAGACTCTGGAAGCAAGCGGTATGTACATAATAGACTAACAAGGAAATGGTATCCATTCCAGTGACTTTGACCTTTGGGGCTAATCTTAATCCCACTCTATTCTTTTAGTTTAATTTAGTGTTTGGTCTCTCCTCAGAAACCAATTTAGGGTGTCACTTGAACTAACAAATACTATTTATATTGAAATTACTTTCCCTGTTGACATTATTATAACTGTTAGCTGCATGAGAGAAGGTGATCTGAAGTCAATTGAAAATACTCCAATAAAAAGCGAGCACGTTGTCTTAAATGGTTTGTGGATCACAGCCCAACAACTTCAACAACAATGCAGTCAAGTTGAAATGGGGCGACTTAAAAGAACTATATTGCCATGAAAGTTCATGAAAACAAATTGGCTTAAATCCATTAAGTCTCTCTTAACTCGCTTGTAGATTAGTGTAGCAGCTTCAGCCTAAGAGTGCCTCCAGATAACTCCTAACACATTAGCACCTTTCAAGTGGGGAAAACTAATAAGCATACAATTCCCATCTGGCAATCTGAGGTGCTTTGAGAATAGCGCTCTGATTCTCTGTCCTGTCACCTTTGGGTTTTGGTTTGTAGGCAGCAGCTGTGGGAAAGAGTCTTGACAGCAGAGCCTTGTCACTTGCATATTCACCGATGAATACACAAACAATGTGGCAACCCCTTAGCTCAGGAATGGGTAACCTTTGGCCCTCCAAATGTTGCACTACAATTCCCATCATCCCTCACCATTGACTGTGGGGTGCAGGCATCTGAAAGACCATAGGTTTCCCATCCCGTTCAACCTATGTGAGAATTTATGCTTGTGTTTTTGCATTACCACCCATGTGTTACATGAGCATAGCTATACAAAGGTGGTGGGGTTAGTCTTGGCAGTGTGGATAGTGTTGCTCTTTGAGTCATCGCTCTCTGTTCACACCTGACTTGTGTATGGCCGCCACCTTACCTAGTTTCCCAGCATGCTTTGCTGTACTGCTACAACACCACAATTTGCTGTCTTCCCCAAATGTCACTTGTAATGCCACTTCTCACAGTGCAGTTACCCCATAGAATTTAGTCCACTCTAAGGAGCTGTATGTTTTCTTTCCATCTTCTGCCCTGACAGTTGAACCCAATGCCCACTTTAAGACTGATATGCAAATAAAAATAATAGTCTGAGTCGTGCTTTTTCTCCTCTTGACAACATACAGTATATGAAAAACACTTGAGGGGACGGATATTCTGTCCCTATTTCCTTAAACATATTTCCTAAAGTTCTTTTTTTAGAAACAGAATACCAGAGGGAGAGATGCTTTCTGTGATTTGAATTCTTTTGGCTTAAACCACGTAGGCAGAACACAATTTTTCAACAAGCCTGAAGAAATCTAGATGTAAGGAGATACCACTTTCTAAATAAAGTAACGCTAGGAGGGAGGAGGAATCCTTAAAGATGTATATATTTGCATCTGTTAAGAAATAACCTTTTTGTTCTTAAAAATGTGATGTCAAAGGTTAAGCAATTACTAGAGTCAAATCTATCTGCTATCTTTTAGAGTTCAAAATCTTATAAGCCTAAGGGTAGTCCCAAATTGCACATTGTTATTTTAGTTTTGCATAATAGGACAGAGAAATCCACTGATCCAGTTGCATCTTGCGAAACTTGCACTCAATAACTTGGGGAATTCAAGAATTACCTAACCTTTCCTGTTATTTTGTATAGCACATTTCGTTCAATGGGAAGAGGAAGATCCATTTGAATTTCCTTACAACAGATTAAGAAAGAAGTGAAGTCTTGTTACTTATGTTATATGTTCTACCAATACAAGGTTATAACCAACATTTGTCATACTCAGAGTTGCTCCATTGAAATTAATAGATGTGACTAACATAGATCTGTTAATTTCAATGGGGCTATCTATTCTACTAGTGGTGTAGTGGTTAGAATGTTGGACTAAGACCTGGGTTCAAATCTCCACCCAGCCATCACTTTGGGCCACTCATTGTTTCTGGTGACCTCCAAATTTTGTGGGGTTTATCACAAGCCTGCTCACCCAGGGTTGGAATTAGTTGTATAATGAACTATCTTTTAGCAGCCCTGTTTTCAAAATATTTTTATACCTCCACTTTATCTTAATTGTGTAATAGCTTCTGAAGCTGTCTGACTTTCTGCCAACTATTTTGTCTGTTCATTTTCCTTGTTATCTAATGACTTGGAAACTAATGTATGTAATTATTTAGCATTGCCTCCAGGTAAGATTCTTTCCTCTGCCAACCATGAGGTTTTTTTTTATAGGCTTTAATAATCATGGCTTACACAAATTCTGCCTTGCAGGCGTAAATTAAAACAAAGGAAGCAAAATGTTCCAAATCATGAAATTTTCGCCTGTGTTTTAAATTATGTCCCCTCACCTATTACAGTGGTACCTCTGGTAGTTCCAGAGGCCCGTTCGCAACAGGAAAAGGCCGCATCCTGAAGCGCTGTGTCTACGCACTCGCATGATGCAATTCGGTGTTTCTGCACAAGTGCAAAGCACGATTTAGCGGTTTTGCGCATGCGTGTTCCGAACCTGGAAGTAACCTGTTTTGGGACTTCTGGGTTCGGCACGTCCGTAACCTGAAAAGACGTAACCGGCAGCGGACGTAACATGAGGTATGACTGTACAAATACCTGCCTACAGTACATTCAGCTAAAAATTGAAGGGCCAAACAAACCGGGGGAAATGGCTATTGCTCATTCTGCTAGGAGCTGGCAGAAGTGGGGTAAACGCTACACAAATCTGGAGTGTTGTCCTTAACGCAGTTGGATGGTGCCTTGCATGCCTCCTTCTGACAACTCCTGCAGCCAAGCTGGTCCCAAACCTATTGCTCTGCTTTCCTTTGGACCACGTCAATGAGACTGGGCAGCCCAGGACCTCCAGACACACTGCCCAGGCTTGTGACTTTGGTGCTGCTAATGCAGCGGTTTGACTTCACCCTCGGAGGCGTACTCCATTGTCTCTTGAGACAGACAGATGCCAACAACAACCTGGAGTGGTTCACAGCATTAACGCCCCAAGAGGGTCTTGCTTCTCCCATAGCCACAGCCTTGGCTCCCAGCTTCCCAACCAGCAGCCTGCCATCTTCTACCTTCTAGCTTACATAACTACCAGCGGGTTGAGGGAAGGGGAACCACCCATTTGCTGTCTGCCACAGAGCCACTTCCTTTGTTATCTTAATGGCCCATACTTAAAGGGGCTTTGACCTCACCAGGAAGCTAGCCTGGCTATTCCAGGAATTGAATCTGCTGGATCCAGGAATCAGAAGGTCTCAGGCATCAGCCTATCCACTCCAAACGCATAACAATATAAAGGGCTCTTGTAGAGCAGAGGGTAGAGGTCTCTGTTCCATGCCCATTAGCAGCATGTACATTTTGAGCCTTCTGTTAATAAAATTTGTGATTGCAGGATTTAGAGGCTGCTGCAAAACCATTACAGTATATCACTCTTAAAGGACCTCCCCCCCCATGTGACCAGCATGGCATTGGGGGGGATTTCAGAAAAGCGGCAAAATGTCTGGGATTTGGGGGGTGATTTTGAATACTGTACTTGAAAAACCTTCCTCAATTTAGTATTCTTTTTTTTGGGGGGGGGCTCTTTTCCCTTTTCATTTCCTACTCTCAAATATGCTTGCTGTTAGCAGTAATACATAAAGATGCCATCATAAAAATTCAAATGAACCAGGAGTTCAAACTGTGTGGATCCAGTGCTCTCACTGGGCGCATGCAAATGAAGACCTTGAGACCCTCACAAATAGAATTCTGCTTAAAGTGTGAGAGATGCGGGAAGAATGTTCTAGACATCTTTCTGCTTGTGAGGGTGACACCATCATGTGCCCCCTTTTGAATGATGCTCCACTATATAAAATATCGTGCTGAACAAGGAATATTTTTTTGCTTCCAACAGACCACGCATCCATTCCTGTTTTATCAAAGCATGGTGTGTGATTGAATTTCACCTCAGAGAACAGCTTAAGCTACAAATTATTACTTTGTGAAATTGGGGGAAGCTTGGCAAAACTCTACATGCAAATTTAGCCTTATTTATAAAGTCTCTAATGGGATGTCACGTGTTTTACAGTGAGACTGTTCAATTAATAAAAGAGCTTTCCTCAGCACCTATTTTCTGAAGCAGTGTCCATATATGCTATAGGCTAAAAGGCTAAAGGTTTTCAAACACATTTAATGACAGCCTGCTGAGCGAAAACAAACACTTGCCAAAACTAATATTTTGCCACTTTTTCTGCAGGCTCTTAAATTTTTATTGAAAGTTGAATATGAAATGTGATAATTCATCCTTATTTATTTGGTCAAAGTTTGTGAGGAGATTGTGTGATTTTCTACCTTTTTCCGCATTCATTCTTTGTGATTTGTTTGCAGGGAGGTTATACAAGGTCACATCAAGCATGTTTTTATCCACATTTTCAAGTGCATTTTCTCAACACTTACTGCAAATAATCCAATTTGGGCGAGTAAGAGGGTGTTGTTGCGCTAGAGCACCAAATCCGCTTTAATTGCACAGCCTGGATTTCCCAGGTTGTGGCTGAATCCAGTTCTACGTCCTATTACTTCAATAACCTCACTGCAAGTTTATAGTCTGTATCCCCCAAATCCATAGCAATCTGTCAAGGAGCTGTCCGGCAAGTATAGATTATCCACAGAACAGGAAAGAACTTGGGACATAGAATGCAATTAGCTTTTATTCACCGAAAGTAAACAACACAGCAGAGTTCCTCTGTCTCGTCTTAGCTGGCTGAAGACACTGACCACTGGCCCTGGCTTCCCCCTCTAGTCTCTCATTCTGGATCTCTCCCAAGCAGATGCAGACTGCGGTAAGGGGCTACGCTTCTTTTGGGGGGCCTGTCTGGCCCATCGCTCAGCAACGTGCAGGACTCTTCTCAAGTGGGGTGTCAGGAGAGGAGGAGAGCCAACAGGACTGGGACTGTCTAGCTGCTGGGCAGCTGACTCTGACTCCTCTCTGTCTGAGTCCGTGCTCACATTAAGTCTCTCAGCACTCAGCCCTGTCCTGGAAGGATCTCCTTTTTAAAAAACCCTTTTATCGCTTAACTCTCCTGCACCTAGCACCTCCCATCTTGCCCCTTCTGCAGACTGGTCCCCCATGTCCCACCACCATTTTCCTGGGTCTAAGTCATATTCTGCATCATCCCTGGGGGGCTCTTGGATGGATGGTGCCCACCACTCTTCCTTGTCCAGCCAGACCCTGACACAAACTTTCACCATCACTATCTTCACATACATTCATATACCTACCGGTAGGCATGATCTTAACTCTCAATATTGTTCTACCCAAGATATACTTTCGAGTCTCATGAATTTCACAGTGGAGCCCTGTGTGTTTGCCTGACAATAAATACAGTACATGGTGATTGGTTTTGAGAGGGGAAAGATGTCTCTGGAAGCCAATTTCCAGTCCTATGTAAATTTTGCACTTCTTCTGTTGCATCTGTTTCTCTAACAAAATCATATACAGTAACTGTTTGTGGAAGGAAAACACTCACAAAAGGGGGTTATTCGGTTCACAGAAGCTTATTCTCTCCACAGAGTCGCATTGGATCCTGCTCAATGTCAGGAAACAACTGTATTTTTCTAATGACATAATAATATGTATTCATAAAAAGTGCTTGGAAGCTAGGGTTTAAAAGGAAGAAAATACAAAAGAAATGAAATTGTGGTCTAAAGCAGTGGTGATTTAAAGGGCAGCCTGCAAGCTTAGTCTAGCTCCGATGCCATTTCCTCAGGAGGATCCATTGGCAACTGTTTAATTTAAAAGGATAGAGCACAGCGCTCCAGAATTGTGAAACTCTTTTTGATAAATAGAGCTGGCTTTATGATCAAGGCTAGCCATTGATGAAGAGGTCAGTTTGCATAACAAAATGTGCTCCTGGGCCCTGGACCAGTGCCTGGAGGATACTGGCCCATGAGGATGGAAAAGGTGGCCAACTCTGGTCTAAAGTGAAATTGCAACTAATAGACAGACTAAAACTTCAAACACTTCATTGTGGTGCTACATCTATCACAATCCAGTATGGCACCAAGTTTATCATTTCAATTATTTGTAATGAAAGCACATTACTTTCAGTATTGCTTTCAATATTGCTTTCAAGTTTAGTGCCAGTCTGTCATGGGGCCCAAAGTCAGATTTTTCAACATTTCCCGTCATTCATTCATTACATTAATTAATGTAAATGCAGCTCCCATGCCCTGAAGCCAGATCTCCCTCTAAAGGAAGGCAATGGCAGATTTCCTATTGACCTCAGTGGAAGCAGGTTTAGCTCCATAATTCTCGTATATATTATTCTTTAAAGAGGCATAATCAGAAATTTTCCATTATGTGTGAAGTATTACACATGGCTGTACAGCACAATAACCATAATTAATTGCATTAATGGTGCAGATATTGTTCTGCTAATTAATTTCTATGTTCCTGCTATGAAGGAGGAAGGCAGAGTACCTCCTTACGAATTATGTAACTCTAGAAGGAGACAAATGTGGGTAATATTTCCATTCAATTTCCTCTGTTTTGCTAACTTAGTATTTTGTGATACACTGATCTATGGGTGTACACATGCAAGAGAAGCAGGGCCGGCTCTATCATTAGGCAGAATGAAGAACTACCGTATGTCAGGCGGCAGATGCTGGGGAGAGGCAGCAGCGGCAGCTCCCTGGCTTTTCTTCCTGGGCACCCTAACTATATACCTTCAGTTGAAGGACAGACAGGACAGCATGTACTGCATGGCCAATCCTGCAACCCAAAAACTGCCCTCAGGTGTATGGGAGAACATTACCCCATTGCTAGTATTGAAGATTCAACTTCCAGTCCAGTCAGTGTCTGCACACAGAAGGGTGGGCATGTCACAATGTCTTCAGTGCAGGCAGCAAAATCTCTTGAACCAGCTCTGAATGGAAGCTATTAAGTTTGCAGTGGAGAAGGGAGACACACAAAATAAGTGTTCTGCTATTTTGTACTCTTTCCTATATCAGTGAAGTATAACTTTGTTATATTTCAGACCACTGTTCTGAGAAAGGGGAAACCTTCTTTGGAGGTTTTTAAGCATAGTTTGGGTGGCCATCTGCCATGGATGCTTTAGCTGAGTTTCCTGCATTACAGGGGGTTGGACTAGATGATCCTTGGGGTCCCTTCCAGCTCCACAATTCTATGGTTCTGTGTGAGTGTGCACACGCACCCGTACCACTAGAGACATTTATCAGTCAAGACACTAGCAGGAACTGGTGCTTAATTCTGCATTCAATACTACATGCCTTCAGTATTTTTAGTCTATTGTTTCTGGTTGAGACCTTGTAGAAGCATCATATACTGTATGAAACAATATCTCCTTCTATGGGAATGCATGCTGAAATCATCATAGTGGCACATGTGCAAACGGATGCCATGTTTGCATTCTGACATCATTTAACCCAGGAGTGGGGAACCTTTTTCTGCCGGGGGCGGGGGCCACATGCTAGTCGTAGGCTGGGCAAGAGGCAAAAGTGGGTGGAACAATGAATAAATTGTGCCTTTATGCATATGGCTAGTTTCCACACACAAACCTCTCTGTCCTCTATCCAGGCATGCCGGAGCATTATCAGAGTTCAGTGGCACACAGGCAAAAACACTTCGGGAGGGTGCAAAGCAGGGCTCGAGAGAGGTGTGCACAGATAAAAAAAGGTAAACGTAAAGGACCCCTGGATGGTTAAGTCTACTCAAAGGTGACTATGGGGTGTGGCACTCATCTCGCTTTTCAGCTGGTGTTTGTCCATAGACAGCTTTCCAGGTCATGTGGCCAGCATGACTATACCGCTTCTAGTGCAACAGAACACTGTGACAGAAACCAGAGTGCCATAGCTGCCAAGTCTCCCACTGAAAAATGCAGGATCAGCAGCGGCGCAGCACCGGAAGTCGCTTCTATGCATGTCTGGACATGCGTAGAAGCAACTTCCAGTGCCAGCGCTGCCTGATTTCCGGTGCCCAGACATGGGCAGAGCGGCACCCGAAATGGAGCCTCCCTGGCAGGTAGGAAATCCGGGGGATTTCCGGGATTTTTTTCTATTTGGGATAACAGTGGGAAACGGATTAAAATCCGGGGGTTTCCCGCGAAAAACGGGAGACTTGGCAGCTATGCAGAGCGCATGGAAACGCCATTTACCTTCCCACCGCAGTGGTACCTATTTATCTACTTGCACTTTGACATGCTTTCGAACTGCTAGGTTGGCAGGAGCTGGGACAGAACAATGGGACCTCACCCTGTCATGGGGATTTGAACTGCCGACCTTCTGATCATCAAGCCCAAGAAGCTCAGTGGTTTAGGCCACAGCCCGGAGGACCACTTTCAGCCTCCAGGTGTGAGGTTCCCCTGCCCTGGTTTATGAGAGCAGTGTGATGTAGGCTGTAGACTTGGAGTGCTGTCCTTCAACTTACGACACCTAGGCCAAAAGTGGCTCTGGGTTGGGCTGTTTCTCCTGAGCCGAAGCTCCTGATAAATAAAACAGGAATATCATCATCAGAGTTGTCCTAAGGGTAACTGAGATAACTCTTCGTGGACAGAAGTGCTAAAGATAACGATGCAAACAATCTTGCGGAAGTAATTAATAAATAAAACCAACAAGTGAAGCAGAGCGAGTAAACTTGTTCCAAGCTGCTTGATCAGCATGTTTTCAGACTGGCAATAATAATAATTTTTCCCTGGAAAGACATATTTCATGCAAGGGGCTTGGGACATTTAAGTAATTAAACCACTCATATTTCTGTGAACTATGTGTTCATTAGGATTAGCATTTACAAATGCATGTCAAGTATAGGTTTGGCAGCTGCAGTCGTCCCACCCCCAACACTGCAATACTCTGATAGGAAAAGCTGCATCTATTGACAAACGAGTCCATTCTGCATTAGCCATTTTGCATTGAGAGTTGCCGTATCCAGTGGAAATGGGGGGGGAGAGAGACAGAAGGATTCTGTGTGAGGGGAGAAAGGCTGAGGGGCTGTAACTCAGAAAGTTGCTTGCAGAAGCTCCCCAGTTCAGTCTCTGGCATTTTTAGGCAGGGATGGGGAAGAGTCCTATTTAAAACCTGAAGAGTTGCTACCAGCCTGTGTAGATTCAGAATGGGGAACTTAGGCTTAGTTTTCCACCTGTAAAATGGGCATATTCATACTGTACTTCAGAACACTGTTGTCCGAAGGAATAAGAAAACAGTGTTATAAAATGTTACCAGGCAGATAAATAAAACCCAACATATACTTAGAACGCAGCTGTCAAATAACACTACAGTTTTAAGTATACCAGATTATTATTTACATCTACCTTTACAAACCATATGAAGAAGATATATGTTGCATTACTGCACACACACAAAAATGCTCATTTACTTCCATTGCTTCTCTCTTTGCTGACTAAAGGAAAGCCCAAACCATTATGTATAATGGTGCTATCATCATCATAGATTTATGAGAGAAGTAAATAATCCCTTTTGACTGATTTAAGGTTCCATGTACTCAGGCTAAATGCTCTCTCTTTAACCAGATGTTATTTTTCTCAGGCCCAAGTGGCATTATCGTACAGCCACTCCCCAATTCCACACTGCTTAATTAAAAAAAGAAAGTAACACAACATAAGCATTTTATCCAGATAGCTAAAAATTTATTGAGACAAATGTTTGCCCTGCATTTCACATCCTGCACTGATATCAGTCCAGTTTGCATTCGGGCTGTGTACTCACTATCCCACTTGTAGCACAAAAACATAGTTTTTCTCAGTCCGGAATCATTCATGCTCACCTCTTCAAAATGCTGCTTTCAATCTAGATTGATTCCGGATCCTGTCGCCCACAAAGCTGGCTGTGGTTCCTTGATATGCATTGGCAAGTTCTCCCCTTGATTGGGCTATCCATGCCTTTTCTTCCCTGCACCTGCCCCAGGTGAATGAAGAAGGAAGAGATAAATGGTTTCTTGGTATACACTCACCAACAATTTCAATGGGCAGGTGTGGATAATCTTTAAGATAATATTTTAGTTTCCTGTTAATTACATTGCTTTGAATGTGTACTTTATATTTGACTGTATTCAATATTGTTTTATTCTGGATTGTTTTACTGGATGTTTTAATGTGTTAAGAACCACTTTGAGATTTTCCCCCCCTTAAAAATATAAAGCAGTCTAGAAATGAAATGAAAAATAATAATAATAATAATATACTTAAGCTTTGCACAGAATTATCACAGACTTTACTTATTGCATATTATGGTGATTTGACCCCAGTGTTTACAGTTACACACACACACACACACACACACACACACACACACACACACACACACAGATTTATACTCAGGTGCATATTTGCCAATTGAGGATAAAACACCATGCATCTAAGGAAACAGTCGTGGAAGCTTATAAAATGGCTAGTCTTTCAAGTGCTACCAAACTCTGTTGTTCTTTCTGCAACAGACTAGCACAGCTACCCCTCTGGAAGTCATTTAGAGTCATGTTTCATTTCGCATTACAATGTATACACATGTAATATCAAGTAGCAAGTTGTTGTTTCTCAAAGGCTTAACCACACAGGGATATACTGTATAAACGTGAGTATTTTAGCCTCTGGAAATAGGGGAAGATGCAGGGGCTAAATGTCAGGTTAATATTTTCCAGCTTAGGCAACTCATAGGCCTTAAAACTGCTTTCAGATTCTAAAGCAAATGTTTACTCAGCCATCCTTTAAAAACATTTTTTTTCCTGATTTACTGAATCCATTGATTAAAAATGGGGGCTTGGGGAGCTTGAACAGCCACAATTCAACTTCCCTTCTAACAGTGGGTGGAGTGTTTTGCTTGACGTCTGCAATGTTACCTTTGCAGTCCTTCATACCTGTCTGTTCCTGTCTGCTTTTATCCACTGACTGTATTTCCCATAGCCATTTTACAAGATGCAGTATGTGAAGGATGACAGGGCAGTAAGGCCTATTCACAGAAGTCCATTTCACATAAATATGAGCTGAGACTATCCACTCCATCTGGTATACTTCGTTCTTCTGGAACAGACATGGGGAAAGGTGGTGCTCTATCTGTTGTTGTTGTTGTTGTTGTTGATGATGATGATGATGATGCTGTTTTTAAAGTGCTGGTACACATCTTGCAAAAAATGCTGTGAGTGCCAGGAAAAGATGACTGCCGTGGGCAGGGAAAAAATATCCATCTCCTTTTTTCTTCATGCTATTCACTCTCTGATAGTTCTTAAATTGCTTTTGGGGTTTGCTCTTCTCTCTCTTAGGGTATTCCTGGGTGGATGATTTTAAGGTTCAGACACATTGATACAATGTCTGCTTTCTGCAAATCTCAGAGAGACAGTGGAGATCACTGCCAGTTCAAAGGTCAGGCTGAGAACTGGCAAGATTACCAGCAAACCCAATCACAACAGTAAAACAGCAACTTGGTCCAAACTCCTGATGCTACTTGGAATCCAGTTTTTTAGTGAAACTTCCCATTTAGAGCTGCTGGTGCCAAATGTATTGCTCTGCTTTCCTTTGGACCACATCAGCAAGCCCAAGAAGGGGGTCTTGTTGCCTGGGCAGCCCAGGACCTCCATACACACTGCTCAGACTTGTGCTCTGGGGAATTCACTTTGGTGCTTCTAGTACAGCGGTTTGACTTCACCCCCAGAGGCATACTCCATAGTCTCTCGAGACAGACAGGTGTCAACAAAAACAAAAACATCAATTCTTCAGTTGACTTTTAACTGTATTTTTACTGTTTCTCACAACCCTTAGTGCTCTGTTTTGTTTTGATGTGTGCTGCTTTGATTAAAAGCAGTGTACAAGAATGCAAAACCAATAAATGCCCTCTGTAATTTTCGCACATACTCATGCGTAAGTGTATTCAGCACCAAGATGGTGCTGAACACACTTTCTCCCCAGCCTTTCCTTCCCAATACTCATTTACATCAATGTCATTGAGCAGAAACTAAAAGGATTTCCTGAAATACACTGCCTTGTCTACAGATGATTTCAATTTATACGGCTATCTTTTTAAAATTCTGGGAACACTGACAACAAAATATAGTAAGGGTCAAAGAAAGTAGACCACATTCTATGCAAATCTTTTGTGATACTTCCTTGTGATCCTCAGACGTGCAAATATTTTCTAACAGCACAGAGTGTGTTGTGCAGGAGATATTTATGGTTCTTTTCAATGGAATTAGGACCTGATGAATTGTAACATTATACTAGAAACACAGCTGTGATATATGTGTGTGAGTGAGTGTGTGAGTGAGTGTGTTAGGCTGTACTGTACAAGGGATACCACTTCAAAACATAAAAATTTTACTGACATCTTTCTCATACATTCGACATTCACAACCCACAAATGCGCATGCTGTAAATTTCCAAGTCACATTAATGTGGCAGTAAAATTTAGTGATCTGAAACCTGCACTTGTAAAATATTTATGAATCCAAATGATTGTCACTGGGAGAAACTGTTCAGTCAGCTCCCTTGCCCAGCACATTCTATCCTTGCCTGTGCTCTCCCTCCTCAGGTTATTATAGCTCAGCAAGTCCACAGCATGATGAAGGCACAACATTAGGCCGGAAAATTCAAAGAACAAGCCGTTGTATTAGAGCAGAGATTTCCAAACTTTTCACGTTGGTGACACAGTTTTTAAACATGCATCGTTTTACAACACAGTAATTCAGTTTTACCAGCATACCAGACGTTCAACAAACTCCTTTCCAGCCCTGGGAAGGAGCGTTCACGCAGCTGTCTCCACCGAGTGTAGGATTCATTACCTGAGATTCAGCATCTGAGTGTTTCTCGTTTGAGATGGTTGATTTGGTTCCCTTCATTTCTGTTTAGAGTGCTTCTCTATAATTGCCATAAATCTAGTTTTCCACGTAATTCTTTATATGGCCTCTTAGCTCAACACACTGCTTTTGTCACCTTTGACTTAACCTTTCACTGGGATGAAGGCTAGAGCTGCAGCCCTATATAAACTTACCAAGCAGCGCCTCCCACAACTAAATAAATGGGCCTCACTTCTGAGAAAACATGCATCAAATTGTTTTGCACATGCATATACCAGTAATTGCATTTGAAATATTCCATTACCCGCTTACTTGTCCTCCTCTGTACTCTTCCCCAACTTCGTGTCCTTTTGATGTTTTGGACTACAACTCACCTCATCTCTCATCATAGAACTAGCTGGCTGGATGAATATTGTTCTGTTGCTCTATTATCTCACCCAACAGGTAAATCTCCAAAAGTAAACAACATTTAAGAAGGGGGCAAACTTCCCACCTTAACCATATGTAAAGCTGGTCTTCTGCATTCCCCCAAGATCACAGTCCATCACATCAACAGTTTTCTCTGCTTGCAGAGCAACCATTGGCCTCTCTGTCTTCCTAAATACCACTACAGAAAATGTTAATTTATAAAGGACTGGAATGAGATGACACAAAGGTACAAATCTTATTTTTATGAGATTGCTCCCTCCGGACAGATCCATAAGGCTGAGCTACAGTGCAAGCATCCCTAATAAAGGAGAGAGAAGATGTGCCTTTCATATAGCACTCAGTATGGGTTAACCACTATAGAGCTTAGTGGAAATAATTCTAATGGTGTGTCTCTGCTGTTCATCTCACACGATAATGTACCTGGCACAACTTACCTGGTTTCTTAACACTAAACTGGGGAGCTCAGAAAGCAGGTGCTTATTTTGCTGTGGTGTCTCTTGATCAGGGGTTGGCAAGGTTTACCTCGCTTGGGCCGGTTCACTCCAGCAGAGAGCCCTCTGTGGGCCAGATCACATGCATTAGCACACACATGCACTATTTCTGGCATCTGTGTCTGCGCAGACACGATTTCCGGCGTCTGCGCAGGTGCAGACATGATTTCAGGCGCCGTGGAAGCAAGTCCCTGTGCCATGCTGCACCGGTTTAGCAGGCGGCTCAGTCTGGGGGTGGCTTGCGGGCTGGTAAAACGAACCCCATGGGCCACTTGTGGCCCATGGGCCTTAGGTTGCCGACCGCTGCTCGTGATGCTCGTAACAGTTGCTTGAAAAATGCTTAGATGATTCCCGCCCCCCCCCCCTTCTCAAGATCAAAAAATGTTTTGTTATTTGGTGACCAAATTGGATTGCAACCAGGTGGAGAAGGATTACCCTCCGTCCTCTCAAATTTCCATTAGCTCCAGGAGACTGTTTCCATTGACACCACTGGAAGCTTCACTCCTGGGTCAAAGGGTGCTTCCAGGCTATTGCTGTTTTCAGGTGGGGTTCAATCACATACTTGCATATTTAGGTTGTGGCATTCTAGTTGACTGGATGATCTTGCACAATGAACCCGGTTCTCCAAAAAAGAAAAGAAAAATGACAATAAGGAAAATACACTCCAGTATGGGATAGCACTTCCTTTGATGTAACATCATTTAACGCCCCTGCCCTGCAAACAAATCAGAATGAACATTCACTAAAGAGGCAGTCTTGCCTATTCCCCCTGCAAACCAATCAGGGTGAATGCTCAATAAACAGGTGATCTGAAAGCACGGGAGTCAACTCCTAGGGACCGAGGTCCCTTCAGTCCCCCCCATAAAATATTTGAGGGGGCCATCCCGCCCCCAAAGATTATGAGCATTGCCATTCAAATAGTGTGCATGTGCTGCATCTTGTGATTGATTATGTAGGGTGGGAATTACCTTGCCCCCCATATAGTATTCAAGTTGACACCCCTGTCTGAAATTGCCATAAAATACCAAGAAGGCTGGTCTTCCTTGTGTCCCACAGCACATCAGATCCATGACCACCTGCTTATAGGGAAATAAATAAATTGGGCTGTATCCAGACTGAGCTAGTTACAATTACGTCCCATTGATTTCAATGGGATCTAAGTTCAACTAACTTAAAGCGCAATCCTATGCATGTGTACTCACAACTAAGCCCTATGGAGATCAATGTAATGATCTCTAGCAAGCAAGCAAGCCCTGATAAGAAGTAATGACTCCTGGCAAGTTTATGTACGTTTATTTAGAAAAAGACACATCCAGAGCCCGGCTTCTTACCTGCTCACATTTACGTTTGTTGGTCAGTCTGAAGTTTCACCCCTCCCCTCCCACAGCAGGGAAGATGCGAGACTCCCACCTTTCTCCCCTTGCCCTTCCGTTGCTATCTGATTTTATCCAAATGCCTAGAACGGGGACTGAGAGGCTGACATCCCATTTCCTCCCCCCTCTCACTCGACACAGCCTCAGACCTCTGCTTATCTGCTGATTGCCTAGCAATGCTCTGGCCGCCTTCCAACTCTTCCTCTTCTTATGATCTAATAGAGTCTTCCCTGTGCAGTGGGATCAGACAACCCTTTCTCGATTTTGTCAGCCAATTCTCATCTGCAGAGTTGATCCTCCGTTCACTTAGTTCAGTCTCTGAGTCTAACTCATCCCCTGCACTCTGGAGGCCACATTCCTGACAATCAATGAGACTAACTCCTAAAATGTGTTTTGGGCTGCAGTCTTTGGATCCAACCCATGGTGTCCACCCCTGACAAGGACATGATCCAGGAAAAAAGTACTCATAGTGAAAATAATGGAATGAGAGTTGGTCACCACTAGCTCAGCTTCCATTGATTTCAATGGGACTTATTCCTTGTTTATTTACAGTAATTTCTGGACTGCTTTTCAGTTAAAAATAAATCCGAGGGTAGTTTACAACAATAAAGGAGGAACAATCACTGTATCAATATATCAACAATAAAACAGGGGGGATCACAATTAGAATAATAAGGTCATTGAAAGCTGGCATAAATGTTGGGAAATGCTTCTGCAAAAAGATATATATTTTTGGTCAATGACAGAAACAGATGGAATATCATTTCAAAGATTGTCCCAGGTACAGAGAAGGCCCATTTCTGTGTCACCACAAGATGCTTTTTCAAAAAAAGGGGGGGGGATTGAGCAATCTGTATGGTGGAAAGCCTTAGATTGTGTGTGTGTTTTCTAATACTTATCACTCACTGACAGTGCTTGGATTCGCAGTGTGTGACCATCACAAAATCTAAACAGTAGCTCCTCTGCAAGGCTTCATTTTAAAATGCCATCTGGGGTGAATTAGGCTGGGGTGAATCAGACCGTGGTGCTTCTGCAGATGGCGAGGTGTAAATGTGTTTTACAGGAACGGCAGATTATGTTCTCATGATGTCTGCCTCTTTTATTAGGCGCTTAAGCACCAGAATTCCAGAAAACAGGAGGAAGGACAAAAAAAGAAGAAAAGAAAATGCCTTCTGAGCTTAAATTACAGCCACATCTAACGAACTGAGAGCTGCTTTCATTTTTACTTGGGCATTTCTTTTCAACTCCTGCAGGTTACGTGGGCCTCAGGATCATAACAGTAAGCATAAGCTCCAAAGGTATCCCAAGAGATATCATTAGTCACACATTACATCCTTTTCTAATCTGTACACTTACTTGCTTGCAAGATTTCACAGGACTGCTGAAACCTCCAGAATTTCACGATTCCCTCAGCAATCTACAATAGCCCCTTAGTCTGAACGACATGTATTATTTCCTCGGCGAACGTGTGATGCAGGCGGGTTACTAAAAGATTTATGATCAGGAAGCCGAGAAGTTTTATTTCCAACCTAATTGAATACATCATTGCTTTGGGTTCTAAAAAGGGTGCCTTGACGTATGGCACCCTCTCCATGCCCTGCACTCAGGCCACCTGCTGAAAGAAAGAGCTTCACTCCATGACAGAATGCAGATTTTGATAGAAAAGTTATGGGTGCTAAGAAGTGTGCTTCCGAAGCAGGATTACAATGTGTAAATCACAACACAGAGTAACTCTTACAGCAACGGAAGAATCTAATTTAAAACAACAGCAGCATTTTTTACGGGTGAAAACCTGTCAGAGTGGCAATGCGAAAGACTCTCAAGCTGAAACTAGGCATTATTATGTTAGACCCACTTGTAAGTTGCAAATAGGGTGGCTTGGTTATCAGAGCAAAAGGAGTGCAGAGCTTTTCCCCCTCTTTAGACTGAGGCTGTGTACACATTACTATCTGGAAACACAGAGAGGTTGTTCCCTCCTGCTGCATTTCAAATCACACTTGTACTTGTCACCCTGTTTGTCCACACCAGTGGGAAGAGAGGGCGTGTGGATGCCTTGATATGGTCTACATTTTCAAATTGGATTGATGCTCGTTTGGAGGAAAACCCATCAAAACACAGTGTTTCTTAGGAAACTAAGGGATAGATGTGAATTGTGGGCAATGCACAGCTTCACAGACCGATGGGGAGGAAAGGAAGGGACAGGAAGATGGAGGACTCAGCTCCCCCCATCCCCCTTAAATCAGACACCACCACCTCTTTCTTCCATTCAGACAGACCCAGGTTTAAACTCTGCCGTATCTGCAGCATTATGATCCCCTATGTAAATGAGAGATACCAGAGATTCTGTTACACATCCACAGCTATTTCTACTGCATATCAGTAGAAGGGGAAATGTAATTTGCAGACACCGATCCTTTTTACAGATGACTGTTTTGAAATGGATATTTGGATTCACTACAGTGAAGGATGGGTAATAAGAAGCAGGAAAGGAGGAGACGGCTAAAGCTTCTTGCATATCAAGAAAAGATAATTACGGCCTTTCTCTGAATTAGAAATGAACGTCACTTGACAACGAATGACTTTAATGTACACGCTTGGATATATATGTTCGGATTTCCCTTTGGAACAAAAACTGCCTTTTAAATTCTTCTCAGTCAAGTTTGGCGTGACAAACTTGTTTGATGGGCATTGGGGACCTAAAGCAAGCTTCGAGGGGGAAAGGAACCATCACTCATGCTTCATTGGATTTCTATGACAGAATGATCAAATTCTGCAGAACCTGGCATAAGCACATCATTATCAAGCCCCTGCTTGAGCATTTCTTAACCGATCACGGAGGCTTGAGGTCCTTGGTGGCTCCTGTTTTCTGGCACTGTTTGTAGTTATTTGACCTTTTCTCGGTGGATAATCCACACAAAAAGCCCTAATTACTTCCCCAGCTTTGAGCAGTCCAGCGGTGTGAATAATCAATGACACTGATTTAGGAATTGCACAATCAGACACTATGGTGTTTAAAGCACTTTTTTTTCCCCATTGACCTGCCACAGACATAGGACAATAGCAAGCAGGAAAGCTGCTGCTGTAATCACAAGCTGACCAGGTGACCTTGAGGGTCGGACACTGATTATTGGGCCCTTGTTTCAGGCAATGTCATTATACGGAACATATTTTTGATTTTAAGACGGCTCATCAGATGTCAAGGCAGAGAAATCGGATATTGGGGAGGGGGGAATAATAATAAAAAGGCATGGGTGCCGGAGCCATCTGGTAACAAGTATTTGCCAATGATAACACAATGGTGCTGCAAGAAACACTTCAAGAAGGTTTGTTTTGCTTTAACTTTTGGTGGAAGTCAACTCCCACTCTGTTCCTTTCTTTCAAGCAGATTGTAGTAACCAAATTAAAACCATTGCAATAACTGTATTTAATTTCTCTGTGCCAATTGCTTTGCAAGCCTTTTCATTTATCCTCATAGCAACCCCTCAGACTGACTTTAGGCTGAGGAATTTGCCAAAGGCTGCCCAGGGACTCTCGTGGTCAAGCATTTTATTACGTATATAATTAAACCTGGGATTTTGATAGAAGAATGCAAGTCAGGAAGCAGACAGGTTTGACAGTTAGCTGAGCAGTCTTTGTTGCTAAGACCAAACAGAGAGTTCACTTCCCAGCTTTTTTTCCCCCTCCCCTCATATCTAAATCACTTTTGTCATTAACTACGGAGGTAAAAGTTCGCAGGTATCGGAACCTGTCGTGCGAGTTCTGGTCTTGAATTGCCCTGGATTTGGCAGGAATGGACAAAAGCAGCTTCTGAATCATGAGGTTCATCAGAAAGAGCATTTGCCTTGGGGAAGGTTACCAGAAGCAGTTTTTCTATCTCGAGGAACAAATTTCCCTTCAATGATAGGGGTTTATATTCTTGGTGAAGGTATCTCTTCCAATCTCTTTTGCAGAAGACCTTTATTTTTAAGGGCCAGGTTTTGCACGTAGCTATCACAGGGAGCAGTGGCACAGAACACGAGGCCTGGAGGCTGAAAGGAGCCTGCCAAACCTTTCTCTGTGTCTCTTGGGACGCTCTTCAAGCCATGCTCCCCACCAGCTCTTCTCCCCACACTTCTTGAGTGCTTCTGCCTGGCTAAAATGTTTCCTTGAAATGTGACATACCCTCCAACATTTCTCCAATGAAAATAGGGAAGTCCTATTTAATAATAATAATAATAATAAAAATAATAAAAATACCCTGCCCACCTGGCTGGGTGGCTTCCAACATGTATAAAAACATAATAAAACATTAAATATAAAAAAACCTTCCCTATACAGGGCTGCCTTCAGGTGTCTTCTAAAGGCTGTACAGTGGAACCTCGGTTTATGAACACCTCGGTTTACAAATTTTCGGTTTACAAACGCCGCGGACCCATCTGGAACGGATTAATTCACTTTCCATTACTTTCAATGGGAAAGTTCGCTTCAGTTTATGATTGCTTCAGTTTATGAACAGACTTCCGGAACCAATTACACCCATGCTTCGGGTTAAGTACGCTTCAGGTTGAGTACTCCGCGGACCCGTCTGGAACGGATTAATCCACTTTCCATTACTTTCAATGGGAAAGTTCACTTCAGTTTGTGAACAGACTTCCGGAACCAATTGTGTTCATAAACCGAGGTACCACTGTATAGTTATGTATCTCCTTGGTTCGCATGGTGAGGACAGCAACAGAATTTGACGGAGAGATGAAGCAGAATCAGACAGAGAGGCGAAGTAAGAAACCCAATGAAGGAACAAACAGGTAGTGCCTCAAGTGCAGGATGCTTAAATGGCCAGGGAGGCGGATCCAAGAGAAGCCTTCCCGCTCCATTGGCTCCGCCCCTTGGCACAGCCCAAGTCCCAGCCTGCATCCCCATTTGCCAAAGCAGGGTGCAGGCCAGGATCCGGCTCCTGATAGGTGGCGGGAGCTTATGCACCCCACCCCACCCCCGCCTACCAGGAAGGGCACCAGGCCATAGTTCCCTCGTTGGAGCCCCAGTGGAGCCTCTGCTGTCCTGCAACACCACCACACCAAAAGGGGTGAGCGGACTTTGATGGTGAATGCTTTGATGGTGTTTCCTGCTTGGCAGGGGGTTGGACTGGCTGGCCCTTGTGGTCTCTTCCAATTCTATGATTCTATGATTCTATGACTTACCTCCTTGGTTCGGGGGGCGTGCGTGTCACACTCCAGACCCTCCAACATTTCTTGGATGAAAATAGAGACATCCTAAGGGAAAGCAGGACGTTCCGGGATCAAATCAGAAACTAGAACGCCTTCAGTAAATCCAGAACTGTTCCTGGAAAATAGGGAAACTTGGAGGGTCTGCTGTGATACTGCCTCTTGGTTGCCTGGATAAAGGATGAGGGTGTAGCAATCAATCTCAGACTTCTGCATGGTTGGAATGCATCCCATTGTGCAAAGTCACCTCCATGGCTCTGACCACTTGTGCCTCTGGCCCCACCCAAAAGGTTGCCCACAAAGGAATGCAGCTCTCAGGCTGAAAAAGCTCCCCCCCCCACACACACACCCCACAACATGGAGGTTATCTGTGCCACCCAAATCCCTTGCTACTGTAATGCCTTGCAGATATCTGGCTGCAATTGCTCTGGATTCTATTCCCTTCTCCTTATCAAGGATATGAACTTACAGTAGATTTTCCTTTTCCTTCACAGAACATAATGTAGTATCTTGTTGTCAGCACACAATAAATAAATAAATAAATAAATAAATAAATAAATAAATAAAGTGTGTGTTTGCGTGCACATGCGCGCGCATATGATGCTGTGAAAAATGAGGAAAGGGAACCAAAGAGCATAATTCAAACAAAAATAACCCTTTGGGAGATAATACATTTTGGGGGGAAATTGCGGAGCGAGATTTAAAGGTCTCTAACCAGCTATAGTTTGATGCTACTCCCAAGAGGCAAATAATCTAAAATTTTAGTTATCTTGGCGCACCATATGAGCCATATTTCTAAGATAAAGACAGTCCCCAAAGTATTCACTCTCTTTAACATGATATTTTCCTCTAATTTTGAACAAAGGCCTTTTCACTATCAAGAATGCAAAGAGAAACAGGCATTGAGCTATGTTTTAGAGCTTCTACATTCTCTGCAGGGTTTCAGGAAACTGACACTCCTTTCCATGCTTTATCTCCCACGATTCCCCCAAGGCTCCTGTGTGTCCTACAGAAAGTGGCAATCGATCTTGCGCAAAAGCAATTGAGATAGAAATTAACCTGAGCTCAATTCAAAAGTTATGCTTTGATTTGTCAGCTGAGAGCCTCCTCCTTCCTGTCCCATCACTGAACCCCCTGGAAAAGGGATCATAAACTCTCTGAGAGTAGATGCTGGCTGGATAAAAACACATGGGAACAGTGCACTTACCATGGCTGCCACGCCAAGGGCCAAACTAAGCAACAAGGATTTGGAAACACTTGACCCAGACCCTAAAGCCCCCTGCCCACTGGCCCATGAGGTGTGTGGGCTAGAGAGAGTTTGGTTCCCTGTCCTGAGGTTTCCCCATCCTTGATATAGGTCCTGCCCGTAGATGCTTAGGCAAATTTGTTTCCGCTTCTCTGGAGCAACAGAAAACAACCTTTCTCCCTCCTCTATATGACATCCTTTTATATATTTGAACATGGCTATCATATCACACCTTAACCTTCTCTTCTCCAGGCTAAACATACCCAGCTCCCTAAGCTGTTCCTCATAACTGTGGTGCCCAGAACTGGACACAGTACTCCAGGTAAGGTCTGACCAGAGCAGAATACAGTGGTACTATTACTTCCCTTGATCTAGATGCTATACTCCTGTTGATGCAGCCCAGAATTGCATTGGCTTTTTGAGCTGCTGCATCACACTGTTGACTCATGTCAAGTTTGTGGTCTACCAAGACTCCTAGATCCTTTACACATGTACTGCTCTCAAGCCAGGTGTCTCCCATCCTGTATTTGTATTTTTTTTGCCCAAGTGTACCGTAGTACTTTACATTTCTCCTTGTTAAAATTCATCTTGTTTGCTTTGGCCCAGTTGTCTAATCTGTTAAGGTCATTTTGAAGTGTGATCCTGTCCTCTGGGGTATTAGCCACCCCTCCCAACTTGATCAGGATGCCCTCAAGCCCATCATCCAAGTCATTGATGAAGATGTTGAATAAGACTGGGGCCAAGGCAGAACCCTGTGGCACCCCACTAGTCACTTCTCTCCAGGATGAGGAGGAGCCATTGATGAGCACCCTTTGGGTTCTGTCAGCCAGCCAGTTACAAATCCACTGAATGGTAGCATTGTCTAGCCCGCATTTTACCAGCTTCTTTACAAGAATATCATGGGGCACCTTGTCAAAGGCCTTGCTGAAACCAAGAAATTAACTTGTATCTAAAAGGTGTGCCGAGATCTTGTCATATTTGCTAGAGCCAATATATCAGCTGGGTAGCTCAGCTGGTTGGAGTGTGGTGCTGATAACACCAAGGTTGCCGGCTTGATCCAGCTGCATATTCCTGCATTGCAGTGGCTTAGACCAGTTGGTCCTCCGGGTCCTTTCCAACTCTATGATTCTATGATACATGGACCACTGCGGAAATGGCCTCTCAAAATTCTCCACAGAAAACACGGGGTGGCATTTCACCTAATTTATACAGAGAGAGGATGAGTTCTCCAAAAGCTTTTCTGGGGTGGGGTCTCACCATTAACAGAGGCAGTAGTCTCAGCATCCCTTTCCAGTAGGTCTTGTCCAAAAGAAGCAGTTGCGAGGACTGAAGGACTGAAGGCCTTCACACCACTCTTTAAGTCTCCTTCTCCCCCACTTCCTTCCCAAGCAGTTCCTTGCCACTCCTTGCTCCATTTTCTTAATTTCTCTGTGTGTTCTGGGAGACCAGTGGGGAGGGGATCTGGTTGTAGCAGGAGGGGGAGACTTCCTGGATTCTTCTGCAACCTGCCTCCCAGGGCCGTCTTTAGCATATGTGGTGCCGGGGTGCAAAAAACTGCCCAGCGCCCCCAATTTTTTTTAGCAACTCTCTCCCATGCCACTGCAGGTGGAGGGAGGAGAGCATTTCCTGCAGAGGCTTGGGAGGGAAGCTGTGTGCCTCGTGTGAGCAGTGTGCATGCACTGGGTGGGCCTCTCGACGGTCCGCCAATCCCAGGCATGCAGGAGGGCAGAGCCAGCTGGCTGCCTCAGCGCCCGCAGCAGAAAAGCCTGCGGCACTCCGACGGGCTCTGCTCTGCTCTGCTCTGCTCGGCAGCGGCCATCGGCCATCAGCTGGCCTGGCTCTTCAATCCCTGGACTCCAAATCTTGGCCCCGGACTCTCAGCGCCTGAGAGCCCGGCGCCTGGGTGCCCTGCACCCTTAGTGCCTATGGGTAAGCCGGCCCTGCTGCCTCCACTCTGCCTCTTCCCTCCCCCACCTCTCCTGCCTCTGAGTCTGGGTTGCCTTCTGCCCCAGCCTCTTCCTGCTCACTAAACCCTGTTGCTTCTTCAGCTTCTGACACCTCCTCTTCCCAGTCTTCTCCCTCTGACCACTCATCTTCATCCCACCACCAATCCCCTGGCTCTGAGCTTCTTCCCCTGGGGGTTCCCTTTGGGTTTCCTCAGCTGGTGCCTCCCATCACTCCTCTGTATCCAGCCAGTCCATGACATCAACTTATAGCTAAACTAAACAGACACTTATCTGAGAGTAAGTCCCATTGAACTTTGTGTGTGTGTGTGTGTGCGTGCACGCGTGCTGCACATTACCTGTTGCTCCGATCCTTTAAGCAGTCTGCTGTGATCAGAGCAGTAGAAGTTAAAATCTAGCAGTTAAAGATGTATGGGGCATACGAAGAGGTCACTTCAGGTTTTTGAAGAATTCATCAGAAGCAATTTAGTTAAGCAGAGTCGGGTGGGTGAATTGGATACAGTTTGGAGCACTGGGATTTTTTTAGGGGTTCCAACTACCCCCATTTTTTTAATCAAATATTTTTCTATACTAAAAAAAGTGGGACTCTCTTGTTCTTTAAACGGAAAGTACACAAAATGCATTATATATATATACTTAGTAGGAATGAATCAGCACTTCATTTGGCTGAGTGAACCCACTTTGACTACCCTAGTGTTACTACCCCAACAGTGCAATCCTGCACAGGTCTACTCAGAAGTATGCTCCATTGAGTTCAATGGGACGTATTCCCAGGTCGGTGTGTATAGAATTGTTGCCTGAATCAAACAGGAGTATTTTGAGCATTATATGAAAATGATTTATTTAAGCCAAAAAAAGAGGCTCTATCTCACACAGCTGGCAAGTTTTGCTTCCTTACACTGGCAAAACCGAATCGAGAATTCTGTCTTTGTATATCACTTTGGGGAAATTGTATCTAAACACTTCACTGTCACAGGCAATATTGTTATTCCTACTCGAGAGATAAGATATTGCAGAGAAGGGTGTTTACACTGTGGCGCAGATTGGGATCAGACTGTTGATTCTAGTATCAACTTCCATGTAAAGTGGGGCATCGCATGAGCGGTATGTGCCAGATCAAACAAGCAGCTAACAGTGCCTAATGTAAATATGTAATACACAGCACACTCTCTCAATCGAGTGGGTTGTTGAGCCAAGACTGTAGAAGTCTCCGAGATGCATTTGGCTGGAGGCGGGCCGTCTAACACTGACAAGGTGTCTCAACTCAAACTGTACTAAGTATGGTGCTCTTAACTTCCGCCGTCTGGGCTTAAAGAACGTAACCTTCCAGAGGTATATGTAAAAAACAGACTAAACGAGATTATGTTTTCTTCAAAGAGATTAGACACGTCTTGTTTTGTTTCTGGATCATGATACTCAGTTTTATTTCACTTTTCATCTCAGTGGCGAGAGAAGTATGACATCTGTTGACAGACAAATTGGTACTGGTGGCTTATGATAACTTTAACAGTTAAAAACTCTTTACACTGAAATGTTAGTACCTTGTAGATTTATCAAACAACCCCCCATAGAATCCTCTCAGACAATATTTTTCTTTTAATGAAGGTGGACATCTTTTCAATGCACTAATACGATTTTTAGAAGCTTAAAATCCATTGCGTTATCAGAACTGTCTGAAATGTATAAAACTGCTTTGGGAAAGTCCATATAGAAGTCTCTCTCTGTGTATTTAATGTACTATGGTAACCTGGGCTTTTTTTCTTACCAGACTGTAGTTACCTTGTTAGAATATTTTCATCGCAGAAAAGATCACATCAGGATTTGAGAGGCAGCTCTCACGTCACTTTTGTGCAGTTACAGTCTCGTTTTTACTTATTTAGGCCATGTTTTTGTCTATCTAAAAGACAAAATATTAGAAACAAAATGTCACTATGGTTGAGGCAATGGCTTTGTGCTACTTGCTTGTCCCACCATCCACAATGCACTTGGTGTGCAGAAGGCCCTAGGTTCAATCCCTAGCATTTGCAGATGGGGCTGTGAGATGATTCGTCTGAAATCCTGAAGATGTTGCATCAAAGCAAGTGTTATTCCACACATTCAATAATAATAATAATAATAATAATAATAATAATAATAATAATTTTATTTATACCCCGCCCTTCCCATTCAGGATCGGACTCAGGGTGGCTAACAACAAAAATATCAACGCAAATATAAAAGAAGCAATTCAATTAAAATTCAGATTAATACAATGTTAAAATTCAATTTTAAAATTAAAAATCTACAAATAAAATAAAACCATTATAAGATAAAACCTTAGGGGAGGGTCAACTGGATTTTTCTGTCACTTTCCTTCTTGCAAAAAGCCTTAGGGGGAAGTTGGCTTGTTGCACAAAACATCCCAATCAAATTAATGTGACTTTTGAAAAACTAATTATCTGTCATATTTTATCTGAAGGCAGCCCTGTTTAGGGAGGCTTTTAATGTTTAACAGATTATTTTATTTCATTTTTCTGTTGGAAGCCACCCAGAGTGGCTGGGGGAACCCAGCCAGATGGGCGGGGTATAAATAATAAGTTGTTGTTGTTGTTGTTGTTGTTGTTGTTGTTGTTGTTGTTATATTTTACATGAAAATGGTTGAAGTGCTGAGGCTTCTGTTGTTGGAGAAATGTTTGAGATTGTTGTTGTTGTTTAGTCGTTTAGTCGTGTCCAACTCTTCGTGACCTTTGAGATTGTTAGAGAGTTGTAAAAAGGGTAAACTTCTATACAGACCAATAAAAACACAGTCAATCGTATTATTCTAATCACAATCAGATATGAATACCTAGCCAGCTCTCTTTTAAGTATCTAGCACACAAGTAGTTTTGATATTTTTATGACATAGCCGATTGACTATGGATGAAAATGAAATTATTTGTATACTGTATATTTTTCTGAATCATGGCCTGGTGCCATTTCAAATAGAGAAGCAAGATCTAAATATCACAATTTTTGCACTCACATTGGGGCTTCTGTTGTATCCCTTTATTTGAGTAGCCACATGTCCTCCTTGACAGAGGACAGTTCTCTGTTAAGGTCAGGCTTAAAGATAAAAGAGTCAGAAGATAGGAGAGCAGGGGTCTGGAAGCTGCCCATCAACAGTTAGCTTTTGAACAGCCAAAAACAGGCACACAGGTCTGATTTGATCTCGGAATGTCCCACTTTTCCTTAGGATGTCCCTATTTTCATCAGACAAATGTTGGAGGGTATGATAGGAAGTCCTTATTTTCATTGAAGAAATGTTGGAGGGTTTGGAGTTATGTGACCCCCCCTGAATCACGGAGATAAGTAACTACAGTCATACCTTGGAAGTCAAACAGAATCTGTTCCAGAAGTCCATTCGACTTCTAAAACATTCCACTTCCAAAGTGCAGCTTCTGATTGGCTGCAGGAAGCTCCTGCAGCCAATTGGAAGCCGCAGAAGCCCCATTGGACATTCAGCTTCTGAAAGAATGTTCGAAAACCGGAACACTCACCTCCGGTTTTCAATCATTTGGGAGCTGAAACGTTCGACTCCCAAGGTGTTCGGGAGCCGAGGTACAACAGTATACAATTTTCAGAAGACATCTGAAGGCAGCCCTGTGCAGGGAAGGTTTTTTTTACTGTTTACTGTTTTATTATGTTTTTATATATGTTGTAAGCCACCCAGAATGGCTGGGGCAACCTAGTCAGGTGGGCACAGGATAAATAATACAACTATTATTATTATTATTATTATTATTATTATCATTATTATTATTAAATAGGACGTCCATATTTTCATCTGAGAAATGATGGGCAGTATGCTTCTGACATCATTTTATTGTGCATTGATTATCTAAGTGCCATGGTACCAAGAGCACACCAAAACAGCAGCAGAACATTTCTGGTATGAAAAATGTTATGATATTTGCTGGCAGCTGTGGATTGCTACTTATGCCATGTGATGACTTTGAACGTTTTGAGGGTTGAAATTAGCTTTAATGGGGGTGCATGAGCGACCACCCCAATCTTGTTAAGAGCTCAAATCATCCTGAATGCACGATACAAAGGATTCCTCAAGGGGCTCCTCAAATAAACTTGAGGCACTGGCATTCATCACTGGCCCTGAATCAGTTTAGGGTTCCAAGAAAAGAAGGTGCAACTTCTACACCAATATGGCAGAAGAAGTCTAGCCTTAACAAAAGGAAATACTATAGAGAACAAGGGTTAATAAAAACACAAGGGTACATAAAATAGATGTCTTTTCCACATGGAAAAAGTGATTCAGATTTTTCATGCTTGATGTATATGATAAGCGAAAAAGAATATTTGACACTACACTGACAGTGTAAATAACCCTTTGATAAGATACAGCTGTAGTTACCTATTCTTACTGTAAAAGCTTGTGCACACATTGGCTGAAATCCTACATCTTGTAACTCTTTGCGTAAGTCCTGTTGAAGTGAACACAGGACTGATGGTAAACTGAATCACTGCAATGCACTTTATGTGGGGCTGCTGTTCAGGTTTACCTGGAAACTGCAGCTAATGCAGAAATATGGAGGCTTGACTGTTCGTTGTAATCCACATAGAGAAGGAAAGAATATTACCATGGATCAAGTCCACCCGCATGTCAAACTTCTTCAAGCTAATTGGTCTTTTAACCACATCATTCATTTATACTTGGGGGGGGGGCTGAAAAATATTCACATAATGAAGTCCAGAACTTTATGCTATAATTAACTTTGGGTGACATACTGTTCTGTCCCACAGGAAGTGGGAATGGCCACCGAGGCCAAGTAGATTAGTCTCAGAGTTCCCCTGCTCCTGGTAAGCCAGACAGAACTGGGAATGAGCACAGATCGACACTGCAAACCTATATGACACTTTTAATTCAATTTAGCTGTCACGGCTTCCCTCCCCAGGAGAGCAATAGTTTGGTGAAGAGGCTGAGAATTCCATAAACTGCTTACAGCACGGCACTTCCCAAGGTTCTCTGGGGCAAGGCAATGATGGGTAAACCAAGACTGTGGCATGACTGTGTCCTGAGTGTTGGAAGATAGAACTTTTTTTGTTTTTTGTTTTATTGCAAGAAAGCCCCAGTTCTTGAATTATGGGTTTAAAAAGAAGAAGCAAATAGATCATTGCTCAGACTGCTTTTTTTCTGATTCTGGATAATATAAAACAAATGCAAAAGAGGAAATGGAGATCACGCCTAGAACAGTGTGGAATCTTGGTTCCCATAGGCTCCCCTGTAGTGTTAGCAACTGATGAAACAAGAACCCTATGTGTTTAGAAAGACTGACGGTTTAACTGAGGTTTCCATGGTAATACAGTATTCATGTGAAATAATTGTACGTGGCGGAATTTTCATGGTAGAAAACCGACAGAGCACTGAATGGAAAGGTGCCTTCACAATCTCAGCCTCCACTTTGGTGCATCCCCCCCCCCCGGGTTGTTAATTACCGGTATGTTGTTTATCCTGGTCCAGATCCTTGGATCACAGAAGTGGATACAAATGGGGTTAAAACTAGGTGGGGCAGTATCAAAACATAGCACTATAAATAGCAATACAGTATGCAAATCCTCTACCATTGTCTATCGCTTAATTCTGGTGTCCTAGGTCTTTCTTCCATTTATATCAGGGTCGGCAAGGTTTACCTCGCCTGGGTTGGTTCACTCAAGTGGAGATCCCTCTGTGGAATCATTCCTGACAGCCATCTGTCAAGAATGTTTTGATGGTGTTTCCTGCTTGGCAGGGGGTTAGACTGGATGGTCCTTGTGGTCTCTTCCAACTCTATGATTCTGTGGGCTGGATCGCGCACACGAGTAAGTGTGCGCACCCACGATTTCTGGCATCTGCGTCTGCACAGACGCAATTTCCAGCATCTGCACATGCGCAGATGCAATTTCCGGCGCCACAGAAGCGAGTCCCCACGCTGCACTGCGCTGGTTTAGCGCAGCGCGTGGAGACTTGCCGAGCGGGCAGCTCAGTTCAGGGGCAGCTCGTGGGCTGGTTACATGACCCCCGTGGGCCGCTCGTGGGCCATGGGCCTTAGGTTGCCGACTCCTGATTTAGATCTATGAAATAAAATTCCAGTTCTTCATCACAAATATTATATGAGATTGCAGTTAAATGGCCAATCAGATGTTATGAGGCTGGAGTTAGAAGGTTAATGGAATTATTTCCTTGGTTTTTTCTGGTTATAAAACCTTTATGTAAAAAATGGCTAAGATTCTTCCAAGTACTTCTATTATTATTATTATTAATTAATTAATTAATTAATTAATTAATTAATTAATTAAATTTGTATAATCCCCTATCCCTGCAGGTCTCAGGGTGGTTACAACATAAATTCACAATATAAAAAACAGAAAATACATAATAAAAACAAAGACAACCCAATAACCCCCCCCCAACACATTTTAAAAGAGCATTGGGTGTCAATCAGCCAAAAGCCTGGTTAAAGAGTAACATTTTTGCCTGGCATCTAAAGGTGTATAATGAAGGCGCCAGCTGAACTTTCCTGGGGAGAGCATTTCACAGTTGGGGAGCCACTGCAGAGAAGGTCCATTCTTGAGTTGTCACCCTCTGGACTTCTCGTGAAGGAGGCACATGCGGATGAGCCTCAGAAGATGATCTCAGGGTCCAGGTAGGTTCATATGGAGACAGGCAGTCCTTGAGCTACTCTGATAGATGCCAGATTCCACACTTATTTATTTTGGCCATTTTAAATAATAGACAAACATTCTTTCCTTTCCTTTCCCCCCATCTCTTATATGATAGGGATATACACTTGCCGAATGTCAGGGTTTGACCCAGCACCTCCACAACTAGGGCCAGCCTTGGTTATATGGAGCATATTAAGCAAACTCTTCAATGCTAACACCAACATTCACATTTATCCTATCACTCCTTAGGAACACAGAAAGTTGCCCTATACTGAATTGGATGAATTGGCCCATCTAGCTCACTATTGTCTACACTGACCTGTAGCCTTTCTCCAGATTTTCAGGCCAGGGCCTGTTCCAGCCCTACTTTGAGATGGTGGGGATTGAACACAGGACCTTCTGCGTGCATACATACAAAATTGATGTTCTGCTCTTTAACCATGGCCCTTTCCTTCCCTCTCAACCATCTGCCTTGCATTCACTCCTTCCATTCTAATATCTACAATAACCAACCTAGAACTCCTGCACCTTCCATACTTCACAATAATTTTCTTGCAACTTAGTTTCTCCTTGCTTCCTTGTACTCTTCATCACTCTCTTCATCTTTGGGTACAAGAGAAGCTCATGTACTAAAGTCCCTTCCATTTGATAGAAGCAAAAGTAGAGTACCACTCCAAAGGGCCACCCCTACCACTACGTAGGTGACTGATTCTGAAAGATGTGAAACATACAGAGCTTGGCCTAGCCCTGCATTCCCTAACTTAGCTTCCTTCTCTCAGGTGCAATGGACGGTGCTGCCCCATAACCAGTACTGAAGTAAGATCAAACTGCTAGTCCAGTTTCCTTCTAATACATGGAATGAGGAAGGAGGCACCATCTTGTCCTTCAACTCAGGCAGAAGCATGTCTTGAGCTATCCCTGGCTACACCCTACAAAGTATTGCCTTTGGCAGATACGTACACAGAGGGAACTAATTGTAGACCTATTGCTAAACTGGGGCTTTTCTTCTCCCTTGCACAGAATGAAAGGAGCCAGAAGCAACTGTCAGTTTTTGAAACGAGAGAGAGAGAGAGAGAGAGAGAGAGAGAGAGAGAGAGAGAGAGAGAGAGAGAGATCTGTCAAAACTATGTGGAATATCCCGTTTTTTGAATGTCTATCAAACCACTTCTTTTCAGCTGGCTCGGGAATTATTACTTATTTTAGTTATTCTCAAATGTTGCTTGAGAGGGCAGAAGACCTCTCTAATTCTAGAGTTCGTTGTAGTTAAGGGTTAGGGCTGGTATTCATGGCAACTCATTTAATCTCTCCATCCCACCCCCATCCCAGCCCGCTCTGGTTAGGAATGAGGATAGAGGATGTGCTATAAGTTTCTGTGCTTTGTAAACAGCTGGTTCTAGTTTGAAAGATGGTGGCTAAAATGTCACAGCAGCCTTGCTATCTCTTCTCATGAAGGATGGTAGGGCTTGAGATAAACCTATCTTTTTCATGATAGCAAGCAATACTGCAGACCTTTGTACTTCAGAGTGCTTAGGGACCTGATACAGGTCACTGTTTGATAAAGAAAATGTACTCCTTTCAGAACTTCTTGGTGTTCATCTTGAACCCTGTCATTAATCTATGTTTCTGAAAGTGTTGTTTGGTACACACACACACACACACACACACACACACACACACACACACACACACCCTCTGACACTTTTCAAAGTCCCTGAGGCCAGTCTTATGCACATTTCCTTATAAACACATCAGGACTTACTGACAAACAAATATAGGAAAAAAAATAGACGATAGTGAACATGATGTTTTAGGAAACTAAATGCAAATTTCAGCAACAGGCCTCATTTAATGTACACCCCTCACAATTAAATGCATTGCTACAACTTTAAGTATGCGCACTTTAAGGTTGGTTTTCTTACTTTGTTCAGGTTTAAAACATTTTTCAGTGGTAGCTGATTTCTCTCTGTCCTGCACACAGCCGTGTGATAAGTGGAGTGATAAGACAATTGGCAGCGCTGTAAAAGAAACACTCTCCACTCGGTTGCTTTCCAGTACTGCTCCTTTGAAGTGCTTAATTGCATTAGTTCCTCGGTGTTTCCCTTTCCTGCTGTAACTTAGCCAGCCTGTTTAATAGTTGTGGAATGTGAAAACTGCATAAAGAGTTATGGTTTGTTGGTTTTCCCCCACAGTGAGTTGCTACCAGATGCAAGCTGAGAGATATGTCCATGCATGTTGTCATTGCTAAAATGGAAAGAAAGGGTGGGGGGTAGTAAGCCCTGAACTGGAAAATAAATCTGAAAGATGCTTTAGTGAGTGAAACATCAAGAAGATTCGTGTTTTGCCGAGGACTCTTCCTTGTCGATCATCATCCAATCAATGACACTTGAACCTGGATTGACCAGGTCATCGCTCCACCTTGTTTACAGCTGGGGAGAAATGCATAGGTCACCTTTTAGAATGACAATTGGTACATGGAGGGTATGGTAATCCTTGAGTCTCAAAAGTGCCTTTGTCTTTCCATGCAAAACTCTTCATGTACAGGATGCCTGCTTTCTCTCTTCTTTACATAGATAACAACAAAAGACCTTTAGGAACCTCTCTCCCTGGTGCAAAAAAAAAAAAGTCTTTGGGGAGAGTAACAGGGTGAATTTCATAGGATGGGTTGCTTTTGTCTTATGCATCCCAGTCAGAAGGATGTGATGAAACCAAGAGTGGGGGAGATTAGAGAAAAGGCACCTCCAGAGCAAAGATCTTTACATATGAATGAATATTTTGACTCAGTCGTTATTTATCATTTTCAGGAGCAGCTTCTAGACTTTGGCCCAAGAAGTGTGAAATAGCAACGTTGTAAGCTCTCCAACTTCCTCATTTAGTTAAATTTCCGCAGTCTCTGTTGGTGATTATACTTGTATGTAATTTGGTGTTGCATGTAATCCCTCCGTTTGCTCAAGAGATTCCATCGAGACCCTCCGCAGATCAAAAGCTTCAGAAGTTTTGTTTTCATTTGCATGTAAGGCTTCTTCCTCCAGCTTGTTACAAGAATGGCCTAGGGAGCATTCTTGAAGCCATGTAAAACTGCCAACTGACAGAGCCTGGTGGGGCGAGCCTTTGAGGTGTGTGTGATCAAACAAAAGTAAATTCGAACCTTTTGTTCAGCCAAGAGGGGGGGGGAGAGAGAATACAACATCCTGCCATGGCTTTCCACTTCTTTTCACCATAACAGGTTTGCAGGGGATATTTTCTCCTGCGAGGAATATTGCAAGCTAAGGTCCCCCAATTATAAAGGATTTGTAATGATGTTTCAAGAAGTACAGCATGGCACACACACAAAAGTGGAAGGTGGGGGAAACCTGCCATTGCGAGGTGCTTTATTTCAAACTCTCCATCTGTTCTCGCCCCCACCCTCAATTACAGCTGTTGCTGTACTTTGATCACCTTGCCATCGCTGACAAATGATATGGCTCAAATTGCACACTCTTCATAAAATAGGCAACGTGACAAATCCCATCGGGTTCAACAGGAGCTTTGCTTAGGCAAAGAATGTATGACAGCCTTGAATAAAAACCACACGGCGGATAACATTATGTTTTCATTTATAATTTGCACTGCCCTATTTTGAATCCATTGATGTAACTGAAAACTGAGTATGGCTGGGCATATTGTATATTGCTCAAGTTGAAAGGGAAAACAATGAAAAGGAAAGGCCATGGGCTAATTTTTTCAGAAGCACCCAGCACTTGCTAATTGGGACAAATTTCCTAAGAATGTTTTCAATAAAGACAGCAATCTGCAAGCAACTTCTTCCAGTGGAAAAACTCGGCAGCATCTGGCAGAAGAGGTAGGTTAGCACAAGAACACTGAAAGCCAGGGAAGATACATACTAACCCTTTTCCTGACCAAAAAAGAAAAAAAGCCTGCCCATTGTTACATTTAATTTTAGAAGGCAAACAGAGGTTACCGCTTACCAAACATCTTCAGGTTTTGCTAACTCTAACCTACCATATTTGCAGTGGAATCTCAAATCTGTCCAAAACCTTCTGTCATAAACTAGTAGATGGCTTCACATCACAGCTAAAACACAATGTGCTAAAACATACTCATACCCAGTTCCCTTTTTTCAAGAAAAATAGGTGCTGGAGCTCACCATGAAAGCTGTTACAACTCCAGGCAACTTGGGGCTGGCCTGAACAGATGCCAGTTTGACAATAGCCATGTTCACTGCCAACTGAGATGCTAAACACTATGACAAGCTGTCTCCCTAGCTAGTTTGGGGGTCGCCCCAGTTCTGGTGCAGGTCAAATAAATGCACCCCCACCTCCCTCCTTCTCTTAGATTCAGGTGGATGGCTAGGGCAGCTCAGAAAGGCCCTCACACAAATGCATGCACTTGCCACAGTAGAGACCTGCTTGGTATGCTTGCAGGGGTGCCCAAACATTTTTCAAAGAGGGCCAGATTTGATGAAGTGAACATGTATGAGGGCCAACCAAAGTTGTTGAGCTTTTTTTAGGATTGAAGTTGCTGAGCTTTTTAAAGGAATTTACCCCAGGACATATACTGCCACGGGGGCCGGATTTAAGCGACCGGCAGGCCCCCAAAACGGACTTTGGACATGCCTGGCTTAAAGCCTGCTGCTGCTGCTACACAGGAGGCTGATTGAAGAAAAGGAAATACAATCCTTTCAAGTGTCCCTATTTTCAAGGGGCGTCCCTGATTTAGAGAAGTATTCCCAGTTTCTGATTTGATCCTGGAATGTCCCACTTTTCCTTAGGATGTCTCTATTTTCAGTGGAGAAATGTTGGAGGGTATGGAATTATTTGACCCCCAAGCCATCTGAAGGCAATCCTGTATAGGGAAGGTTTTTTTTTAATGTTTAATGTTTTACTACGTTTTTATATATGTTGGAAGCTGCCCAGAATGGCTGGGGCAACCCAATAAGATGGATGGGGTATAAATAGTAAAATTATCATCATGGAATGGGACGTCCCTATTTTCATTGGAGAAATGTTGGAGAGTATGGAAATATGAATTGGCCTTGCCCCAATCACAGTTAGGAGCAAGGTGGAGTCATAGACTCACACATACTGGCCAGCTTCCGTTTCAACTTGAAATGTTTGTTTTGGGCTTCTCAAAAAGGGGGTGTGGGGGGAGCACCAGCCCACAATGGTGCCTACCTGGGAAGTGCGGGAACTGTACTCTGGTGCACTGGGGCTGAAAAAGAATCACTGCTCTTACCCAAGCTCACAGTTAGGCCAGACTCAAATGTTATGCCCCTGTGTGGAGGCCAGCAACAGTTGGAAACAAGACCTGTTGGAATTAATTGGACTTCTCAACAAGTGTCTGAGTGAAGCAATCCTCACCCTAACCAGGGACCAGAAAGCCCATCACTGCATCTAAAGCCCCGCTAGCTAGCATTGGCCAAGGTGGAAGCTTAGGAGTCTTGTGATGGGTCTTTAGGACCAGATATAGGTTTGGCCCCTGAATTGATGGTTCCCCAATCATATATTACATAAACAAACCCCACATTCCCTAACTCTGAAGTTACCCTGGCACGGTTTTTGGCCATCCTGTACTAAAGACGACTAAAGAGTTGCAACTTTGCGCCTGAGGGGAAAGATTGTTTCACAGGACTGGGGGAAATACTGTACAATGGTGCCTCTGGTTAAGAACTTAATTCGTTCCGGAGGTCCATTCTTAACCTGAAACTGTTCTTAACCTGAAGCCCCACCTTAGCTAATGGGGCCTCCTGCTGCCGCCATGCTGCCGGAGCACGATTTCTGTTCTCATCCTGAAGCGAAGTTCTTAACCTGAGGTACTATTTCTGAGTTAGCGGAGTTTGTAACCTGAAGCGTTTGTAACCTGAGGTACCACTGTAGCTCTGAATATATCTTACTTCTAGCAACCAAGTGTCTCCATATTGATGGCCTAAGAAGCAAGGCCTGGCTGGAGGTATGCAACTGGAATGTGAGCTGATACAAAGACCCATATATAAAGGGTTGTGTGATGCCTATAAATATGAGTAAGGGATGCGGGTGGTGCTGCGGTCTAAACCACTGAGTCTCTTGGGCTTGCTGATCGGAAGGTCAGGAGTTTGAATCCCTGCGATGGGGTGAGCTCCCGTTGCTCTGTCCCAGCTCCTGCCAACCTGGCAGTTCCAAAGCACGCCAGTGCAAGTTGATAAATAGGTACCGCTGTAGTGGGAAGGTAAACGGTGTTTCCGTGTGCTCTGGCAATCGTCACAGTCCTCCGTGCGCCAGTAGCGGTTTAGTCATGCTGGCCACAATAACCAGAAAACTGTCTGTGGACAAACGCCTGCTCCCTTGGCCTGAAAGCAAGATGAGCGCTGCAATCCCATAGTTGCCTTTGACTGGACTTAACTGTCCAGGGGTCCTTTACCTTACCTATAAATATGGTTTTCAACAGGATTTCAGAGCACAGTTGAACACACTTCACCTTTTTCTTTGGCATTGCAAACAGAGATCTGCCTTAAGCAAGCTGTTAAGCACCCCTTGGTCAGAAGTCAAGCCTTTTCCACAACTTAGATGTTTTATAGCTTCTCCTCTGCAAACTAACAAGCTCGTTTTTCATTCTGAAGCAGTCAGATACCATGCTGATGTCTTTAATGAGAGTTCAAGCCCACTGAAGGATCCTCACTTTAACTATCAGCATGATTTTATTATATGATTTCCTTTTTGCTGAAGACCTTCTTTCTTGGGGTTATGGCTGAGTAGTTGCTCTTCAGCTGCTGCTTAGAGCCACATGGAATATCTTATACGGAATGTCATCTTATGTTGGTGATGATCTAATCACATATGTATGTCTAAGCAAGTGAAACATGTTTGGAGATTTGAATAATTTGAATAATAATATAAAAACTTTCAGACTTTCAAATGGTCTATACTGTACAGGTTTATGTATCATATTTTATACATATATATAAAATGTCTCTTATCATGACTTATAAAAAGCTATTGCATGCCACACGAACTGTTTAATTCAATCCAATTAGGTTGGTATAAGCACATTCTTATTACTTCCCATAGTTAAAAATAATAATAATGTAGTCCAGACTGTCTTGATAGCATGATGCATATTCTCTGAAAAGAATCTTGATTGAGAATAACGCCAAAAAAAAGTTTCTGTAAAATTTCATTAAAGTGTTGTTTTAAACTGTGATTACTTTGTATCTGATTTTAATTAGCAAGTGTTTAGTCATTTCACTATGTTCCCTGCTTAAATTAATAGCAAGGTTTCTTTTCTTTTCTTTATTGATTAAGCTAGTTGCAGATTCAGGCTGTACAGTAATGCCCTACAGAAAAGCTTGAAAGTATCAGGATTATATTATGCAAATGGTTTGAAAATATTTTGAAACAGGCACCACTTCAGCATGTAGATATTGGCTAAAGCGACTTTAATATGCAAGACAGGTTGTGGGATGCTTAGCTGATCCAAATGCCAGTCTATGGATTTGAAAGACTAAAGATCACATCAGGGGGATGTTGACAGAAGTGACACTTTGCAAAGTGCCAATGATTTATGCCAATGTCTTGCTTGATGATACTGTTATAGACAGCACTGTCATTACAAGGTCCCTAACGACTTCGGTCTACATTTATGGTGCACAAATTATAGGTGAGCCCAAAGATCGAAACCTTCCTGACTTTTAGATTTCTGTGACCATGGAATTCTCACTAGGTTTGGGAGCAGTGAACCATTAGTCTTTTCACATGAAACTAAGTACCACCTAAGAGAACAATAAACAACACTATATATAACTACAAGGTTTTCCCACTGACAAGGGTAGAAGTGTTGCAGAGATGGAAACCTGTATCTATTTGAACAGTAAATGTGTTTGTAATTTTCTCATCTTTCATAACTTGGTCCTACTTTCATCCACAGTGTTACACATTGGGTCAATTCTGTGGAATATGGCAAACTTCTGACAAAGATGAGCTACTGCTCACATCAGTGCTTAGCATCATTTTGAATCAGGCACATGATTTCTAAAGAGCAACTTTTGATGCCCTGGAATAAGCTGTCAGTGATGTTATGGATTGACCTTCAGTAAGGAGTATAATATTCTAATGTTGTCCAACACATTTTATGATTTCTGAAACAGCCACTAGCTCAAAATAAATCGCCATTGTTCTCTCCAGAAAACTGGATTCAGCTAAAGGTATTTTGCTACATGTATTGGGGCTGAGATGAGCAGGAGATAAAACTAGTGAAGCAAATTTGTGTTTTTAGATCTGTGGATAATGCTAATGGGAAAATTAAAATATTAAGTCAAGTAGAAATTTATTTCCCTTTAAATATTTATTAAAACAGCAACAAAGTCTTGAGTGGCATTAGAGTTAATGGAAGAAATTCCCTTTAAAAGATTGAAAATTGAAGTTGGGCATCTCAGGGAATGAGTGTTAAGAATAGCAGAGATTTTCGTGAACTTCCATAGATTTCTTCAGCAGGAGCAGAACCTTCTTAAATGATGATAACGACAAGATAGGGCTAAAAAGTTCCAAGAGCAGGCTTTCGGTTCCATCTGCCTTAATGGAAACAGCCCCCATGACAGCAGGAGACCGTAGGAGATAGAAAAACAAGGATGATAGAGGTAAATCATTCTTGCAAATTCCCCCCAGGGACGGGGGGGGGGAAACCTGGTACCTGGCTCTTGCTCCGGCATGGAATGTGGGGGCTAGGGAGGTGCTGAGTGCAAAAGCAACTCACCTGGGGGGGAAACCCTCCTACGCCGCCATTAAGAAGCAGAGGTTCTCCTGTTAATTAGAACTTAATTCGACTAAAGTGCAGGTGCATGCTAGAAGAGATGAGATCACAAACTGCGGAACAAACCAACTGCAAGGACTTTAAGGTTTGAATGAGAGAAGACTTTATTCAGTGCAAAAGATAGTGGAGGGGAGCCTACGGTTGGTTTATTTAAAGTTTTCCTCTTATATTTATGATTCAGCAGCCCTTCCCTGAATAGTAGTTCAAATGAGGATGCTTGTACAAGTGGGGATGGAAAAAAATATGATGAAAAATATGGATTATAACATCAAACGGAACTATGTGTGTAAAAAGGGGGGAAAGGGAGGGAAGCTCTATTTTGCAAACGGTTTACAATGGAAACTTAGAACTGACTCTTTCCCATCCTTTATTATCTATGAAGTGAACTGTATAATGTTAGAGGACTAGGAATCTAATTTAATTGGAAGGATAATTGACCATATATCTTCAGCTGGAATGATGAAAAAAGTCTGTGAGCTGCCAGGGAACTGATAAGATTTCTTATTGAGTCATCTGTAGTTCAACAGACCACTCTTCTTCCCAGGCTGGGGGGGGGGGGCGTGACAACAATTTATTTACAGGGACAGAGCAACTTGTGCAGCTGTTGTTAAAGTTCTTGGTGCAAAACAATGAAGCATGGGGCGGAGTGATGGAGAAACTTCTGGAACAACAGCAGAATATCAGCTCCACCCAAGGCATGATAGATAACAGCAACAATTGGAGGAAAGAAAGACATAACATCTTACAAGGACAGGAAGAATAATCACGGACAGAATAATTGTTACACACAGGACAGAACAATGATATCATTTGAGTTCCTCACTTGAAGTTTTATAAATCATTTAATGCGTCAACACAAATAGAAATTATTAATATTGCAGTTGTTGTATAAGTGGTTATTATGACTGGAATGTAATTGAAACTAATAAGATTTTGGAACAGAGAAATAAAGAAAATCAGAAAGCCATCAAATCTAGCATGTGGAGGCCACTTTAATTAAATTATATAATTTGGTATTTGAATGAATGGTGTTAATAATTGTATTATAAATTGCCATTGTTATAATGAGGCTATTATTAGAATGTAATTGAAAACTACTGTCATAAAAATGGATACAATAAAAAGTTCCAAGAGCAAGATATTATGTAAAGTCAGAGTCTGGAGAACTGGTTTAAAATTGAATACAGACCTCAAGATTTTAATCCATTTATTGGTTGACTTTATTACATCAAATTTAAAGTCAAACTCTGAATCATGTAATCTGACGATATCCTTTTAAATGGAGGGGACTACTCTGGGATAAGTAGCTAGAATCACTGGTTGTAGAAGACATACAAATCAAAAGTAGAAAATTGCTGGTACTTAATTAAGGTCCATTCTAAGTCCACATTTGCCCATGAAAGAAAAATGATCTTAATTTAAAACAATACTGAATTCTTGAACTTCCTGAAAGCCAGAGGTATTACAGATCCTTCATAGCTGGCACTTAGCATTGAAGCAGCCTGTAATTCTTTCCATTATAATCAATAGCATGAAAAATAAAATAGAAAATGTCTAAATTATTTTTACAAACTCTCTGCTCCCATAGGAAACATTTCCTTTCTTGCCACCTGTTTGAAACACAGGAATATTACTGCACAGAAGATCTGGATATTTTTAACAGCTAAGGATTTAGACTTAAACCCAGTCAACATACGTAGTGCATTAGCAAGATTATTCATTGCCAAACAATCTTTGGGTAGCATTATAATCAGGAATGTGACAAAATGTTTCTCCTAGGCTGACATGTCAAAAGCCCTGGTGATTTTTGTTTCCTTAGAATAATGGAAAAGATGAGTTGATTTACATTACCATTTACCCAAGCTAGAGGAGTTAGGCCATGTCCTCCTTCTGCATAGTTCCACTTTCTGACAGGGAGGAGCCCATCGCTGTCCCTTTAAAAATTCATCTTGTTAATTTTCTTTACACTGAAATATACATAATTGACAGACCTCAGACATCCCCTTGTACCTTGACTCTCTCAAATGGACTAGGAAGGAAGCTAGAAGGAAGCTCTCATGGTGCAGAAATGCTGAAGGGAGATGGTTTTAATTTAATAAATTAGAATCTATATACTAGCCACAAACGTATGCAGGCTTAAGCCCGATTGACTTCACTTAGCTGTGCACTAGTTTAGTCACTACATGCAAGGAGGACAGGAATGAAAGGGATCTGATCTTTGGGGGCAGTGGTAATACATTTCCATTACAACTTATTTGAGTGCATCTTTTTTTTTTGAAACACAAAGCTAACCTCTTGACTCAATTTGGTGGGATTTAATTGAATACATTTTTTAAAAATTACATTTGTCTCTCCCACAAGTCTCTCATGAAATGTGGGATAAGTAACCTCTAATTGGTTGGGGGGGACTACTGATGTAACATAGAGCCTTTTATAGAGGAAAACATCTACCAGACTTTTAGAAGACATCTGAAGGCAGCCCTGTTTAGGGAAGCTTTTAATGTTTAACACACCATTGTATTTTAATATTTTTTTGGAAGCAGCCCAGAGTGGCTGGGGACACCCAGTCAGGTGGGCGGGGGTATAAATAATATTATATATTTTTGTTGTTGTTGTTAACCCTGTAAAATGGGTAAATAACTTGGTTGTGGATGAATAGGGACTATCATTAAATTTAGAGCATTAAGATCACATGGAAATTTGGTTATTAGCAGAGTCTAGAAGTGTGATTGTGGGAACATTTTATCCAATTTTATTTTACTGTTTTTAAAAATTTATTTACCGTAGTTTTTCAAATTAAAATTTTACAGAGATATATCAAACATAAATTTAAAAAAACCATGATTCCAAGGAATCTCCTAGTCTTCCATCCTCCCCTTTGTGGGTCCTATTATTAATCATTTCCTCCTGCATCTTTCATGATGATCTGATGATCCAAATCTTTTACATCTCCATTATGTCCAGAAATCAACCTTAAACTACAAGTGCTATTCCAATCCTACTAACAATTTTAACTGTTTACAGTGGTCTTTAAGCTGTTATAAATTTCCCCATTCCTTATTAAAATTTTGGTTTTCCTGATTTCCGATCCTTCTGGTCATTTTTGCAAATTCGGCATAATCCATCAACTTAATCTTCCATTCTTCTCTGGTAGGAACTTTATCTTCTTTCCATCTCTGGGCCAATAACATCCGTGCAGCCATGGCCACACACACAAATAGTCTTTTCTGCTCCCTTGGGATTTCGGCACCTATCTGATTTTAGACCCTGCTCAGAAACAGAGGGAAGCAGGGGCAAATGTCAATCCTCCTCACCACATGGGCAGATGGTACAGGTAACTGACTCCTTAAACAGCTGTATACCTCCATGGCTATATCATTGTGTTAATTAGTGGTCTGTATTTATCAAAAACTGCCATACAAACTGGCCCGAGATATTGTAAAGCTGTTCACTGATGCTGAAACTGAAATATTTAGAATCTATACTTACCACAGTTTTGTAGCCCTGGTAGTTTCATATATCTCCGTGAAGTATTGCTACGTACTTAGAAAACAAGTCTGATGGAAGGAGAATATTCTTGATTGTTTTTCTAATTTTCTCTGATTTGAGAAGTTTAAGAAGATCACTGGGGAACAAGGAGGAGATTTCTTTTTTACTCCTTATTGAGGTGCAGTTCCTAGGGCTCATTTTTTTTAAAGTCAGCTCTTTTTCATCTCACCTCCCTTCACCTCATCGTCACCAGTTATCAATTTGAGTGTCTGAGACACTAGCAGGGATCCAGATGTTCCCTTTTACAAGCCATTCAATCTAAACAACCTTCTGATAGCTCATTTGCTCCACTCCTGTGGTTTACAACGTCACCAAGACTGTTAAAGAAAAATACAACCTTGAAGTGTACTTTGGGGTATACTTTATTCCAGATATATGATCCTTTTGCACTTCCCTTTTGAGCTATTGACAATTCCCCGCTGAACCTACAGCTATTAACACAACACACAAAACCACCCAAGCAAACACACTGATTCTCTTAAGAAGATGGATGCCCGGAAAAACACTAGCCTTCCTTGTGCTTTGCAGTACATCAGGTGGCCATGTTTCTTACAAGGTGTTCCTTAGAAACACTGTTTGTGTTAAGGACAAATTAGTATGTACCAATCTTCTCTTCGGTCATACAAAATGCAGAAATCTTGGACCTCGTACTCAATGTGAACTGGCGGGGGGTGGGGTATTGATAACTGCTAATAATAGTTAAAAGGGGACCCAGGTGGCGCTGTGGCAGAGCTGCCAAGTTCTCCCTTTTTTTAAGGGAAATTCCCTTATGCTGAATAGGCTTCCTCGCGAGAAAAGGGAAAACTTGGCAGCTATGCGCTGTGGGTTAAACCACAGAGTCTAGGGCTTGCTGATCAGAAGGTCGGCGGTTCGAATCCCTGCAACGGGGTGAGCTCCCGTTGCTCGGTCCCAGCTTCTGCCCACCTAGCAGTTCGAAAGCATGTCAAAGTGCAAGTAGATAAATAGGGACCGCTCCGGCAGGAAGGTAAATGGCATTTCCGTGCGCTGCTCTGGTTCGCCAGAAGCAGCTTTGTCATGCTGGCCACATGACCCGGAAGCTGTCTGTGGACAAACGCCGGCTCCCTCGGCCTATAGAGCGAGATGAGCGCTGCAACCCCAGAGTCAGACACGACTGGACCTGATGGTCAGGGGCCCTTTTACCTTTACCTTTAATAATAGATAATTGGAATAATCTGGTTTTCCTTAGAACATGCTGCCGTGACCATTTTAAACCATACAAGGTGACTGGAAAAGATGTTTTCATATACAATTACATGGACTCCTACCTATAAACAGTGGCGAATCTACATTTTTGGGGCCCTGAAACTTGAACTGTTATGGGGGACGCTTTGCAACCAGCAACAAAGTCTGGGTAACCGCTGTTTCCTTCTGCAAAGGGGTTGTTCCATGACAGATCACCACACATTTACAACACCTGGGCTTCTTTCTGACTCTCAAACTTTGGGATTGTTGAAATATATACCCCAAAAATAAATAATTTGAGTCATGTGACTCAAATTAGGTCTGCTAGACCCAAAATGCGTAAGCAATGTGGACTAAAGTCGCTTCTGGAGCTCCTCCAGAATTAAAGGCTCTAAAGTTTAAGCTTTGTTAGTTTCATAGCAGATCTGCTCCTGCCTTTAAGTCAAAAACCCTTATTAGTCAAGATTAGGGAAGAGAGAACAAATCAAATAGCCATCCTTTACTTGAATGTGTGCGGTTGCCTCTTCCAAAGATACTAAACAGGTAGATAAGAAAACCAACCTCCTTAGCTAAGGAGAACAGGAGAATGATGCAGTATCCCTAGATCTTGATCTTAGTGGGCAAGAATTGAATGTTAGCATCTTGCATTGTCATGTAACAAGATATTCTGCTTTTTGTAGCATGTACAGTAACTTTTAAAAAAAGTGTTAAGATAATTAGACACAAAATATCAAGAAATATTTCTAATACACTAGAACTAGATCTTCTGTTTGTAAAGTGGTTTCCATAACACAGATGGATATGTAGATTATATTATTGTTAGATTAGTCAGTGTAACCTCATAAAAGGAAGTTTCAGGCTGTTAAGTTCATCTTTGCAAGACAAGCTCTTAAAAGAACGCTGAAAAGACCATTGAAGGTCAGAATTTACATATTGATCAGACTATAAGTTTATACTGTTGCAAACCTGTAATTAACTTTGCGACTATTGAATTTTGGTTCACAACCCATTTTATTAGTCATGCTTTCACCAATAATTCCACAAGACAGAAACAAGAGTGGCAGGTGCCCATAACATAACAAAGGGCATGTCTTGCCTACACCACACAGTGAAAAAATGACAGGGTTTCCTGTACTTTTCAATACCCCTGCTGAACCATCTCACAAATGCCATTCCTAGGTCCTAATTTAAGGAAAAACCTGGGATATGGTGAGTTCTACTCTTGCTTCTTTGAGTGAAATATGCAAGAGGTGTAAGAATTTCTACTTAATTAAAGGGGGAAAGCTATTTGAACTCATGCTGAAACATTCATTTTTAGCTCCGTTGTTTGAAATGTTTTCTACCTTTCTGTTCAGAATATTCCATTCTTGCTCCAACTGTCATAATTATATGTACAGAGCTTGAGTCAGATGAAGTGGTGGAAATGTGAGAAGACTATAGAGAGCCAAGAGTTGGTTTATAAATTAGTGGATATGAATAGCAGTCAATTCCCTGTAGTGATTTCCTATTCCCCTGGTGTAATATGTAGTATCTGATTCTCAGATAGCAACTCCCAGCTGTGTGGGGCGGCATCCACCAGCAACACTGTAACCAATGTTGGCTCCAGGTTTACTTTGGTGGGGGCGGACGATGGGCTCAGGCAATACAGTGGTACCTCGGAAGTCAAACGGAATCCATTCCAGAAGTATGTTCGACTTCCAAAACGTTCGGAAACCAAAGTGTGGGTTCTGATTCGCTGCAGGAAGCTCCTGCAACCAATTGGAAGCCATGGAAGCCCCATCAGACGTTCGAGTTCCAAAGAACGTTCGCAAACTGGAACACTCGCTTCCGGGTTTGCAGCGCTCAGGAGCCAAATTGTCCAAGTACCAAGGCATTCAGGATCCAAGGTACGACTGTATACTCTCAGTAGGCCTTCCTTCGCAGTCAGTCAGCTCCTTGACATTGTAACCCTGCCTATTTGCTTGTCCTCTCTTTGTAAGCTCAGGCCATGTCACTACTCGGAAGGAGAGGGAAAAGCAAGTGATCCTCTTACTCCTTGCTCTTACCATTCCTTGCACCTTTGGCGATGGCAGGTAAAGAAATAGCAAAAACAGCAAAAAGGTGGAGCAGGGCCAGGGGGCTCTGGTTAGCAGTGAGTCCTCTCCTGGGGTGTGGACCTCCACAAATGCCCAACAAAGCCAGCCTTTGATGCCAGCCATAACCAAAACTTTCTACATCATAGTAAGTTTTCCATCAGAACTGGTAACAAAACATAACAGTGAGGGAGTTAGAAATCAACACACCCTGAAAACTTAGTGGCCACCGAGACCATATAACACCATTCCACATTGGCTCCCAGAACATTTCTGAGCACAATTCAAAGTGTTGGTGTTGACCTTTAAAGCCCTAAACAGCCTCAACCCAGTATACCTGAAGGAGCTTCTCCACCCCCATCGTTCAGCCCAGACACTGAGGTCCAGCTCCGAGGGCCTTCTGGTGGTTCCCTCATTGCAAGAAGTGATGTTACAGGGAACCAAACAGAGGGCCTTCTCAGTAGTGGCTCCTGCCCTGTGGAACACCCTCCCGTCAGATGTCAAGGAAATAAATATCTATCTGACTTTTAGAAGACATCTGAGGCAGCCCTGTTTAGGGAAGTTTTTAATGTTTGATGTTTTATCGTGTTTTCAATCTTTTGTTGGAAGCCACCCAGAGTGGCTGGGGAAACCCAGCCAGATGGGCGGGGTATAAATAATATATTATTATTGTCAGTGCTTTTTTTCTTTAAAAATGTTTAGGGGTACTCTCATTTTCCTACTCATATTGAAATACTGACCCTCAATGAGGCCAAACTTAGATTCACAAAATGTTTAGGGGAATGCATATCCCTGCGTCCCCCAGAAAAAAGCACTGGTTATTTTGTTGTTGTTGTTGTTGTTGTTGTTGTATTTTGATAGGATTTAAAAGGAAATATATAATGAAATAAGCCAAGGATTTCTGGTACTCTGAACCAAATGAACTACTTTTTGCAACTTAAAAGTTCAATATTACTAATAAAAAGCTAGCATTTAGAAATGGTGCATAAAGCAGCGGTGCATCTTCCCTAGCCTAGGCCTGAACTTTTTAGACGTATGCTACCTTCTGCCCAAGGCTTGTGTTGCCAGAAATGACATAGCTGCCAAGTTTTCCCTTTTCTCGCGAGGAAGCCTATTCAGCATAATGGAATTTCCCTTAAAAAAAGGGATAACTTGGCAGCTATGAGAAATGACAATGAAGCAAGAGGATCACTACAAGGTATCAGAGATGGTTATCATCACCTTAGCAGACTGTCATGTCATCAGTACACATTGCCCTCAGCCATCATCTCCAGATCAATACTGTATGGCCATCAGTGGCATGGGCTCCCTGTCCACAGAGGTCATTCCTAGGTCACTTTGTACTACTTAGACCCAGAAGAACAATCTCATTCTTTCCCTCTTTCAAAACAAAATCAGCACTCTAAGAACCAGAAGTGGAGTCCCATCTTTGTAAGCTGGCACTGGCTTCTTTGCATGTGTTTGAATATCTTTTAATAGTCCTATAGACATTTAGCTGGGATTCAGTCTTACTGAACTCAATGGGGATTACTTCTGGGTAGGGACAGAGGAGGGAAATTTGATTTGGTTCAAATTTAAAGCTGAATCTACCTAATTCGCACTTTCTGAAACGATATACAAATGAAACCATAGCCGTTCTTCACAATTTGCACATCTCTGAATTTTGCGATGCCACTCTCTACCCAAAATGGTAGACGGTGCATTAAAATAACATACAAAAATGCACTCTATGTGGGAAAATATAAAAGTGAGGAAGGGATACTTTGCAAAAGAAAAAATTGCATTAAAAATGTGTATATTAGCATACATTTGTACTAAAATGCTGGTGAATTTCCACAGGGCCTCTAAAAATTATTCACAAACTGATGGGGAGATTTGAACTCAAGACTGAAACAATAAGGAACTGAAACTGACACATTTGCCCATTCCTACTTCCAAGTAGACATGCACAAAACTGCATTGTTCGATCGGTTGATTATCTTGTTCATTGCAATTCTGTTGACACTGGCAGAGCGTGCTTCTTGCAAAGGTAAATGTTTATTGAAACTGAGACATTAAGAGAAAGACTTTCTGTCACAACTATCAATTGACATAAATAGAAACATGAAAAGTACTAGGCGTTCATCTGCTCCAATTCCTCGAAGAGGTAGGAAAGGAAATAATGTTGAATCATATTTGATTCTAAATGTGAGCTGGAATAATTTGCAGCTGTTTGCCATAAGCAAACAGATTTTCTGCAGCTTATTTGTCTTGTTTTCTGAAAAGATTAGACCTAAATGGAAATAAGTTCAAACTGGGGACTTTTACTTTCCTCAGCCTTACTTTCCAAAGCTATCTGCTAAAATGAGTTAGATGTCCTTGCCTTAACCTGTGCTGGAATTTCAGGATTTCAGATGTACCACCTTGCAGTCCAAAGATGCAATCCTGAGCTATTGTTACTGGGTCATGCCTTCGGTGGAGCTATGCAACATCCCAACCGCTTAGTATTCCCATAAGCAAGTTGTAACCTTGCTTTTGGAACCTATGGCATGTACTAAATAGCTAAACGGTTGTGTACACTGATGGCAGACTTCCCCAAATATGTGTGTGTGTGTGTGTGTGTGTGTGTGTGTGTGTGTGTGTGTGTACATGGGCATTATGTACACTGTCTGCTATTTTCTGCATTTTTTTTTTAAAAAAGGTCTTGCCTGCACAGACCTGGTACATTTCATAAGGGGGCTTCTAACTAAGTTTTACTCAGTGTAGACTCACTAAAGTTAATGAATTTAAGTTAGTAATGTCCATTAATTTAAACAGGTCTACTAAGATTATGACTCCTGTTGGATACAGCCCATAATCTTTAAAGGGCCTGTAGTAATTTTGCAAGAACAATTCAACCCAATGAGATCATACAGGCTGTGGCTAAGCATCCCACATCTTCAACTTCATCACTGGGTGTGTTTTTTGGAGGGTAGGGTAGGGTGGGACATAGAATGTCTGATTTCTCACAACCCAATTTTTTGACGTTTTGTCTAAATAAAATTCTTAACTGTACAGAAGTAATAATAATTATTTTAAAACCTCTTTTAAAAAGCAACAGTGATTTGTACTGAGGACGTAACTACTTAGCTCTCTTTCTTTCTAATCTTAATGAGTCAAAGTCATGTTTTATTATGTTTCTAAAGGTTTTACTGCTGCTAAATTTTCAGCTGTAAAATCTCATCTCCAAAAAACAACAACCAGAGTTGTAATTTAAGCAACTATGGTATTAAACTCTGGTTCTTGAAACTCAAACTCAAAGGTAATTTTATATGATCTGTAAATTTAATATGCATTTTTCCCAAATACAAACTACTAACTGTTAAAACAATCTCCCCCTGAATGACACTTCTGTTCCTCTTTAATTTTCCCCTCCACTCTGTGTGAATTGCAAACACTTTATCAGCCATATTCCGGTTTCAGCACAGCTAAAGGACTACATTCTGTTATAGTGGCGGCTTTTTGTCTAATGTTACAGGCTGCTTGTGAATCTAAAGACACAGAAGTGCATTCACTAGAACTTTCACCTTTTTTGTAGATTCCTCAAAATGCTAATTTCATCCCCAGGAGGCCAATCTGCAAACTGGTTGCACAGAATGGAGAACTTCACCAAGTGCCGCTTTTCTTATTACAGAGCTCCAAAGACAGGAGCAGTTATAGCTGGTGGCAATTTCCCTTCTAGAATTTTAGCCACAGCTTACCTGAAAGAATAATGAGCACGGTTGTTTTCGGTTGTACATCAACTCACTTTGTACAAGAATAATAGATATGGACAGGAACATAAACAACTGTAGAGAGCCCAATAATAGATACATTCTGTACCTTTTATAAGACAAGACATATACTCAGGCTGAGGGCAACTCAAGAAAAGTGGACGATAATTCCTTGAGACTTCAGATGAAGTAGACTCTAGTCTACAAAAGCTTGTGCCAGAAGAAATATGTGAGTTTTTAAGGCATCACAGGACACTTCCCCTCACAATCCTTTGCATGCCTACTCAAAAGCAAGCCTAGTTTCGAGTTATGAGGCTTACTCACATAAATGTGGTGGTGGTTAAAATTTGTATACCGCCCTACATCTGTGGATCTCAGGGCCATTCACAACATAAAATTACAATAAAAACAAAATACATATTAAAAATAAGAACAAAAACAAGCCAATAATCCCCCCTCCCACAACACATTTAAAAGAGCATTGGATATCAATCAGCCTAGTTGGAGAGAAATGTTTTCACCTGGCACCAAAAGGTGTATAATGAAAGTCGCATATGAACCTCCCTGGGGAGAGTATTCCACAAATGGGGAGCCACTGCAGAAAAGGCCAGTTCTCCTGTTACCACCCTTTGGACCTTTCATGGAGGAGGACACATGAAGAAGGGCCTCAGAGTCCCCGTAGGTTCATATGGAGACAGGCAGTTCCTTGAGGTGTTGCGGTCCTGAAAAAGAATATAAGATTACATGTTTAATTTGGGGGGGAGGGAATATTTGGGATGAACTAAATCAGTGGAGTCCACTGAATTTTGAGGAGGAAACTATGGTCCTCTAGATGCTGTGAACTGCAACTCCCATTATCCCTGACCTGCTGGTTTGGGCTGATGGCAATTGGGGGTCCAACAACATCTGGAGAGCTACTGGTTCCCCACTACTACTATATGCATTAAGTATTTGTTTATTATTATATTTATATCCCACCTTTCTGCCCAGGAACTCAAAGTGGCATACCGTACATAGTTTTCCCCCTCCTCTCTACGTTATCCTCACAGCAACCCTGTGAGGTTGGTTAGACTGAGGGATGATGACTCACACAAACACACACATCATATGACAGCCAGTGTTCATCTGGGCCTCCTCTCCACCTTCAGCTTTTCAGTGGGAAGGCGAAAGGGCTATAAAGTGCTATTGCAGATCCTTCCTCTGCAAGAAGATCAAAAGGAGGGGGGGGAAATGTCTCAGCGGACTTTGTGTTGGAAAGTCATCCGTGCTGCTGCAGCTTTAGAGCCATATCTGCCGCATTCTCTTCTGTCCTGGAAAATTTGCGATTCTAACGATAGGTCAAAAAGCACTTCGGAAGAACAGCCTTTTAAAACATAGTAAATACCAAATTGCCAGCTTCGTGGTTTCTCTGCAAAAATCCATGGCTGCTCCTTAGTTGGGTTTTAAGGAAATCCATCTCAAGTCAAAGGGTGTAAGTGAAAACAATGGGTCTTTTAATCATTAAGATATTATTTGAAGGAACATGAATAGGAACAAAAGCAGAGGGAGTCCCCCCCCCCACTTCCATATCAATGTTCCAGATACTTTGCATACCTACAGAGAAGGGTTCACGAACTCTTCCGAGCTGTGTTAACAATCCGCTGGGTTTCTAAAGGAGCAGCAGGGGTTGGGATTGCAAGTCTCTCCCATCGGCATCAATAACTCAAGCCATGACACACTGATGGGATTTGCAGCGTATTTCTTGCTGAGGGTTCATCAGCCACAGTACGAGGCTCTCAGCAGTTGTGTCTATCTATGCCTTGCAGGGAGAAGAGATCTAATTCTCAAGTCCCAGCTGTAAATATGAGACAGTGTCTGCATACATATTTGCTTATTTTAAAAAAAGAGAGAGAGACAACATTTGGTATAGACATCCATGGTCTGATTCTAAAAAGAGATAGGTAAAGGAAATCCTGGAGTGACAACTATTGATTCGTGGTGATGGAAATATTCAAATTGCCTAACATAGTATCACTTGCTCTTCCATAGAGGGAAATTAGATATTTGTCCATTCTGGCTGATGAAGGCTTCCGTGTAACTCAGAGACTTGCATTATCCGTCCTAAATCAATAGCAGCTGAGCTGTAAATGATAGTGAATATGTGCAGTATAAGCTCTTGCAATGTCTTCACCAAACATTTTGTTCTCAGAGATATGCTTATGGAAAACATGTATTTCTAATATACTATCGGATTTCTAATATAAATATTAACCACTCATTATCATAAGACTGTCACAGATAAAAGGCAACTAGTCTGGCTGCAATCAGTTGAAATGGTGGGTGAATATTGCACAAAACAAAATAAGTGAATTTAAAGTGGAGTTCAAGAATGTAGATGAAGAAGTGGGGTTGTGATTGAAAGAAATTAAAAGGAGAAGATACCCAGATTGGGTAACAAAATGGAGTATAATGTTCTGAAATAAGCCTTCTACTATTTCCTGTTGTGCAACTTGCTGTTTTCCCATGGGATTGGAATAGATAAGATGGCTCCAGACTCAACATCTGCAAAAGACCATCTCTGGCAAAAGATCTTTTTAGAACTTTTTGATATTAGAAAGGAACTGGATTCGTATACCAAGCAGCTGCGTGAATATAACAAACAACTAAGAGAGGTGAATTGAAAAAAATGAATGGAAAATAGAACTGGAAATGAACTTGTAAAAGTGGATGTTGAGGACCAAGAGGAATCACCAACACTGGACATTTCCATGGTGTATGAAGAAGCTGTACAACTTAATGAAGAGGAGGAAGAAGATTGGCAGAATGCTCCACAAGTGGGAGATGTGGAACAGAAAAAGGATTTGATTCAAGAACACCTCAAGGATGAACCAGGGTGGACTTTTGCCCTCCCAGTGAGAGAGGGAGGACAGGGCACATTCTGGGAAATTAGAAAAGGTGCAGGTGGATGTGGGAGGAAACAGCAGAAGTGGTGTAAAAATGTCTTGTGGAAGTTATGGGAAAGGGTGGGAGTGGGTTAAATGATGTAAATGTTGATTGGGATGGATGAAATGGAAGGTCCAATACTGGTATGACATATGGAATTCGCTGAAAATTTCTGGAGAATCTAGATCTGGGGGAAGTGGGGGGGATGCATTATTATGTTTGTTTATTATTATGTTTATTATATTATGATATAAGAGTTAATATGAGAATGGTGAATCGTTGTTAGTAAAAATTGTAGGCAGAGGGGGAAATTTAATAGAATGAATAAAGGGAAATTTGAAATATTAGATTTGAAATATTGGATTAAAGGTGATATTAATAGAATTGGGATTTATAGTTAAATATAGAAATAAAGGGTTGAGAGAGTAATGTTTAAGATGTGCTAAATATAATGAATACTACTTAAATAATATTGTAATAGGGACCCAATGTGGGGGGGGTGTTGAGGGAGTCCAAAGTGTTATGATCAAGATAAGTTTATTAGGACATTATTTCTTTTTATTTCTTTTTTGTTTTTCTTGTCTTTTTTAAAGGTATTTTTGTTTCGTTTTTCATTTTTCCCCTCTGTGATGATGTTTTGATGTGTTTTGATGTGGTTTTTGTATAATATTTTCTTTTACAATTGAATAAAAATGATTTTTTTAAAAAAGAATATTGCACAAAACAGGTTTGCTAGGTTTAGGGCTGGTGTCAGTGGTTGGCACTGTTGAGCACCTTCTGAGGGCTACACCATGTCAGGGCCAGTCCTACCATTAGGCAGAGTGAAGCAACCACCTCAGGCCACACAGATGCAGGAGGCAGTGGCAGCGAGATGTTAAGACATTAGCAGCCGATGTGGAGGGGCAGAGTCTCTTCCCAACATCAGCATCACTACAGCTTACCTGGAATGGGTGGCAACAAGTTCAGGAGTGCCAGATTGGCTCCGCCCCTGAGCCTACAACCTCAACCATCTCCATCCAAGTCAGCCTTAGTAGCATCAGTGTCAGGTAGGGATGGAGAGAAGTAACAATTTCAGATTGCTCAGCTTCTCATTTCTCCCATCTTAAATTCAGTTCTCCACATTTTGCAGCAACTTGTGAGTTCTTACCCCCTACCCCCCCAAAAAAGAAAAACCTCATGAAAATTCATAATTATTTTAGTGTGGATTTCTCATAATAAACACAGTTTTACCTGCAGTTTTCACGAATGTACACATTTTTGCAGGCAGTTTCCCCTAACGCATGCCATTTTCACTAATAACATCATTTTTCTGCACACTTTCCCATTCTGTATGGATTTTTGTAAACCTTGTTTAGTTGGAGAGCTGTATCAGAGATTTTGGAGAAGGGCAAATTTCCAAGGATAGCTGTTTTTGCGGTTTCCATATTGTGTCGGAAAGTGTGGATTTGATAGATTTGGTTTGAAATGCATAATGAACCTATTTTCTCCTACCACCCCTGGTGCCAGGAGAAGGCTCTTCCTCACCACACCAGCTGCTACCGATGCTCAACGACAGATGCTCAACGACAGACACACCCTGCCCTGCAAACTCTAAGCTAACCTGCAAACCATCAATGCAGTGACAGATGCTTGGATCAGCCCTGCTAAAGGCTCCTGGGCCAGGAGTCCTGGCCTTGTCGCTCCTCCCAAAGTTTCCCAGGGGGCTCTGGAATGATCATGGGGAGGCAGTAGCCTCGAGTGCAATCGAGGGGCATTGAATAAAAATAAGGGGGCGGTGAAAACATAAAGAAAGAAGAGAATAACATTTTGGGGGGAAAACATTTGTACATGTTTCATCTATCGTGTAATGATACCACCTGGTCAGGTGCTGTTGCAGGACAGCAACAACTCCTCCCCCCCAGGCTTGGGTGAATCCTTTTCGGCTTCAGCCAGGCCCAGGAGGTGGATCACAGCTTGCCTACCTCTTCTTCTTCTTCTTCTTCTTCTTCTTCTTCTTCTTCTTCTTCTTCTTCTTCTTCTTCTTCTTCTTCTTCTTCTTATCACTCGTAGCCAAGTAAGATTGTCTTCCATAAACACGGTTTTAACAATGGGTCCGTAAGTGACTGTGGAGGCCAATTCTGGATCCACACGTCCTTCCACAGTGCGGACATTGGTTTCCAGGCGGGAGTTGTGGATTTGCCAAGTGTGCCTTCCTCTTAGCACGTTTCTCCCTTGCGTCCTGAGATTGAGTTTCTTCAAAGCCCATGACACCTTTGGTAAAGGCTGTTCTCCAACTGGAGCGCTCGCAGGCCAGTGTTTCCCAGTTGTCAATGTATATACTACATTTTTAAAGATTTGCCTTGAGACAGTCTTTAAACCTCTTTTGTTGACCACCAGCATTACGCTTTCCACTTTTAAGTTCGGAATAGAGGAGTTGCTTTGGAAGACGATCATCAGGCATCCGCACAACATGACCAGTCCAACGAAGTTGATGTTGAAGATGTTGCCTACCTATTTGGCCAATGACAGGCGGGCTGCGGTGCCAGCCCCACCCCTGGGGTGGATTGGACTGAGCCAGCAGGCTTCACTCTGGTCCACCCCATGGGTTTTTAATCTTTCTTTACTAAGTTGTAGGACATAGGTCGAAATATAGATACATAAAACAATGCAAATTTGTCACTGCATCTTTCTGTTTGTTTGCTTAAAGAAGGCAGATTTCCAGGTGGTGCTGAGTAAATAAATAAAAAATTGACAAGGGGGCAGTAGGCCAATAAGTTTTGGAACCTCTGTTGTAATCCTTTCCTTTTTGCCTGTCCTCCCTGAGTACACAAGGTTTAAAAGGGGGAGTAAGACTAAAAGGGACCCAGGTGGCGCTGTGGTTAAACCACTGAGCCTAGAGCTTGCTGATCAGAAGGTCGGCGGTTCGAATCCCTGTGACGGGGTGAGCTCCCGTTGCTTGGTCCCAGCTCCTGCCAACCTAGCAGTTCGAAAGCACGTCAAAATGCAAGTAGATAAATAGGAACCGCTACAGCGGGAAGGTAAACGGCGTTTCCATGTGCTGCTCTGGTTCGCCAGAAGCAGCTTTGTCATGCTGGCCACATGACCTGGAAGCTATACGCCGGCTCCCTCGGCCAATAATGCGAGATGAGCGCGCAACCCCAGAGTCGGTCACGACTGGACCTAATGGTCAGGGTTACCTTTACCTTTTAAGACTAAAAGAACTGCTTCCAGGAACTAAACACTGTTTTACAGGAAGTTTCTGCATCAGCAGTTCTTGGGTGAAACTGCTCTAAATTAAAGGTAATTTAAAATGTAATTTGGAGGTTCACTGGAGAAAGCTGTGGGGAAAACCCTGATGTGCGTGATGTTCGTGACTTGGGGGAGGGGAACTCCCCCCTTTTCCTCTCTTTTAATCTGTGGAACAACATAGAAAAATGGAGTGTTGGGTTTAGATGCAAATGAACTGTGATCAAATTGCTCAGCAACATGCTTTCTGGAATTGCTTTGTATATGAAGTCAGGGTTCTATGTTTGTGCCTGCAACGGCTTTGCAACAGGCAAAACTCCTTTCCCATTATGGCATGCTGCTTGCTTATGCAGCATATATGAATCCTCTGTCCATAAACAAAAAATTATAGCCCTACCACGACTTATCCAACCAACCTCCAAGAGTTGTTCTAAAAACTGAAAAGGTGTGATTTGCCTTGAAATCCACTCATGTTTACAGTTTTTCTGAAAAGAAAAAAGAGAGGCAAAATACTACAATCCCTGCGCTTCCCAATAGGAAACTACAGTCATGGACCATGAGATTCATAGTTTCTTCCGCCTTTAAATTAAATTTAGGAGACAGAGGAAACTACAATGACACCTGCAACGAAATGAAACTCCCGAGAATGCTCATGTTTCCCATTTAATAAAAGAGTCTGGCAAAGCATTTCTAAGCCTTTAGGAAGCCATTCTGCCACCAGTTATTTGCTTTCCCTTTTCACAGCTTTTATTTGCTTGGGCAGAGGTAAAGGAGGTAAAGCGAGCACTAGGTTTTGAGCCAGAGCCAAGCTCAGAAAGGGCTGAGGCTAGCTCAAAATCGGAGCGTACATATTTTGAATGCCGCCAATTCCAAATCTGCCCCCCATCACTCCTGAAAAGTGGTATTAAAGTTAAAACTAATATACAATTATTTCTTGGACAGAACCAGTAACAGCGCAAAAAAAAAAGTTTCTGCAATTGCATATTCACCTAAAAGTTGATTGTATGGTATTCCTGCCTGATAAAGACCCCTCCAGAGTTTGAAAATGTTTGGCTAGCCTAATAGAAGATATGGTCTTTTATCTGCCTTGACTTCTTGAAAAAGTTCCAGATATACAGAATGCATTTCACTCCTTGAAATAATTTAGTGTGGGTGTTTCAGCTCCTGGGGATCATCTGTGTTGCAGCTTCTCACATTTTGATCTCCATTTTTTTAAGTGCTAACCAACTTAGCCATGCAACATGCAATGTGTATTTCAGAAGCTGGATGGGCATCAACAGCGAATTCGACTCCTTTTAAAATCGCTTTGTTTGATAACGCTCATACAAAAGAGAAAAGTAGACTTTGAGAATTAAAGAGGGTCAAAGCTGACCTTGCTTGGTCTACATTGTCTATGATTGACACCTCACAAGTTAGAACATCAACCTGAGATGGAACATCTTAACCTAAGATGAAGCAATCTGCCATCTTCTAACATTTGAGTTGGTAGAACTTCAGGAACTGGTGTTTTATAGCAGGTGAATTCTGCAGCATGTTCTTAACAAGATAATAGTGAGCTGGTGGTAGATTTACTCTTCTTTGGTTTCTTCCGTGATGCTTCCTCAGTGCTACAACATGATTGCTGTTGAAACGGGCTTCAGAGCAACAAAAGTGGAACAAAATTAAACCAGAATATTTTGGGTATTAAAAGTTAAATGATTTAAGTAGGAAGTTATGGGATACGCACTGGTGCAAAGTGATAAACAACTATATGACTTTTAGAAGACTTCTGAAGGCAGCCCTGTATAGGGAAGTTTTTCATGGTTTTGGGTGTTGTTGTTTTTACTGTGTTTTTAATAATCTGTTGGGAGCCGCTCAGATAGGGTTGCCAGACTCAATAGAGGACAGGACTTCTGTGCCTTTAATTGCCCTGCTCTCTTTTGAGTCTGGAAACCTTAAAGAGAAACCAGCAGACCCTTTGCTTGGAAATTAAACAAAGGGTCTGCTGGTTTATCTTTAAGGTTTCCAGACTCAAAAGAGAGCAGGGCAATTAAAGGCACAGAAGTCCTGTCCTCTATTGAGTCTGGCAACCCTACGCTCAGAGTGACTGGGGCAACCCAGTCAGGTGGGCAGGGTACAAATATTATTATTACCATCATCAAGGGCAGAAAACATCGTGAAAGTGCAATAAAAGGGGCATCTGGAGGGCTCATATATTTGAGTTTCGTATAAAAAATAATCATGGAATAACCATTTTATTTAATGTTGGGAAGGAACATATATTCCATTATATTCCATTATCTAAGTTCTTAAGAATTGGACAAGGTTCTGTTGTTGTTTTTTCCAGTGCAAAACTTGGCATTTTATTTGGTTTGATACAAGCCTCTTCCTACTCCACAGCTGCAAGACGGCTGTACTTCATTTCACAGATTTGCTTAACTACTTTCCTTCACTTTTCAATGGTCCAGGTGAATATTTGTCAAATATAGCACAGCATTCCACCGTTAGGACAATGAAACGTCAGAATCCCAGCTGCACACAATGACAGAGAATCTGGAGGCTAGATCAACTAACAGAAGAAAAGGCATTGAAAGAGCACATTTGTAAACTCAGCTGTTTAAACACAGTTAATTATAGGGGTAAAGGTAGGCGTTCCTGATCTCCACTTTTAGCTGATTGACAAAACAATCTAACCATCTTCTAAGCTAAGGGTCGTGGCTGCCCCAAATCAGCAGACTAGGCAAAGTAGCTAACACCATTTAATCAAATCACGCCCCTAGACATACACACAGTAGGGAAGGGTACGAAATGTCACATGACAACATTATTATGAGCAAGGGTGGGAGATGGGGAAAAAATGGAGAGTTACCTTCAGGCACAAGCTATGCTGTAACAGCACTTGTGTTTCCTAGTCTATGGAAACGAAAGGCTTTGTCTATAAAATTGCATAGTAAATAAATGCAATTTATTTGCAATTAATAAATGCAATTAATAATACCCCAAAAATATCATTTCAGAAGTCAATATTATTTCCAGAAATTACCTTTCAAGTGCAGTCTGGTAGAAATCGAAATTAATATTATTTTAATTTATTGCTTGCCTTCTGAGAGGAAAGCTACACTCACACGAAGACGGCAATAATCATCTTTGAAAGCACAACATTATATCAAATTCAGATAGCTGGAAATGGTTTTGGGGAGTGTGGGGGAAGTTTCATCTGCTCACACCTTTTCTTTTCATTATTTACTTTCAGTTTTCAAATTAACAATAGTCATCCTTTACATTTATATCCCTCTTTTTGACTTCCCTCCTCTCCTTCTCTGGTTTCAAAACAAATTTATTTAACTAAACTGCACCCAGTGGCAGAGCTTCATGCTCCGGCACCGGGGGCTGGAGAGCAGGCGGGGGCGGGGCTGGTGCACGTCCTGGGGGCGTGGTGCGCTGCCTGCAGGGCACCAAGCGCGTGGGGGGCAGCCACGATGGCACCCCACCGGGATCACGCTGGCAGGGGCCATGCACTCCCCCCGCACTCCTCTTCCTCCACCAGTGATTGCACCTCCCCCTTAACCTCTTTTTTAATAGTTCTTTCTACTTTTCCCCAAAATCACCTTTTAACTGCTTGATTTAAAATTAGTCCTGCTTATGTGTTTAGTTGTTTACAATGATTCTTCAAATATTCTACATAGCTTCTCCATTCTTTAATAAAGACACTTTCTTCTTGATTTCTCATTCTTCCCGTAAGCTTTGCCGTTTCTGCGTACAGTGGTGCCTCGGGTTACAGACGCTTCAGGTTACAGACGCTTCAGGTTACAGACTCCGCTAATCCAGAAATAGTACCTCGGGTCATGGGCGTACCCAGCAAGGGGCAGGGGGGGCAGCTGCCCTCCCCAGAGGGGGAAAAAGACCACATTTTACGGACCATAACCCACACTTTTTCCCTCCAAAAACTGAAGGGGGAAAGTCGCTGCGAGTTATGGAAATCAGGCTGTTTCCGCCCCCTCCACGGCTGCAGCCAGCAACAGGAATGTGGGGGGGGGGAGAAGCAGTCCAAAATCGGGCTGTTTTTGCCCCCTCCGCGGCTGCAGCCAGCGACAGGAACGTGGGAGGGGGGAGGAGCAGCCTGAGCAGGGGGGGCGGACAGGAGCTCCTTCCTTCTTTCCTTCCTTCTCTCTCTCTCTCCTCCCTCCCTTCCTCTCTCTTCCCTACCTCCTTCCTTCCTTCCCTCCCTCTTCCCCTCCCTTGCCCCCCCTAGTTTTGATCCTGGCCTCGGATTAAGAACTTTGCTTCAGGATGAGAACAGAAATCGTGCGGCGGCAGCAGGAGGCCCCATTAGGTAAAGTGGTACCTCAGGTTAAGAACAGTTTCAGGTTAAGAACGGACCTCCAGAACGAATTAAGTTCTTAACCCGAGGTACCACTGTATTCCGTTAGTTTTACCTGCCATTCTTCCTTGGTTGGGATGGAATCTTCCTTCCATTTCTGTGCATTGAGCACCCTGGCAGCTGTGGTTGCACACCACACATTTAAGGCAACTGGCTTCCCCCAAAGAATCCTAGAAGCTCAGGGGTTCTTGAGAATTGTAGCACTGCACTATGGAGATAAACTACAGCTCCCATAATTCTTTGGGGGAAGTCATGTGCTTTAAATGTATGGTGTAGATCTGCCTCTCAGGGCATTTCATAAGGGGGGGAATTCCCTATAGAGGACTCAGTTTAACTAAATAGTCCCAGCAATGAAAACCCATGCAAGGACTTCCATTAATGCAAGGAGCCTTCCTTCCCCCCTCTTACCTCCGTGGCTCTGGGGGTTCTGGAGAACTCTCAGAATCGTGCACAGGGGAAAAAATGCTTGCATTGGCAGAGTGATCTGCTTAGGGTTCCATTGAATTCCTCCCTTAGTTAATATAAATTGCCTTTTATGATGCTCATTTTATTCTGCTCTTTTTCAAAAGCCACCTTATTTTATTCAAAGACGATATATAAATTCTTCAAACGAACAACCAAAGATTCTGCATATATTTCTATCCAATTTGTTTTGAAAATATTACATTTGTCTGCGTTTCAAATATTTATTCTATTTTTTTAAGTACAGTTCTCTTGTTCATGGGCATCTGAACTGGGGGGGGGGGAGAAACTAGACCACAAATACAATAGAATAAGAATTTTTAAAAAACCCATAAAAACAACCATCATGCAGCTATTCATGAGTGTTAAAAGAGTTCCCATGGGCAGGAGTGAGTTCTGCTAGTGAGTGTAAACACAAAATACTATTCTCCAGGTGCTCACAAAATTTCAGAGGTCAAGACAGGTACTAGACCTTTTTACATCATGCAAAATTCCAAACTTCACTCCTCACCATCTACCTTCGCAATCAACCTGATCGCTTGGGGAGTTAGCTCATAATTAGGTTCTCATATATTACAAAACTTACCAGGTATGTCATATTTTTGTGAGGCTTTAATCTTTCGTCCACATTTCTAATTTGGCATTTACTCAGACTACAAAGACGGATCTTTTCTTTTCTCTTTGATAAAGTGACAGAACTTAACATAAAAGTTTGGAAAGTAGAGGCTCTCCGTGGAACTTTTTTTCTCCCTTTTTCAGAAAACATATGGGAGTCAGCAGCAGCATGTTGAAATATCTTTACCTTGGGATAATACCCTCCTGCTTATCTCCCATCTATCTGTCATACTGTCTAACTTCTGTATTAACAGAGTCTACCTTTGGGCGGCTAGTGCAGTACAGTAGCTGTCAATCTGTCCGCACTCTTGAGTATTTACTGTAAACTAAACAGAGGAATGTTATTAGTGTAGAAAGAACGACTGAGACATTTTCCATCTTTTTTCACCTAAGGCAGAAGGAGCCTAAAGAGTGACCCTCCAGCACTCCAGATGTGGAGGAACTCAGAGTATATTACCATAGCAGAAATGTCTGGGAGTTGTTAGAGAGCTTGACAGTAGAGGCATCATTGAGCCACAATTTTCACCAAGAACCTGGTAGTGTTATAATGTGAAGATGGAACTGAAGTCCCAGAAGCTAGCTACGAAATTGCCAGGCTTCTTCAATATCACATACCTGGGAAACTTAAACATCATTTACTCCCACATGAGCTACCAGAGTATTAAGATGTTCCTCAAAGGGCCTTCTCCAGGTTCCACTACCATCAGAGATGAGGCAACTGGTTAGTGAAAAAAGTCCTCTTCAATGGTGGTGTCTTGGCCTTGGAATTCTCTCCTCAAGGATGTTTATCGTATTTTTCGATCCATAAGACGCACCTAGTTTTTTAGAGGAGGAAAGGGGGAAAGCCCCGTTTTTGGGGGGATCAGCTCAAAGTTGTGCAGCTTCTTTTGCAAAGCAGAAAAGCCCCGTTTTTTGAGGATCAGCTCAAAGTTGTTGAGCTTACTTTGCAAAGGGAAAAATCCTGTTTTTATGGGGTTCAACTCACAGTTTGGCAGCTTCTTTAGGAAAGGAAAGGGAGCCATTTCTACAGTTTCAAGACAGATAATCTCATCAGCCAGTCACATGTCACTGGGGAAACAAACAGCCTCCATCTGCAGAACATTCAACAATGGAGGCCTGGGCAAGGGGGCGAGGCCAGAAAGGGAGCCAGCAATCAACCACATTATGGAGCGAAAAATACGGTACATGGTGCCAAGTTTAATTTCTTTTTTTGATGTCACGTGAAAGACTTTTTATTTGCCCAGGCTTTTTACTTGTCCATTTTTTAAACTTGTAAGTAAAGATAGCTTTGTATGCAGCTGTGGGTTTGTTTTGGTCTTTGTCTACCACTTTCTAGTTTTATTAATTATATGATTTTAAATTAGGGTTGCTATATTTCAAAAAGTGAAAATCTGGGCAGAAAAGTTGTTGACATTGGGGGGGGAATTGACGTTTTTGAGCTATTTCTGACAAAATTCGGCAAAAACGACACTGCTGACATGGGTTGCCATACATCCAGATTTTCCCAGACATTTAGCCCAGACACTGGTAGTGGCTGCAGTACTCCAATATGTCCAGGAAATTCTAGATGTAGGGCAAACCTACTTTAAATACTTACGGTAAGCTACTGAGAATTGTATTGGACTGCTTCCCTGATCCAGTAAATGGCTGGTGCCCATCGGGGCAGAAAGCAAAAAGGCCAGCATTAAATAGCATCAGAAGCAATTAATTCTAGTTCCCCCCAATTCTCCTCCCTACTGAGCTCAATAATGACAGCCGTGAGACTGAGGAGGAAGAAGCCAAAAGCCAGGGCCACCCCCTGGACTGCAGGCAAGTAACAGGCAGGCAGTTGGGGGCCGACTGAAGTTGGTGGGAAAGCACTTCATTTGCCCTAACCAACTAGCCTCCACTGCCAATAACCATCCACAGCATTCCACCTTATGGGGATTACTTTCCTCTAGTACAGTACACCAGCTTTCCATTTTCAGGGATAAGAGGCCCAGGTTACTGAAGGTCTCCATCAGGAGCTGATCTATTCCTCCAGCTCTCCTTTAACAGCAATTGCAACAAGCATCAGGGCAAACCCTTGGAGAATTCAGGCTTCTGCAGTTTCTGTTTGTTCTTGAATTGACAGACACTAATGATAAAAGGCAGGCTGAACACAAGGCAGTAGGAAGAGTGTGAGAAGAGGTGAGAGAGCAGAACTGGAGGCAAATGGCTTGAGGCTCTTAGACTTGCTAAAATACAGCTTTTTTAAATAAAAAAAACCAGCAATCCAGGGCTGAAACTAATATCACCACCACACCCTCAATCCGTAATCACCACGTAGTTCTGAGATCAAAAAGTCTGGACTAGATGAAACCTTCATTGGTATCACAGTCTGGTCCATGTGGCAATAAACCTCATTAGATTAATAACTTCACTTTGCTGGGTGATTAATTTTCATCCTACCTTACATATAAGAGCGTTTGATGTGATAATCCAACCTCATCTTTAGCCTGGAAGAGAATATATTCTGCCAATGGAACCAAAATTATTCCTCTAGGATGGTCACTTATTCTAGCTGTGCAGCCCTATAGAGCTTCTCACAACCTTCCCTTAGCTTTCACCCAATGGCAATAATATGTAGACTTGAATATGGAATATCAATACAGAACACCCATGAAGACACTCAGGTAGAATGAAAGAATTTAGGCATTTAGGCTATTCTTGAACGTACAAGGAAGAAAGGCCCAGTGAATATGGTGGGATCTGTTTCCGAGTAAATATGCAGAGGATGTTATTGTTACAGAGTTCTATTTATGAATGAAGAGATACAGCTCTGTCTATCAGGAGTTTGCAGCAATTGATATCTACACCATTATATGGAGGGTATTTTTGTTGCATAAGTTACAACTGCAGTCCTAAACTTACGCTTATGTGTAAGGGCCACTGAAATAAATTGGACCTACTCCTGAGTAAAAATTGGTGGGAATTGGCCCTATAGCCAGTTCTCACTTTGTATTTTTATGTTGTAAACTGCTGTGTGATCTTTGGCTGAAGGGCAGTGTACAAATTTAATAAATAAATACACAAATAATAGCTGAAATCCTATGCACACTTACTCAGTCATCTAGGCCACTGAATACAGGGGGAATTGTTGTTGTTGTTGTTTAGTCGTTTAGTCGTGTCCGACTCTTCGTGACCCCATGGACCATAGCACGCCAGGCACTCCTGTCTTACACTGCCTCCCGCAGTTTGGTCAAACTCATGTTCGTAGCTTCGAGAACACTGTCCAACCATCTTGTCCTCTGTCGTCCCCTTCTCCTAGTGCCCTCAATCTTTCCCAACATCAGGGTCTTTTCCAAGGATTCTTCTCTTCTCATGAGGTGGCCAAAGTATTGGAGCCTCAGCTTCACGATCTGTCCTTCCAGTGAGCACTCAGGGCTGATTTCCTTAAGAATGGATAGGTTTGATCTTCTTGCAGTCCATGGGACTCTCAAGAGTCTCCTCCAGCACCATAATTCAAAAGCATCAATTCTTCGGCGATCAGCCTTCTTAATGGTCCAGCTCTCACTTCCATACATCACTACTGGGAAAACCATAGCTTTAACTATACGGACCTTTGTAGGCAAGGTGATGTCTCTGCTTTTTAAGATGCTGTCTAGGTTTGTCATTGCTTTTCTCCCAAGAAGCAGGCGTCTTTTAATTTCGTGACTGCTGTCACCATCTGCAGTGATCAAGGAGCCCAAGAAAATAAAATCTCTCACTGCCTCCATTTCTTCCCCTTCTATTTGCCAGGAGGTGATGGGACCAGTGGCCATTATCTTGGTTTTTTTGATGTTGAGCTTCAGACCATATTTTGCGCTCTCCTCTTTCACCCTCATTAAAAGGTTCTTTAATTCCTCCTCGCTTTCTGCCATCAAGGTTGTGTCATCTGCATATCTGAGGTTGTTGATATTTCTTCCGGCAATCTTAATTCCGGCTTGGGATTCATCTAGTCCAGCCTTTCGCATGATGAATTCTGCATATAAGTTAAATAAGCAGGGAGACAATATACAACCTTGTCGTACTCCTTTCCCAATTTTGAACCAATCAGTTGTTCCATATCCAGTTCTAACTGTAGCTTCTTGTCCCACATAGAGATTTCTCAAGAGACAGATGAGGTGATCAGGCACTCCCATTTCTTTAAGAACTTGCCATAGTTTGCTGTGGTCGACACAGTCAAAGGCTTTTGCATAGTCAATGAAGCAGAAGTAGACGTTTTTCTGGAACTCTCTAGCTTTCTCCATAATCCAGCGCATGTTTGCTATTTGGTCTCTGGTTCCTCTGCCCTTTCGAAATCCAGCTTGCACTTCTGGGAGTTCTCGGTCCACATACTGCCTAAGCCTGCCTTGTAGAATTTTAAGCATAACCTTGCTAGCGTGTGAAATGAGCGCAATTGTGTGGTAGTTGCAGCATTCTTTGGCACTGCCCTTCTTTGGAATTGGGATGTAGACTGATCTTCTCCAATCCTCTGGCCATTGCTGAGTTTTCCAAACTTGCTGGCATATTGGGTGTAGCACCTTAACAGCATCATCTTTTAAAATTTTAAACAGTTCAGCTGGAATATCATCACTTCCACTGGCCTTGTTATTAGCAGTGCTTTCTAAGGCCCATTTGACTTCACTTTCCAAGATGCCTGGCTCAAGGTCAGCAACCACACTACCTGAGGTGTACGAGACCTCCATATCTTTCTGGTATAATTCCTCTGTGTATTCTTGCCACCTCTTCTTGATGTCTTCTGCTTCTGTTAGGTCCTCACCACTTTTGTCCTTGATTATGGTAATCTTTGTACGAAATGTTCCTTTCATATCTCCAATTTTCTTGAACAGATCTCTGGTTTTCCCCATTCTATTGTTTTTCTTTGCATTGCTCATTTAAGAAGACCCTCTTGTCTCTCCTTGCTGTTTTTTGGAAATCTGCATTCAGTTTCCTGTATCTTTCCCTATCTCCCTTGCATTTTGCTTGCCTCCTCTCCTCCGCTATTTGTAAGGCCTCGTTGGACAGCCATTTTGCTTTCTTGCATTTCCTTTTCCTTGGGATGGTTTTCGTTGCTGCCTCCTGTATAATGTTACGAGCCTCCATCCATAGTTCTTCAGGCACTCTGTCCACCAAATCTAAATCCTTAAACCTGTTCCTCACTTCCACTGTGTATTCATAAGGAATTTGATTCAGATTGGATCTTACTGGCCCAGTGGTTTTTCCTACTTTCTTCAGTTTAAGCTGGAATTTTGCTATAAGAAGCTGATGATCTGAGTTACAGTCAGCTCCAGGTCTTGTTTTTGCTGACTGTATAGAGCTTCTCCATCTTTGGCTGCAGAGAATATAATCAATCTGATTTCAATGCTGTCCATTTGGTGATATCCATGTGTAGAGTCGTCTCTTGTGTTGTTGGAAGAGAGTGTTTGTGATGACCAGCTTGTTCTCTTGACAGAACTCTATTAGCCTTTGCCCTGCTTCATTTTGAACTCCAAGGCCAAACTTGCCAGTTGTTCCTTTTATCTCTTGATTCCCTACTTTAGCATTCCAGTCCCCTGTAATGAGAAGAACATCCTTCTTTGGTGTCATTTCTAGAAGGTGTTGTAGGTCTTCATAGAATTGGTCAATTTCACTTTCTTCAGCACTGGTAGTTGGTGCATAAACTTGGATTACTGTGATGTTAAAAGGTCTGCCTTGGATTCGTATCGAGATCATTCTGTCATTTTTGAGATTGCATCCCATTACAGCTTTTGCCACTCTTTTGTTGACTATGAGGGCCACTCCATTTCTGCTACAGGATTCTTGCCCACAGTAGTAGATATGATAGTCATCCGAACTGAATTCGCCCATTCCCTTCCATTTTAGTTCACTGATGCCCAGGATGTCGATATTTATTCTTGTCATCTCATTTTTGACCACATCCAGCTTTCCGCCATTCATGGTTCTTACATTCCAGGTTCCTATGCAATATTTTTCTTTACAGCATCAGACTTTCCTTTCGCTTCCAGGCATATCCGCAACTGAGCGTCCTTTCGGCTTTGGCCCAGCCGCTTCATCAGCTCTGAATCTACTTGTACTTGTCCTCCGCTCTTCCTCAGTAGCATGTTGGACGCCTTCCGACCTGAGGGGCTCATCTTCCAGCGTCATAACTTTTATATGCCTGTTGTCTTTGTCCATGGAGTTTTCTTGGCAGGGATACTGGAGTGGCTTGCCAGTTCCTTCTCCAGGTGGATCACGTTTAGTCAAAACTCTCCACTATGACCTGTCCATCTTGGGTGGCCCTGCATGGCATAGCTCATAGCTTCTCTGAGTTATTCAAGCCCCTTCGCCACGACAAGGCATTGATCCAGGGGGGATTATTTCTGAATAAACATGAGTAAGGTCAGGCTGCACATGTGAGAATTATTTCACAATGTTTGCTATGTTCGCCATCATTGCAAAAACAAGAATAACAAATGTGCCTTTTGGATGAGGCAGCTGTCCAATTTTGAGCAGAAGTCATGTAGCCGTATTTGTAAAATACATTTTTGGATATGAATTAAGACAAGATTTGCTGCACAGTCCTGCCCGTTCTTATAGGAACATGATCTTTTTAAAATGCACAGTGTTCCAGTGTTCTCTCTCTCTCTCTCTCTCTCTCTGTGTGTGTGTGTGTGTGTGTGTGTGTGTTTGCTTGGTTTTGGCAGATATCATAACTTATCTGCCTTCGGCAAAATGAACAGCTGAAATGCATAGGATACCTGAGCATGCTTGTAAGATTATTTCCTCCTTGAAGCACATATGATCCCAGCCATAGCCTGCCATTCACTTATCTCACGAAACTTCAGTGTGTAGCTAAAACAAGGAGACATAACGAGACATGCTATTGTGCCACCCCATCACACAAAGGGCCTTATTACACTCTTCACTGGGTTTTCACAAATAATATTTCCATGTTAATATTCATTTGCATATCTATCATCTATCTATCTAATCTATCTATATAACACATATCCTATCATTTTGATGCATACAGTCAGAAATTGAATCCAAAGAGCTTGATTGCTCTTTCCTTGCAAGAAGTGACAGGGGCTTCCTCCCTCTTGCTGCCAGGTGGGAAGGAGGGCCTTCTGCCAACTCCGCAACTTCTCACAAGAGTTGTTGATGCTCAAGGAGTCGACAACAACAGGCAAGATTTGCTGACATTCAGGATGCCAGCAATAGTGACACACCTGAGCCAGAGCTGGAAAAGAAGGGTGCTGCAGCAGCCAAAATGAGAGTTCCATAGTAAGTTCCCTGGGTGTGACCCGCTTGACTCTATAAAGCTTCTCTCCTGTTCTCAGGAGCAGGAGGCTAGAGATATTTGAAGAAAGTGAGAGGATAAGAGTAGAAACCTAGGGCCAGGCTAGGGAACCGACAGCCCCTCCTAAAGGGCTGGAGTGCAACTTCCATTAGCCCCACACAACCTGACCAATGGTCAGAGAGGATGGGAGTTCAAAGACTTCTAGGAAGCCACAGATTCCCCATCCCTATCTTCAGGTGAGGACCCACATCTCTGACTATGTTTCTTTTATACCTACCTAATTCTTTAGGAAAGTAGTGGAGAAAACCGCCTTTTCTCCTCTCCACCTTCAGATGTGAAAAGTTCAAGATTACAAATATCTCCTGGTTCATAGTGAATCCCTATATCTAAGCTCCTAAGGGGCAGGGAAGACATGTGGTCCTCTGGATGTTGCTGGACTCCAACTCTCATCATCCCTGTTGATCGACTATACAGTACTGACTATGGTTGATTATGGGAGTTTGGAGCCCAGTAACATCCAGAGCCTCCCCACCTCTCGTCCAAGCCCAGGTAGGTGTGTTTTAAGGGGTACAATTCATACCCTGTCCCCTGACTTTGTCAGACCCATGTCTAAAAATAGGCGCACTTGTCATACAACAGGGAATGTAGATGTAACGCAGTTAATATGTCTCGGAGATGCACCTTGTGTCTCGCAAGGTCAAAACGAAGCTCGTGATGCACACTTTAGCATCCCCACACTACAATATCTCCCACCCAAGGATAGGAATGACTCTTGAGAAATGTAGCAAGGATATCAAAGGGTACCATTATGCATGGATGCTGGAAATTGAGAGAAGGTGGGACTTAAAAAAAAAATGTAAGGGAATATATTTCACCACTGTTTTGCAATCCTTTTGATTCTTCATGCATTCAAAGACTGGCAAGGTTTAGTGATTAACACAGCAGCTGCCTTATACTGAAACAGACTATCAGCTCAGTTTTGTCTACCCTGACGGGCAGTAGCCCTCCAGGCTTTCATACTGGGGTCTGTCCCAACCCTACCTGGAGATGTTGGGGATTGAAGCTGAGGTCTTCTGCCTTCTGCATGCAAAGCAGATGCTCTACCAATGAACTTCTGAGCATCCTGAGCAAGTTTGCAGATGACACCAAATTGGGAGGGGTGGCTAACACCCCAGAGGACAGGAACACACTTCAAAATGACCTTAACAGATTAGACAACTGGGCCAAAGCAAACAAGATGAATTTTAACAAGGAGAAATGTAAAGTACTACACTTGGGCAAAAAAATTGAAAGGCACAAATACAGGATGGGTGACACCTGGCTTGAGAGCAGTACATGTGAAAAGGTTCTAGGAGTCTTGGTAGACCACAAACTTGACATGAGTCAACAGTGTGATGCAGAAGCTAAAAAAAGCCAAGGCAATTCTGTGCTGCATCAATAGGAGTATAGCATCTAGATCAGGCATCCCCAAACTTCAGCCCTCCAGATGTTTTGGACTACAATTCCCATTATCCCTGACCACTGGTCCTGTTAGCTAGGGATCATGGGAGTTGTAGGCCAAAACATCTGGAGGGCCGCAGTTTGGGGATGCCTGATCTAGATCAAAGGAAGTAATAGTACAACTGTATTCTGCTCTGGTCAGACCTCACCTGGAGTACTGTGTCCAGTTCTGGGCACCACAGCTCAAGAAGGATACTGACAAGCTGGACCGTGTCCAGAAGAGGGCAACCAAAATGGTCAAAGGCCTGGAAACAATGCCTTATGAGGAACGGCTTAGGGAGCTGGGTATGTTTAGCCTGGAGAAGAGATGTTTAAGGGGTGATGTGATAGCCATGTTCAAATATATAAAAGGATGTCATATAGAGGAGGGAGAAAGGTTGTTTTCTGCTGCTCCAGAGAAGCGGACATGGAGCAATGGATTCAAACTACAAGAAAGAAGATTCCACCTAAACATTAGGAAGAACTTCCTGACAGTAAGAGCTGTTCGGCAGTGGAATTTGCTACCAAGGAGTGTGGTGGAGTCTCCTTCTTTGGAGGTCTTTAAGCAGAGGCTTGACAGCCATATGTCAAGAATGCTTTGATGGTGTTTCCTGCTTGGCAGGGGGGTTGTACTGGATGACCCTTGTGGTCTCTTCCAACTCTATGATTCTGTGATTCTTCTCCAATCTCCATCTGCATAATTTAGGAGAGTCTTCATATTCCTCCAGTTACATGCCGTAACTGAGCTAATGTGCCCATGCAACCTCGTCCCCTGACTGCATGCTTGCACACGCCATATGAAGCAAAGTTTTAGCACAGGTGGGTTCTCTTTCTAGAGGTGGTCAGTACCTGAGCCAGAGGCATGGCGATGCTTGGAGATCTTTTTCAAGTGCTGCCTGACTGCATTTTTGGTCCGGCAGTCTCGTAGCCTCAGGAGGCAAAGCAAAAGAGACGTACACAGGGACAGTTTGCATTCTCCCCACAAACGCCTCTCTTTCGTGACATGTGCTCTATGTTCATATTATGGTTCATCATTTTGAGGAATTATGACGTGATGACAATGTAACCCATTACTGAAGAACAGCTTGTCTGTTCTGTCTATTGTGCTACGGTGAAAACTATTTAAATAAAAGCCTGATTAAGATGTGAAGCTGCAGGTTTGATATGCAGCAAGGAAATGGCGCAGTTACTTGCAGCATGCTGGTAAATTACCAATTTGTACCGTTTTATTTCTCAAGGCACTGTGGTTTCATGGTGCAGAGAACATGGGGATGTGTGTATCATTTCACTATAAAAGGCATAGGAGATTATTTCCCAATCATTTGATACAATCCAACTCAGAAGAAAAATGCAATGGGGTTTCATTTCTGGTTTTTAAATATATTATAGGAGCCTGCGAATATATAAATGAATACCTGCAAGCAAACCGCAGAACCAAGTAGCCAGAAATATACACTGCTTTTTCAACTAAATGGCCAGTAGTGAGAATAAGAACTTATTTGTGATATATGAAAGGAGAAAAACAAACGAGCAAATGGATAAGTGATTCAAAAATGGATATGTTGTTGCTTCCATATGGTGTCATATAGATTAGGTTTGGACTAATGTAGAAAGTTATATTCTTCTCGGTCCTAATAGCCGTCTTCATGGCTGCTCAGATAGATTGCAGTCTGAGCATTCAGCTCAGAGAATTGCACTACAGTTTGCAGTCTGCCCTAAGTAATCTATCCATAATATGATAGGGTATGGATAAAACACAGGTACTTTTAAATAGCTTATAATGGCTTTCAATGGAATTGACATTCAAGTAAGCATACAAAGCATGCTGACTGGAAGCGGGTCCCATTGGATGTAAAGGGACTTACTTCTGAGTAAACATGCGTAGGATTAGCCGTCTAATACTCAGCATTTAATTGTTACAGCACAGTATTGGTGGCAAATGATGCTCCTTCAGTCTGATAACAAACTGAACAAACAGAAATCAACAAGATGACTAACAGTGACAGAAGAGTCCTAAATAATTCTTATTTGATTTCATTCTATCTCTTTTTAAGGCAAGTTGAAGAGTTGTGTCTTGTGGCATGAATGGAATGGAGTATATTTCTTAAGTAAGTAGGGTTCTTAATCGGGTTCTTAATCGAGTTCTTAACCGGGTTTATTGGCAAGCTAAGCAACTAAAGCTTTATTTGATTAATTGCAATTAGTGTGGGCAAATTTAAATCACATGGAGACTATTTTGGTTCCTGTGTGTTAATGTAATAGAGAATATATATATAGCCAGGGGGGCAGGGGGGCAGCTGCCCCCTCCCAGATCAAATAAAACAATAGGAATACTGTACTTAACTAAACAGTCATTTGGTTCTGCCCCCCTAACAAAAGTCCTGCTCCCACACAACATAAATCCTGACTACTACCATGCAATGAGTGGTAGCTTTCTTTTATTAAATTTCAAGATCTTTTTCTTACTTCATTATTTCAAAACAAATCTAATTTTAGTAATATGGAAATGTATTGAAATGGAATGAAATATTTGATTCATTAATGTAATGTAATGATTCATTAATGTAAAGGTAAAGGGACCTCTGATCCAGTCACAGACGACTCTGGAATTGCGGCGCTCATCTTGCTTTATTGGCCGAGGGAGCCAGCATACAGCTTCCGGGTTATGTGGCGAACCAGAGCAGCGCACGGAAACGCCGTTTACCTTCCTGCCGGAGTGGTACCTATTTATCTACTTGTACTTTGATGTGCTTTCGAACTGCTAGGTTGGCATGAGCAGGGACCGAGCAACGGGAGCTCACCCCGTCGTGGGGATTTGAACCGCCGACCTTCTGATCGGCAAACCCTAACTGAGTAACAGATTTAATAAGTTTTATCATTTGATATCTCTAATATGTATATGTTAAATCTTTTATCTCCTTTGAGTGATCTGATTCCTATTACCATCTAGTTTCAGCTATTTCACTTTTGCTTCTTTGGACAAGGAAAGTAAAGTGTGCTTTTTTATTTAAAAAAAATACTGTGTTTTTCCTAGCATATGTATATATATATAATGTTCAAGTGCTTTTAAAAGATACAGATAAGGGATTCTTCTTCTGATGTTGCAATATCACATGAAAAAGAAGTCCAAGTTAAATAGACTATTAATGATACTGTCACCAACCAAACCAAACAAGGAAAATGTGGATGACACACCTGTGTCTTTGTTTTTCTGTGGATGCAATCCAGTGCATGACATCACCAAGGTATTTCTAGTCTAGTTCCATTGGAATTTACAGGCACAGGTAGCACAGACAGCAGGGAACCAGTCCAGACAAGAAAGAAAGATATCTGGAAAACATCTAGAAAGATTTCTGCTGGCAAGGATTTATGGGGAAGCTGGACAGAAAAATCCTCACAGAAACATAGGCTTTGTGGTCGATCTCGCCTGAAAACATCTCAGAGGCTATTGGAAAAGATCTGGACTCTGTTGGATTAAAAGGACTGGGAAGAACTTGGAACTTTGATTAGAATGGCAGCAATTATCGATATTCAGAACCCTCAGAATCTGAAGCATGGGGAAGCAAAAGTTTTATAATTTGGTTTAATAGATATATATTTGTATAATTTGGAATAATTGGTTTGATATGATTGATTTGTAAGTGAAAATCGAATAAAAAATGATTTAAAAAAATATATAGAAAGATTTCTGCTTCTTCAATTTCATCCCCCCCGGCTCACAGAGACAAGATAGACACCTCCGTGGAAGGTATTGCTGTTTGCTATGCATACTTCCTCATTCTGAGAGCTTCCATTTTAGCCCTTCCTTGGCTGGGCCAATTGCATGCCGGATGTTCTCACGAGCCACAAGTCAAAACAGTGTTTAAATGGGAAAGGTAAAGATATTCCAGATTTACATAAAGAGCCAACCTGGCGTAAAACTACCATGCGTTCAGTGTGCGATTCAGCACTGTGCGGTTGTGGACTGCTCTTAACTGGAGCTGATTTTGGAAGGTGTATAACTGCAGTAAATAAAGGCTGTCATCCCAGAGGCAAAAGGAGCAGGCTCATTTTCCAACAGATTTCCTGCTACTTGGGCACAGGACTGCCAGAGAAATCTCTGAAATTATAGCGCTACTCATTACATTGAAATATGGAAAGAGGAGTTCTCAAAAACCACACAGTGAGACACACATAAGCATAGGCTGCTTAAAACACACATTTAAAGCAAACATTTAAAGCCCATGACTTCCCCCATGGAAATGGTAGATTGTCAAGGGTGCTGGGAATTGTAGCTCTGTGAGAGGAAACCTACAGTTTGCAGGATTCTTTGGAGAAAGTCAAGTACTTTAAATGTGAACACAGACACATCCTTCCAATTGTCTGTTTGTTTCCAGCATTAGTGGCTGAACAAATCCAGACAGCCAGAGCATCTAGGAGTGTCCATTTCATTTAATGTCCCTTTCTTATTTTCACTCCTGTTCCTTGGTTCCCCACCCCTTTTTTATGATCCTAGAATCCCCGTGGAAAGTTCAGCAGGACACTCCAGTCTCAGTTCATTTACAGCCAAGATTTGTGGCCCAGGGATCTTTACACTGCAATTGGAAATCTTTTCAAATCTTTTCTTACTGTGGCGAGAGATTCATTATTCCTGAGACATAATTAAGAGGCCGGTTGACCTAACAAACAGTGATGGTTATTAGTGGAAAAGATACTTGACTGAAGACTATAATGAAATCCTGACTTTCCAAGATCTCCGTGTGATTGGCAGATCTAATATTGTCTTATTAGGAAGCTAATGAATTTTAAAACAGAAGGCAACATCTTTTCATGTAGGCTTATTACATAGATGCATATTCCTACAGAATGGCAGCCAGGAAGCTGATTCCGAGGCTCATTGTTTGTGTGCGGTGTCTCAAAAAAAACAAGTTGAACTGCAATTTTAGCAGGGCTCTGGCACGTTCATTAATATAAGTGATAAATTCCTACATGGGTTCTGCGTTTTATGAGTACATGGCAGTAATGGCGTAATAAAGATTAATTACAGTAAGTTATGGTGTCTAAAATGTGTACCTTCAAGCTGTTAAATGTGTGAATGGAGATCCATTATGACAACAAGAGGCATATTACTCTCAATAGGGATTATCATTATTTGCCAGTTAGAAATGTGTGCCCATATTATTATGATAAAAGCACTAAAAGAAAATCCATTTCACTTGCTGAAATGAAATCTTTGCTTTAAACGGCATTCTAGGCCTCGCTGTTATGGATACTATTTTTGTGTGGTTTTATTATAAAATCCTTGTCATCCTGTGTCAAGGTACAGATCTTACTTGGGTTGTTATGTTAATGGTATACCGCCAACAGCAGTTTTATGTACAGAGTGAGCCCCCTCTGGAAACACTGAAGGGATACTAGGAACATAAAATAAAATCATCTCTAAATGACATGATTTCAAACCAATCACTTAAATATTTAACCGGCAACTAACTAACTCTCTCTCTCTCTCTCTCTCTCTCTCTCTCTCTCTCCACACACACACACACACACACACACACACGTATACACTGTATATAAAATACCTTTAAAGATTATGCAGTTTTGACATGAGAAACCATCTCCCACAAATTCATGCTCAAGCAGCACGGCAATCTATGCCAAGTTCAGTTCTTAAATGCTGATTTGGCCCATTAAAATGTGCACAATGCAATTTAATTAACTTAGTGCTTCTGCCTCTCAGTCAATCTATTGCTATTATTTAGGCTGGGTTCGCATCATCAGATTGGCATGCTGAAAATATCTGGATCCAAGCAGCGTTCAGAGTGTAGGTGGAATTGTTTCAGCATATATTCAGCTCAGGAATTGATCTGTATTTACATCACCATTGCAAAACTGCTGAGAACATTTTTAAACTGCTGGGTAAAGTGTGATAAAGAAATGCAGGATTGGTTCGCTCTACATTTGGGGAGCCAGCTATACAGTACATTGCCTTAAAAAAAGATGTGCATCCCTCTCACACCCAAAAAAGAAGTCAATTTATATGTGTCGGTGAAAATTCAGAAATAATTACTATAAGCAGTGCCAGATTTACGTATAAGCTAAACAAGCTATAGCTAAGGGCCCCGCTCTCTATTATTATTATTATTATTATTATTATTAACAACAACAACAACAACAACAACAACATTGTCAAGTATCTGTTTGTTGAAAGTGAAGCAGTGCCACTTTGCTAGGTATGCAGAAATACAGAAATTTGAAAATGAAAATAAAACCAAAAAAACTGCCTATAAGAATTTCTGGGCTTTCAGAATTCTGATTGCAGCTGAGACTGTAAAGAGAGGGAACTGCGGTTGTTGTTAGTTATATGGCCCTGATATCATTTGATAAAGAAAGCGCCAATAGTCTAAATAGGTAATTGTTGGGGGGAGGAGGTTTCAAAATAGGTTGATGAACCACTGCTCTACCGGTAGTAGTATATACTATACCAGGAGATGGCCCCAGTGGTGGTAGGGAGAGAGGTGTCCTTTCCTACCAAGCATACATCCCATTCCAGGCTGACTGAAGTACTTAAGAAGAGGTATAAAGGTATCTATCAACACTCTGTTGCAGGTCCTGGTTGTCATATTCCTTGGGTTGCATTGTTAAATGAAATCTAGTACGGGCTCGAGCTTCATGTGATGTGAAGTGAATGCTGTTTGCTGAAATGGATGCCACATAAAAGCATTCATGTAACTGTGGCCCTTGAACAGTTGTGCTTTGACTGATCAGTAGCCCCATGAAAACAGGGGCCCCCATCCACCTTGCAGCAGCTTCCTACTTCTTCCCCACATGTCTTTTTCCTCATTTCCCCATCCCTTCTTTTAATCGCAGCATAGCCTAAGGGCTCCGTTTCAATTTGGAAACATTTCAAGCCTTTCAGTTGGGAAGCCTCCTCCATGCCACAAAATAAGAAAGTGTGTTCCACTCACACCGAATGAATTAGAACAGAGGTCTACAAAACAAGAAGCTTAAATCATCACCATCTTACCCAGCGGAATGCTAGAAATGTGCTGTTTAACTGCAGAGGTTACAATCTGTATACCGTAGGAGGCTGATTACAGAAGAGCTGTATAAGAGATAAATACACTCCACTGTATCAGAATTAATGTATTTGTTCTGCACATCTGTTAACTGCTTCACAGCCAGAAGCCACGGAGGTGGTGTACAACAGAAATGTAGAAATGTAATGCAGAAAATGCAATGCGGGAAGTGTCCCGTTCAAAATATTTAAATAAAATGCACCAATTTTGATAGAGAGGGACATAGAGATCGCTTCTAAATTATTATTTATTTAACGCCCTCTCCATCCAGTCCCCCTCCCCCAAATGTCCAATTTTACAATTTTTCACAGGTCAGGATGACAAAGAGAAGGCATTTCTGTGAAAAAGCTGAATGGACAAATACAACCCTGGCCCCAGCCATTGCTGCCACTGCTTCTCTTGGACCATATTTCAGAACAGCTTGTGTGTGCTGCCACCCACCCACCCCCCACATCATGAAACTCTCCTGAGTATTGTTCCCTGACAAAAAATCCTTTGGCCTGTTACTGTAAAGATATATTGGCTGGGCCATAGATGAAGTCCTCTAACATTTTGGCACATGAGTCAATATTCAGAAGACAGAAAGCAGTTGCAGCACACAAGTGAGCAGAGCGGGATAAATCTTTGCAGCAAAATCATGATACTACCTAAAGGGTGTTATGCAATAGAAGTGTGGCCACCCCAAGGCTGTTCCAATGCTGCTCAGTTCAGGAGGTCACATGATTCACATCTTGTCCATCTCATTCTGGAGGCTGTCTGACTAAGCCAAAGCCAGCCATATGTCAATAGGCAAGGAAGCAGGAAGTGTTGTATGAATTCAGATTCAAGCTTGGGTTAATTTATGCACATGTTTGGGCTTTCATCATGAAGGGGGTTAATGTATTTAAATTTATTTATATCTATAGCTGCCTCGTGAAAAGCTTATGGCAGCGGGGGGAGGGACTTGAGTAAAATATTAGGGGGCCCAGGGAAGCCCCACTCCACATAATAGATAACAAGGTGTTGTGTGCGCACACCATTTAAATGGCAATGGCTATTAATTTTGGGGGGCCCGATATCCTCAAATATTTTATTGGGGTTGGGGGATGAAGAGACCTCAGCCCCTAGGAGTTGGCTCCTATGTTTGGCGGGTAACTATGAGTGAAAACATAGAAAAGGATGGATACAGCAGATTCATACCCATGTCATCAAAGGCATTGGCCATGGACATTGCAATAGTAATGCCTCCCACACAAGTCTCCTGATCCATGCGGGCTTACAACAGCACCAGTGATCCCCGTGGAGGCGAAATAATAAAGTTGTAGGAAATAATAACTTGACCACAGAAGCAGGAAACAGGAAGACCTATAAGACTGCTTCTTGCATTTGTTTCTGCTGCAGTTGTGAAGCTGCACATTCTGAAGTTTGGGCAGCAGTCACACAGACGAGAGTGAATCAGGCCAGATGCATGGAATGATTGACATGGAATGATACTGGGGTGGGGAGCCTTCAACCCTTGGGTTGGATTCAGCCTATTGGTCATGTTCTGCCACTCTAGCCCATGGTTTCATCTGGAACACCATAACTTCGATCCATGCATCGATCAGTTCCAAATTGATATTGGCCATTCACTTATTCCAACCAATCCTGCTTGAGAATCCAGGTGTCCTTGCTCCAAAGTGACTATCCTAGACTCACCCGGATGAAAAAGCAGATTGGAATGTGGAGGGAAGAGGGTTGAAAGAGCACCAAAGAGTTGCTACCTAGTTTGGGGAGTGGGACCAGGAGGCCAGAAGGACAGGGTGGCAAAGAAAAAGAAAGGGGACGGCAGAAATATGGAAAATGGAGAAAGAGGAGGGGGGAGTAAAGAGGGAAAGGGTGACAGAAAGTGTGAGAGAGGGAGAGAAAAGGGATGGAAGAAAGAGCAAGAGAAATTAAAGGGGCAGCGGAGGGGAATGGGGTGGCAGAAATAAGGAGAGCAGAGAAGGGGGTAGCAGAGAGTGAGTGTGTGAGAGAGCAATGGTTCCACCTGCATTGGATCCAGCCCCCAATTGACTTTCCCTGAGAGTCAACAGCCCTTCATAAGTAAAACAACCATTCCCCATTCAAGGAAGGAAGGAAGGAAGGAAGGAAGGAAGGAAGGAAGGAAGGAAGGAAGGAAGGAAGGAAGGAAGGAAGGAAGGAAGGAAGGCTACATCCCAATCAGTGTGTGTGTGTGTGTGTGTGTGTGTGTGTGTGTGTGTGTGTGGAGAGAGAGAGAGAGAGAGAGTTGTTCACCATGGTTTAGTAAATCCTGTGCATACTTATCTATGAGCAATTCAGAGAACATCACTTCCAAGTTAACCTGCACAGGATCAGGCAGTAATAAAGTGTTAGTAATAAATAATAAATATCACTTTACTTTTTAGACTTTTAGAGGACATCTGAAGGCAGCCCTGTTTAGGGAAGCTTTTAATGTTTAATAAATTATTGTATTTTAATATTTCTGTTGGAAGCCGCCCAGAGTGGCTGGGGAATAAATAATAATAATAATAATAATAATAATAATAATAATAATAATAATAATAATATAATTTTTTTGATGTGCCTCTTCCAGGTCATTCACACATGTAAATGTACCCACATACCTATGGAGGGGTAATAGCCAGTCATCAAATCATATCTTTGGCTGATATCATTTGCTTCGAGACACCTTCTTTAGGTGACCTCCAATACTACTGTGCGTGACAAAAATTACGTATGCGGCTTTGGACAAAACTGCTAGTGGGGTGTCAGTATTAATAGACATGGATAACTAGTAACAGCCACATGGGAAGGGGGAAAGCCAAATGAAAGATGTATGTCCATTTTAATTTATCATCATGCGTTAACTTGCTTATATGCAATCTGGGACCAAAATCATTTGTTTTAACCTAAGGACAGAAGTATGAGTTAACAAATGTGAATTTCTATACATTTGAAGGGGGAAGGCACTTCTTTTCTTTCTTTCTTTTAAAACTGTTTTAAAATTTGTGTATAGTTTCCTTGTCAAACGATATGAGGTTCTGTCTTGTGGTGTTACTCAGCCGTGATCTTACAATGTGTTCTCTGCCTCCTGTCAGATATATGATACTTTGTCCCGTAATAGACCAAAGTATCTCACAACCAGCTGAGCTCAGGGTCATCCCCAGGTCAGACTGGTTAAAGATGGCTGTCAACTCATTGCCAGAGTCACAAATGCACTTTAAATCACCTTTATCTCACTTAAAACATTGATGCTTTCCAGCGATGACTATAGCCATAATCATAACATCAAGATGCAATTTAGGAGAACGTTTTGTGGAACTACTGAAAACCTATCCCCGTGTATGTTTATGCAAGGTCCAGCATAGTTAATGTTAGGGTAAAACCATGGTATTATAAGTCTCTATATCATTAATAAAACAGCTAAAGTATTTGCAATATGCGCCCCCACCACCACCACCACCAAAAAACCCATTATGGTTTCCAGCTACATTACAAATGGTCGAGATGATCTTAAGAGAGAACAATGAGTGAAATCCATCTTTTTAAAAGTAGAACACTAATTATTATTCTGACAAACGTATGCAATGGAAAGAGTAATGACAACAAAAGACATTATAATCACGGGTCCGTGTCACCTGGTGTTTTTATTGTGATAGATAGTCTCTTTAGATCCTTGTGCCTATCGAACTTCTCCATGTTTTTCACCAGTCTCAGTGGTATATCAGAAAGACAAGCCTTAATTATAAATTTGCACGTGCTTTATTAGTGTGAAGACATTTCTCTGGCCTGTCATTCCTGTTAGCTACATTTGTGTTGACATGCACCAATCACACACACACACACGCATATATATTGTCCAGAGTCTTTAGAACAACCACATTACAAATATATAAGAAGCTTGCAAACAAAGAATTGGCTGGTTAGTTCAAATGGGCATGTGAAATTCAGGCTCCCCATTTGCCCCTGCACTGCTCAGCACATACACAACACATACCACCCCCTTGCTATTTTATTATAAGAAGCTGATTTTGTTCCATTTTTATTAGAAGAAGCGCTATATAACTGGCAGAATTTCTTTGTCTACTTCATTCTTTCCCAAGCTGGTGCACGCCTTGTATTGGAAAAATCTGTACCCACTTCCTTGCAATACATCTTTGGGAGTAAACCCTACACAAATCCAGCATGGAGTCCCTAAGATGGTTGGATGGCACCTTTTATGCCTCCTTCTGGCAACTCCTGCAGCCAAGCTGGTGCCAAACATATCGCTCTGCTTTCCTTTGGACCACAACAGCGAGGCCGAGAGGGGGGACTTCTCATCTGGGCAGCCCAGGACCTCCATACACACTGCCCAGGCTTTCGCCCTGGGAAGGTCACTTCAGTGCTGCTAACACAGCAAAATGACACACGAGGCAGCAGTTACAAGTTACTGGTCTTTGCAGCCACAGCAGTTTGACTTCACCCCCAGAGGTGTACTCCATTGTCTCTCAAGACAGATGGATGCTAACAACAGTTCCCATCACCTATGACCATTGGCCATGCTTGCTGGCACTTAATAAGAGTTTGATTTCAACCATGTCTGGCAGGCATCCAGTTGGTGGGTTTCTCTAGACTGTAAACTAGCAGCCGTGTGGCTCCTTAGCTACCTAGCCTATAGCACTCCCAAACGTCACTTACCTTGCCCATTTTCTTCTTACCAATAGTGCTCAGGTTTGTTTGTTGGTTTGTTTGTTTAAGTCAGAGTGTCATAGTGGTTAGAATGCCAGACTAGGACCAAGGAGACCTGAGTTCAAGCCATGAAGCTGACTGAGTGACCTTGGGCCAGCCACTCTTTTGTAGTCTAGCCCTAGCTCAGGGGTTTATTATGAAGATAACGGGGAGAGAAACCCACATAAAGGCACCCTCAGTTCTTTAAAGGATGATTGGGATAAACATGTAATTAACAATGCCCTTATTTTATTTCTAATTTTGCTTTAGTCCTAATTTCTCTGGGGCTTCTCCTCATTTTCTACATTTCCATCACCCCAGGGTCCTCTCTTGAGGCCACTGCCTAATGCAGTCATCAGCATTGCCTCCCCCTGACTTCCCTACTTATCTCTTAATTAGGTTGTGTTTTATACTCAGAAGTTTAGCTAATGGTGTTCCACCCCAAGGGCACTCAGTTCCAGCCCTCCTACTTCTCGCTTCTTTTCAGAGACTTACTCTCATGATGGTGGACAGCAGCAGAGAGACAACTAGTGTGGAGAGCTTGTAGCAGACATCTCACCTTGAAGGCCCAAGTACTCATGTGAGACTTCCATTGCTGCCAAGGAGGCAGGGAATAGTGATGACTGGCTCAGTCCATTATACTGAGACACAGCGAACTCAGCTTCTAAGATTCTCTGAGAGCAATGGATGCCCACAAAAATCTTTTAATTTGTGTTGGTGCCATAAGCCACCCCATACTACTGGACCCCCCTTCTCTATAAGTTTTGAAAGAAATAAAATAAATAAAACATGGGGGCAGTTCAGAAAAGAGGAAGGTTCACAGCCATTAGCTCATAAAATAAAGTACAGTGAATTAGATGTTGGGGGGGAAACCCTGATCTGATACAGAAAAAATACAAAACAAATGTTATGAATATCAAATAAAGCCATATTTCATTGGGTCTTGCCATCAACTTGGAAGGCTTTAAAAGAGGATAAGACACATTCATGGAGGAGAGGTCTATCGATAGCTACTAGCTTCCACAACTGGAGGCAGCAATGCTTCTGCATACCAGTTGCTGGAAACCACAGGAGGGGAGAGGGCTCTTATGCTTGGATCCTGCTTGCAGGATTCCCACAGACATCTGATTGGCCACTGTGAGAACCAGATGCTGGAGTAGATGGGCCATTGGCCTGATCCAGCAGGCTTTTTTTATGTTCTTAGAATATGACCAATTATAAAACCTCAAAACTTTCCATTCATCATCCATCCAAATTTATCTCTGTCTAGGATGTCCCATAACCTCCATAACGTATTTCCAAACTGCTTCTGGCCTTTCAGCCCAAAATTGCATTGTGACTTTAGGCTGAAAGAGCAGAAGCCATTTGGAAATACAGTAAGGAGCCAAAAACCCCAGAGTGTTCCCCCAGTACAGTATCAGCATTCCCTACCAGTGGATACGTTAATGTTTACAGAATACATCACCATGCGTCCTAAGGCACATGTTATGCTACTGCACAGGTTCTCTGATTGGATATTAGCGTAGAGAATTGCTGCTATGTCCCAAAAGCATTGTTTATAGTCAAATGATCTGAAAAAAACAAGGGTCGCACAGAGGTTTACCAATCTTCATACAGGCCAATGAATTCCCTTCAGGGAGCCTCTCTAGCTAGTCTGACACTAAAAACACAGTGGCTTGTTGACTGAGAAAGTTAGCTCTTCTCAATTTCATGGAATCTAAACAAACAACTCAGCTTTGCGTCTCAAACAAGGGATGCTTTTGAAGGAAACCACCAAGTATTCAGAAGCACATCAAATAATCAAGTGCAATGGCATTCAGTTTCCAGGTTCTGATAGTGAAATAAGCAATCTAAGGAGCAAGGGGGTGGGGAGCTGAGAGTTCCTTCAGTTTTACCCCACTGGCTTCTGAGTCCATCTCTCAGATCCCTCTGCAGAAGCCTGTCAGCTCTCATTCCAGCTCCAGCCTTTCTATATCTGTGTCTTGACCTCTGCCAGCACAAGCGTGTCTCTAGGGTTTGTGCCCCAAATAGAAATCAAACCCTGTAATCTGTTTACTTGCCTAAGAAGTGTTTCTTTCTCAAACTGAGGTTCCCAAAGACTCAGAGCCTCCAGTCTCCTTGGAGACATATCAAGGTGTCATGCCCTGCGCCGGAGTGGGTAGGGGTGAGGTAAAAAACAGTAGACCCGTGTCCAGATCTATTAATTGCTTATTAGCTGGCTTTCCCTGAGGTACACATATATTTACACAAAATAGACTTCCAAGTCACAGCTAGTTACAAAGCGAAGCTGGTATATGTCAGCTTTCTAGACAACAGCTCCTAATCCCTTGTTAGAGTTCGCTGAAGGCCGAGATGTCACTAAGTGCAATTCCAAGCTTTTGAAGTCATTCTACCATTAGCTAGAGAGGGCCGCACCACGAACCTTTTAGTATTAAGAAGAACCAGGTTGTGTTGATGTGCAATAGCTCTGCGTATTATTGAAAAGAGATTAGACACCATTTGGCTTTTTCCACGGCTGTGATCCTGAGGACGCTTCCTTAAAAATGCATTCAAGCATAATTTGGACCGAGAAGTCCACATTTTGGACCAAGAAATGTGCACATACATCACAAATGTATCTTTGGAGGCACTGGGAGCCCCTGTCTCCTCCCGTTCTGTAACATCAAGACAAGTGTACGTCTCCCACTAATGTTAGAAAATCTTATATGCATATGACAGTTAGCATTGCAGCATGAAGACAGGCATGTGATATTGTTTGTTACTTGGGCATTCCAACTGAAATATTAAAATTAGTCACCAGCCCTTCTGCCCTGGAACCTGGAATTCATGGGTCTAAGAAGCTGTGCCACTAACCCTGCCTAGCTCCATCCTTCTCCTTTGCCCATAGTTGAGCCTTGCAACTACTACCATCTCTGCACACTCCTCACTCATCATGTGACCTGGGTGCCCAAAGGGCTGGTGCTGTTCTCTTGACCCTCTCTTATCTCCCACTCTGCCTATTACTTGGATGGCCTATTTTTGCAAGACTGTATCCTTCCTTCCTTTACCTAATGCATGTATGCTAAGGTTGCATTCAGAAGGGAAAGTCCTGCCCCTTGGCTGCTGCACAAACTACAATTCTCCTGCCTAAGGCCAAACCTGAGTCACCATCAGTATGTGCTGTTTGCTAACCTTTGTGACATGATTCAGCTTGTACAACAAAGAATATTTTTATAGCCTTATCAAGCATGCACCCTTCTTTAATTTTGACAGACCTGTTCACAGCCTTAAATGTATGAAACAGATTTACATTAAATACATGGGGATTTCTGCACTCACGTTCTTAAGTCTATGCAGTAAAAAAAAAAACTCAATTAATTTGTAAGTACATATTTTTTTACATTCCCCTGTCTCATATTTAGTATTTTTTTATTTATTAGATTAGATTTAGTATGCATTTGTATTGCATATTCTATATGCATTACCTATACAGAGTTCTGAATGTGTATACTGTATATTAAGGCTGTGTTTTATTTCATTCATAGCAAGTTCTGCCTATGGCAATTATTTATATCTAGGAATATTATTTACACCTGAAAATATTTGTTCAGTTATACCAGGTGTGTGCACTAGAATTCTATCTAGATACAGATTTTGCTATCGCCACCAGCAAAACAAGTCAAGACTAGACATCAGGACAATTCTCTGTTTTGAAGCATTTAGTCCATTTATATAACCATGTAGCAATGACATTCAGTTGTGAATATCTCTCCCTTTCAATTTAACTGTCCCCTTCCTGAACCCACAACTTAAGTAACCAGCAGTGGAGGGCAATGAGGGCATCAGGCTTACCAAGTTGGGCTCCTTTTCTGTTTTATTTTATAAGTTTGACCTTTCTATCAGATGAACTTGCTGCAGCTCTCCACCTGGCTAGCGAGCAGCTAACGAAGAACCTAGTCTCCTGTGTTTTCTCTTCTCTTAAGTTCATGTCACCATCGCTAGAAGACGGCCAAAGATGTGGGAAGATGAACAGTGTGAGGAGAGACGCACCTTCCTTTGGTCTCAGCTTGATGGGAAATGATGAAAAACATCTGGGGCTATGAAAATGTCCAGTCCAAGTCTCTGTTTACTGAACTCTTTGCAAATGCCAGCATCTGTCACCAAGGAACCTCTGAAGGGGTTACCCTATCGCAAGATCCTGATGGCATATCCAATACCTTTTCCCTAGAGTACATACACTGTTGTCTGAGGCAGTGGTGAAAGAGACAAAGGAAAGCAGGTCCAGGAAAGCAGGGCAATCAGCTTATTAGCAGAATAAATAAATCAGAGCATGAGTAATCAAGCTAGATGCTTCATTCATCTACCAAGATTTTAAAGAAAAAGAAAGTATTTTCTGCAAGCATGGGGACGATATTGGATTTGTGCATCAAGCATACAGTATCCATTCCCGCCTACCATTTCAAACAGCAATAACTTGGCTAATTCTCATACGAGTTCATTGCTTTAAGTTCTGTGCAGATTGACTCTTCAATATAGGCTAAATCATTATTCTGTGAACCGCCCTGAGATCCTATGATGAAGGGTGGTATATAAACCAAATCAATCAATCAGTACAATGATCCCCAGTGCGTCATGAAGTGTGGTGGCTATTTCAGATTCTATTGTAATGCCTAAAAGAGCATAGGTGTTGTCTGTGCCTTTTGACAAGGGAAATCTACTACTTCTCTCTGCCCAGGTGGACAGAAACACTCAGGAACCTTTTGCTCTGTTCCAAAGTAATCCAGGACAGGGACACATCCTTAATTTAAAACCTGGCACAAAGCATGCATAAGCAAATGCACCGCCCACCAGTAGATCCAGCAGCAAGGTGGCTGTGTTTTTTAAAAAACTCACTTAAATTTCCTTACCTTCCCCATTCTTGTCCGTGCAAGAAATTCAACCCTTTGGGTCAATCACTCACTCTCAGCCTAAATTATCTTGCAGGGTTATTGTGAAGATAGAATGTGGAGAAGGATAACTATGTATGCCACCTTGAGCTCCTTCGAGAAAAGGTGGGATATAGATGCAATAATTAAATGCCTTCTGTAGTCAATTTGTCTGTGGAAATCATAGAATTGCAAAGTTCGAAGGGACTCCAAGGGTCACCACACAATGCAGGAATCACAGCTGAAGAGCCCCCAACAGATAAGTTTAAAAGCCTCCAGTGAAGGGGAGTCCACCAGCTTCCTCTCTTTATTTGGTCAGTGGCACTTCCTGTTCAAATGTTTGACCAGTGCAACATGTATTCTCAATGTATTTTTACGAGCAGCAAGTTTGAGTTCTTGCATTTCCTAGACTGAAGCTAAAGTCCTAGACTTGCTTACCTAGGAGTAAGTTTCACTGAACACAATGGGACCTACTTCTGAGTAGACATGTATCGGAAACATATCGAACATATCAAAAGTGGTTTTGCTTTTTGAAAGAAAGAAAGAAAATTCATTGAGGTTTTGCAAAGAAATGGATTTAAGCTGAGGTTCTTTGGTCTAACTGGTTTGCAAAAGACAACCGTCTCTTTGCCCACTATTGAAACGGAAGAGAATGGATACCTGTTGAGATGACCTTTTCAATGTATTTCTTCTCCACCATTTGAAAAACCAATGATAACCAGTATGGTCAAGTAGATATAAACCTGTACTTGAATCTGGGCGCTTGGGTAGGTACATTATGTGGCCTTAGGTTGCCTCCCTCACTTCTGCACCTGTAAAATGGGAATAAAATACCAATTTGGCTTAACAAGGTTGTTGACATATCCAACACTGTCAAGCACTTTGAATTATGAGTACTCCTGGGAAGAATTCTAAATCATCTTATATATATTTGGGTGGGTGGGATATAGCAAAATAATATGCAAAGAAGACAGGCACAGCTATTAGAATCCAAAAGAGTTCTGTCATTGGATCCGACATAGATTGTAAAACTGAAGCGCAGATAGAAAAATCAAATAGGAATTGAGTGCTCTTGATTTATGGATTAAAAAATGGATCACTCAAGGCAATTTTATTGGTGACTGCTACATTTTGGGCCGTTTTCTCCACTGTTCTTTTTTTTTTTAATCCTTTGCAGAATCAAAGCAGCTATTCTGTCTGCAGCGCTGTTGGTGTGGCATCTCTCGTCAAAGTCTGCCTGACAGCCCCCCTCTCCTGAATCATTAGGCACAGGCCACACATTTCAGCTTGTGATCTCCCTATGAGTACATTTGCGTTCGACTTCAAGAGGATGTGCAATGGATATTTAACCAAAGAAGCAACTGTATTAAATCCAAGACGGTTTTCTACAGGGTTGGTACCGGTGCATGGGTAGCTGGGAACCCGTGCGTTCTAGGGCATCTTGTGAATATGAGAGGCACGTGTCAGTTGTACAGGGTTATAATCGTTGGGAATCTGTGATTGACAGAGAAAGTTCTGCGCAACCATTTCAACGAGTGCGTTTCCCATACCCTCGAGCAGCTGTTTATTTGCTTATGAAGCCTGAACTGCTCGTATTAAATATAAGGAACCACAAGCAGCTACAGCACCTGAGTAGAACTATGTTAAAAACTGCTTTTCTTAACTCAGAAACATAAGAAGAAAGCGATTGGGGGGGAACCTATCGGAGTTCATGCGGTGTCTTTTATTAAAGTATGTTACCTTCCGGTGATACTTTGTTAATTCGGCGCGGTTTAATTTTTTAATTTTCATGTACAGTACAGCAATGGTGACTCAGTGCAGACACATCCTTTCCGCGTGTTCACAGCTAAACCCGAATACTGTCAAACTTTGAACTTCAAAGATATTTTTCTTTCTCTCGTTTGTGCATAAGTTCCTAATACTGTTTGAAATTGCGCGCGCCTCGCATCCATAACATGCCTTTGTCTGCAAATGGTCTGCAAAATGAGTTTACGTTTTTGTTGCGATCCTATATAAAGGTAGGGGCTGCAAAATTTCGTTTCATTTGTACCCTTGGAGGATTAATACCGAAGTAAGCTACTTGCAATTATCGCCTGCAATTCGACCCACTGGTGGAGAAACACTTTAAAGGAGGTCTCTACCTATATCGGTGGTGGTCGTGTGTGCTTGCACCCATCTCTATCAAGACCGGCCTTCTTGGTGTTACTTTCTTGTCTTCCTTCGAAACGGAGTTGCGCCTGTTTAAAATTAGAGTCTCTGCAGATTGCTAAAGCGATCCCGCGGTTAATGGATGGCGCAGAAGTTTAGCAGAAGACTCTCCCCAGTCTGATCTCTCAGAGGGTTCCCCGGCTCAAGTACCGCAAATCTGCCTGCTTTTAAACCCACCAGTGACAAATGCGCATTGTTGAGTTCGATCAGGTGGCCTGTTATTGGGGGGGGGGGAGGCATTCGGATTCAAACCGATTTCCTTCCATTTAATTGTCTGACGCAAAATCGGGCGGGCTGCAGCGCGGCGTGGATCTGGAAATGCCCAGTTGCATTTGGATTTCCCGCAAGATAGTGATATAGATTATATCCACTAGCTTTCCCAGGTTTCTCACCCCGGGTGTTGCTTACCCTCTCCCCCGCCCCGCCCCGCCCCGCCCTGCACTTTTCTGTGTTTTATATTTGATTTAATCTCTTCTGGAGGTTTTCCAGGGGAATCGTGTTCGGACCTGGTTCTCTGGAATTGCCCAAGCCTTCGAGAGCAAATGTTCCTTTCTGATTCTCGCTTAACAGATTGTGCGAGCGGAGCGGATTTCCATCCCAATCCTAATCACACTCCCGCGGAATCAAAGAGAAGCAAAAGGAAGCATCCGGAGGAGAGCAGAGAAACGGGGAAGAGACAAATGCAAGTCTCTTCCCTTCCCCTCCCCTGCTCTGGATTCCCTCGAACTCGAGTGGGCAAACCGGGTGACTGGGATGAGCTTCAAAAGCCAGGCGTGGGCCCCGCTGGGTTGAAACACCTTCCTCCTGCAGGCATCTCAGCCGCGATCGGGTTTGGCCGAGGTTGTCCCACTGAATTCCTGAGCTTGAGACAAAGAGCGGGGGGCACCCAGGAGAGTTTATGATGCATAAGCCATTTAAAAAAGAAAGGAATTTCAACTGTGAAAGACAGCCGAGGAACATGCCTAGAGGCCACAGGAAAGGTGGAGGGGAGGTTAGGGAGTTAGTTTTTTTCTACGATTGACCCCGCCAACACATCTCTGTATTAATCGGCTGCATACTGTATTTTTAAAATTACTTTTAGTTTGCCCAATTATTTTATTTTTAATCTTCTGCCTTTCCTCATAGGTAAGTTTTTATTAACATCCACCTCTATTCTCTTCTTTTTAAATGTGGTTGTTAAAAAAAGAAAAACATATGGCCCCTAAAACGCCCCCCTGAAACTAAACTCAGAGTAATATAATCGGTTACCAGCGAGAATCTGAAAGCAGGGGGTCCTGAAAACGCTTGCTTTGGATTAGTTCCGCAGATCTAATATGTGCGGTATGCCAGAAAGAGGATCAGGATCAGCGCTTTGGAAATGCGCCTGGATTTTCTTTCCCCAGGAACAGTGCTTAGAGGCGCACGCTTAAGAATCTGACCCTCTGTTTGCCTCTGCCTAGCGAAACGGCGCAGCATCTTTCAATGTTATCCCTGCGTTAGGACAAAACAATTAAAGATGCTCAGCATCTCAAAGGAAAAATGGGAAGCCGCCGAGTTTATGGGTGATAGTTCCTGCTAGCCAATATGCTAATGAGAATTAGATTCTGCCTCAAACGTGATCTGCCCGGAGAAAAAGGCTAATAAATTCCCATTCCGGATGCATTTATGCAGAGATTAGGTGAACTTTGACCTCTGGAGAGTTGTTGCAATTAGACACAACGTGCAGCACCTTCAAATGTTCGGTTTTTGCGTAGTCCCGCGGTCCCTTCCCGCTTGCTTTCATTAAACTATGGACCGGGAGGAGCGTGCAAACACGTTAAAGAACTCGCATTTGTTCACACGAGCAAAGGCGCGCCCGCGCGCACACACAATTTGAATTGTGCGCGCCTTTCGAAGCGTCTCCGTTAAGAGACTGGCTGCATTATTATAAAGCAAGTTCTGTGCTTTCTCGATTTGGAAGCCCGTTGCCTTGATCTTAAGTAGGGCTTGCTTCAGGGAACATCTGAATCGCCTCAAATGGCCGCCTCTTTCGCGTGCTTCTTTCCTTGAATAATGCCGCCAAAACTGTCCTCAACCCAGTTAAGTCGAAGCAATGGGATCTACGGCTTGGCTGGAGGGGGGGGTGTTCCTTTAAATTCTCTGGTTTGTGTAGATATAGCGAAAAAGCTTGATCCAGAAATGCATTTACTGGGAAGCGCATTCTTGCTGAAGTCATCAGGGCTTGCTGCCCAGAAAGCAGATGAAAGGCCCGCGGTTTGTTCTGTATAATTTAAAAGTTGTTGTTGCAAACAATCTCTCTCTTTCACTCGCTTAAAAAAAGTGCACTAATTTTAACAATGGCTAAAGATCATCAAGGCTAGAACAAAAGAGGACTAGAAGGGGACGAGGAGGAAACAAGATTTTAACCCCACAACTAGGTAAAAAATGTTTTAAGTTTTAAGTCAAAGGATCAATTTTAGCATTAGAATAATAGACAAGAGGCTCTGCTGGGAGGGGTGTGTGTGTGTGTGTGTGTGTGTAAATAATTGTTGCCTTTAGCAGAGAGCTGAAATAAACCACTGGGACACATTCTAAAGTGACCCACTGCTGAATTCATTTCTGCTTGAACTTTCGGTGAACCTGAGATTAAACAGGGGTGAGCAGCTAAGCAGTTTGTTGCGAGCTGCCTTTTCAACAACCCTTTTCAGACTGAGTAAATATTGATCGCTTTCAATCTGATTGCCCCAGAGGAAAACACCGAGCATCTCAATGTAGCCTCCAAAAGTAAACTTTAAAGGTGAACATCGAAAATAGATCTCAGGCTTGAAAGAAGACGCTCAATTCCTTGAGACGTTTGGCTGAGTTGAGGGTAATAAATATATACACAGTCATAAGAGGACCAGGGTGCAAATAAGCAGACCAAGGATAGTTGCTGTTGGCATCTCTATTTTAATAATAATAGAAGAAGAAGAAGAAGAAGAAGAAGAAGAAGAAGAAGAAGAAGAAGAAGAAGAAGAAGAAGAAGAAGAAGAAGAAGAAGAAGAAGAAGAAGAAGAAGAAGAAGAAGAAGAAGAAGAAGAAGAGAGACCCCCCCTCCTCATCCTTTTGCACAATTTGGGGGAAAGGATGAGAAGATTTCTCGCAAATTCTTTTGTAAATAAAGAGAACATGAGGCACTAATCGACTCACAGGTGTGATCAATCGATTTGTAGCAGCGATTGACTAATTCAGCCGCAGACACAGCAGCGTGGGTTTCGGAGAGCCGTGAAACCGTGAAGCTCAGAGCAAGTTACCCCGAAGCATGCGTGCACAAATCTTCATTCACACACGATGTGCTTGACTTTTATTTCATCCAAAGGAAGTCCCATAGCCTTTATATCTCACCTCAAATTAGGCAATGCTTTGGAGTCTCCTTCCAAATACCGTTCATCTACGGTATGAGAGAGTCCGCCGACCACCACCCCATTCTAAATCCGCTTAGGATCGAGATGTCAGCAATGTTATTTGGCTGACAAGCCTATTGATCAAATGTCATATATACGTATATATCTATAGATATATGAGGAGAGCGGCCTCAGCTCCCAGTGAAGGGCGGTGTTTCTGCCCAAGCATAAATGAAGCGGCTCCAGAGGAATGCTTTTTCTTGCTGGTCTTTGTCCAAACCAGAGAAGCTGCAATTTAACACACTCTTACTGGGGAGCAAGTCCATACTCAGCGGAGGGGGGAGAGATTTCAGGGTAAACGTGCCTAGGGTAGAACTGGATATTATTTAGGAAGCACTGCTGTTGCGGGTGTCAGTCAGGAAGCCTGCGTCACGAAAAGTGAGTTATTTATTCCTTGTTAACCTCCACATGAAACATTTTTAGCAGCAAGGAGGAACTCTTTGGGGGGGGGGTTGGCCCTATGTTGGTGTCCCCGAATCGGGGCCCACTAGCGGTCCCCGGCCTGATCTAAAGCGGGTCGCAACGGCAGCCCTACTAGATGGTAAAATAATACGAATAAATAATAGGTCTCGAAAGACATGCTCCGGTGAATAAGGCGAAGATGCAGATCCACACTATAAAGCGCGTTCAAAGCGCATTTCCCCGCTCCCCACAAGAATCATGGGAGCTGTAGTTTGTTACTGGTGTTGGGAACTGTAGCTCTGTGAAGGGTAAACTACGGTTTCCTGGATTCTTGGGGACGGGCGCTTAATGTGTATTGAAATGCAGAAGGTTATCTTAGGACAGCCTCACACACACCCCCACCGCCTGGCACATTCGTCCTCCTTTAAAAACACCCGCGAAACCCTCAATAATATTATTGCCAGCCTTTTGTTATTGTTCTCGCGGTCCCACCAAACGAGTCAGGAAGGGAGGAAGAGCGCAAGGGATGCGGAAGGGTCAGGCGGCCGCCGCGTGTTTGAGGAGGGCCAGCTCTCTCCGAGAGGTGATCCCGATCAGGCCCTCTTGGCATGCAGATGCAGAGATAGCTGCCCCTTGGGTCACGAAAGCCTCTGGCAGAAGGCCATCTGCTGAGTTTGCAGCCTCACCCTAGTCAACAAAATGTATTTTTTTAAAATGTATATAAAAGTATAAAGCAGGCAGGCGGGGGGCCAGCAGAGGAAGGAAGGATTAAATGAAACCTCTGTCTCCTGCTTTGAAGTTGCAACAAGGCAGTCAAGAGAGCCCTTTGGAGACAAGCCCTGCGCAATAGCAGGGAGGGGGGAGGGAGGGGGGTCTCTCCTCCTCGCCCTCTTGATATGGCCGATGCGCCTGCAAATCCAGGCTTCTCTGCTTTTGACACTTCAGCCGAGAAGCCACATACGACTCGCGCGCTCCGGCTCTCTCAAAACCAGCAGCCTCCGCTGTTGTTTTCACAGTCCAGGCTCAAAGCTTGTACAGTAAAAGCCTCCTGCAGATCTTGCAGCGCGGAGGGTGTTTTGTTGTGTTTTGTTGTTTTGTATTAAATCCCCAAAGAAAGAAATACAGCTCCTCAGATGAGCTGGAATGGAAAGCCTCGATGTTCTGGCTAGAAAGCGCTAGGGAGCTTGGAAGAAAAAGCGGGGGCGCGTTAGAGGGTTCTGCAGATCTTTAAAAAACAAAAACAAACTTGTTTGCAAATCTTTTCAGGAAGAAACTGTAATTCACCTGCCAGAACTTGTTTTCCAAATAGAGGGGGGGAATGGTGTGGGGTTTGCAGGGACACGTTGGGTTGAACATACTTGGGTTAGGAAATTGTCTGCAGACCACGCAGGGATCGGAGTTGGATCAACAAGGATTTCTCCTTCCCTCTTTCTCCCTCTGTGAACTTTTACCGTGCTTTGTGCCTTCAAAATGTCACTGACGATTTAGAAGGCAGGGAGTGACGCTGGGGGTTCCTTGGACAGCTTTATACCCAGGGATAATGAAATGTGACTCTCTTAACTGGTGGCTTGTGATGTGAGGAAAGACCGGCCGAAGACAGCTTCTGCTTTTGAAGAGGACTCTGTTTACACACAGGTCAATATTCAGTTCGGGGTGAAAAGGTTAGCCCTTGACCCAGGAAGTTCCCGCAAGTATGGTTCAAAAATAGCTCCGCTTCCTTCGCCTTTCTCTTAACTGCAGAAGATAAACATGGATCTTTCTCCTTCTATTGATTAATGGACCTACTTTGTATAATCTCGGGGTACTATACATAACGTGCAGTCAAAGGGCGCGAATAATTCGATGTAGGGATATCTGGAGGATATCTGAGCAGCCGATCAAAAGCCACTCCAGGGGAACTGGAAAGGGTGCAGAAAGATTAACCTCAACCCCAGACTCCGCTTTCCAAAAGATACCGAAGCAAAGTAAAAACCTGAGATATGAATATATTTATTACAGAGATTTGTAGGACCCGTAAAATTCTGCTCTGGATTCCTTTCTTTCTTTCTTTTTTTCTTTTTAAACACAGAATCTCAGAACCTTGGATGATTGTACAGAAAAAAATCAGAAAGTACTCCATCACAAATGACAACTGATAGAACTCAGTGTTATTTTCACTGAGTACATCCAAGCGGTTGTGCATCATGCAAGTTCCATCCACCAATCACATAAAATATACATTCGTTTGGCCATTCATCACATTCAGGAATTGGGCTGAAAAGACTTCAAGTCTAAGGAACGTTTCCTGGGGGTGGGGGGGATATCCCCTCTCCCTTCTTAATGATAATATTGGGGGTTGGGAATGATCCAGCACAGAGTTCGGGAAAGGGGGGGGGTTAAAGCGGGGGTAGACACTAATAAGCAAGGTTTATTTTTTAAAAAAACCTAGTGCAATTTCCACTTTCTTTTCTAGTTCGTTCAAAGAAATAGTAGCAACCTATGATTGTTGAGGTATCTGATTGAGTTGAACAACTTTTCGTTCGTGACATCCTCACTTTTCGCTATAAAATCGAATCCAGTGTTGAGAATGTAACCACCCTGTTTAAGCTCATAATCTTATCTAAACATTTCTAGAAAATCCGTAAAAAGATAAATCTCTGGGACAAAGTATTTACAACCAACAAAACTCATACACACGAGAAGACAAGAGACATTAAATTAAAGTGGTGAAAGTTCTCGAAGTCGTGTAAACGCTTTCAATAGTGCATCTCTTCGTGAATTTGGGTCTGACAGGTCTTTGGTTGGAGGAGAAAACGGTAGCAATGTCTTTGGCAACTCAATTCTGGTCTAACAAATTCTCTTGATTGTTCCCACAAAACAGTCTTTAGAGATGAAAACAGATCAACTCTGAGGAACTGAGGCAGGCTTAGTGAGTGGTGCTGAATAAGCTACTCAGAGTGAGATCCTAAACTCCTGGGCCACAACCCAGCCAACGTGAGCCAGCTCCCATTGAAATCAATTGAGTTTAAAATAGTCACAAAGTCCCATCCAGCTCCTTTTCATGGGATTTAGGGATTATTTAATAGCGCAGTCCTGTGGCCTGCCTACTCAGGCATGTTGGGTTCCAGAGAGCTTGCTTGCAGGCCTTATAGGATCTCAGCCTCAAAGTTGCTAAATTTGTGAGAGAGTTCCAGTAAAATCAATGAGACTTGTCTCCAAATCAAAGGGTTCAGGATGAGAGTTTGGGTTACTCTCTCCGCCAATTGCGTGAGAGTCGGAAAATAAGCTAGGGCAGGCATGTCAAATCTGCGGCCCTCCAGATGTTTTGGCCTACAACTCCCATGATCCCTAGCTAGCAGGACCAGTGGTTGGGGAAGATGGGAATTGTAGTCCAAAACATCTGGAGGGCCGCAGGTTTGACATGCCTGAGCTAGGGGATGAGGGGGTCTCAGAGAAGTTCGAAACACAATAAATTTACTCTTAGATTGTGCCTTAGAGGAAGAATGAGCAGCAGCGTGTCTTTCAATTCGAGGTAGTCAGGGTGTCTGAGGTAGAGGAAGCTGGCGAAGGGGTACAGGGGGATGGGCTGGACTTTTCCGAGGACTCCTCCGCTTTCTCTTCGCTTCCTGTTGGGGTGGCCGGAGAAATGGGGAGCAAGCCCTCTTTCTCTCGCTTCTTCTGCTTCATCCTGCGGTTCTGGAACCAGATCTTGACCTGAGTCTCGTTCAGCTGCAGCGAGGCGGCGATCTCCACCCTGCGGGCCCGGGTTAAGTATTTGTTGAAGTGGAATTCCTTCTCCAGCTCCGTCAGCTGTTTGGTGGTGAAGTTGGTCCGGACCGTGTTGGGCTGGCCAACATAACCGTACTCGCCAGCTTTCCCTAGAGGGAGGAGAGAGAGAGAGAGAGAGAGAGAGAGAGAGAGAGAGAGAGAGAGCAACAACAACCCACATCAGAAACGTTAAGTCGAAGCAATGATTTATAGGTGACATGAAGCAATAGGCAGGCGCGCGCAGGTACAAACCATAGAGAATGAGCTCTTGAAGTGAAAGGAACTTGGTGGGCCAATCGGAAACCTGCTTATTCCTAAGTAAAGACCTAGCGAGTGCACATGGGCTAACTTCTTAGGGGCCGCCTGTCCAGTGAAACAGCAACTGAACTCACCTAGATCAGGCTGCTTTGTGATCCACAGCGGGGACACAAACACATCAAACTGAGCGTTATAATAGGAACCTCAAATCACAACACGACCTTTCCCCCACGTCTGGAGAACCGGTACGCTTCAGGATCCCAACCATACCTGTTCCCATCATACCTGGGACCATCAAGTTGATCTGCATCTACCTTAAATGCAGATCTTCCGCGTCCACCTTACAAACATAATAACAAAAAGAAGAAAACTTCGGGCCCGAACTTTCCAAAGTCCAGAGTGATCGCTCAGGCAGGTGACTCACCTGTTTTGGGAGGGTTTCTCTTCACTTTCATCCAGTCGAAAGTCTGGGCGGGAGGAGAAGTCTCCGATGAAGGGGAACCGCAGCCTTCCTGGTGATTCGAATGGAGAGGAGACAGGGGGTGGCTGTAATTGGTTAGGGTTAAGTTCTGTTGCTCGTCCCCATAAGAAGGGTGGATGTACTGAGCGGAGCCCACGGGACCCCCAGCATAAACCTGGGGCTGCTGAACCACGGACGACGAGACGTTTCCAGAGTAGAGCGTAGGAGCGCACTGGGGGAAGCCCCCATTAATCTCTGCCTCTTGAGCGAGTGGGTAGTGGCTGTAGCCCCCCGCACCGAAGTTCTGCACGCCGTAGGTCGGCCCACAGCTCGGGTGGGCGTAGGACACCCCCAGGTTGGGGTGGTGCTGGTAGGTAGCAGTCTGGTGATGGGGATGGGGGCTGATCTGGACCCCCCTGCCCACGAGGAAGCGGTCGTCCCCGTTGCAGTTGTTGGCACTGACAGCGCAGGACTGGAACGTGGTTGTGGTAATCCCATGGTCGGGGTGGTGGTGGTGGTGGCGGTGGTGGTGGTAAGCACGGGGTGAGCAAGTGGCGGACTCGCCGTTGAGGATGGGCGGATAATCGAGGAAGGAATTCATCCTCGCCGTGTCCATCTATCACCGGTTGACCGGCTCTTCGGAGTCCTGGGTGACCGTGCCAACTTTCTCACTTCCTCCATGGGGGCCAGAAGAAAAATGATATGAATGTACAGTGAGACGGCGGCCACGTGAGGGCGGCAGCCAATGGCTGCTCCTCCTGCCAAAGTTGCCCTGCTCCTTCCTGGTGATGGATCACCCTGGCTGTGGCATTTAAATTCCGAACGCTCCTCCATCAAGGTGACGCGCAGCCACCACCACCACCTCCCTCTCTCCCTCTTTCCTTCTCTCTCTCCACACCCCCCATCTCCTCCCCCGTCCCCAGTCAGCGCGTTGGGGTTTGAGAGCCGGGCCGGAGAGGCAGTGCGCGCCCAGGCGCTCAGCCTGAAGCAGCAGCAAGCACAGAGCCGCCGCCGGAGGGGGCTGCTCCTGCATGGATTTACGAAGGAACAGCCTTGGCTTGGCAGGTAAGCAAAGGGACCCGCGCAGTGCGTCCCCAGTTGGGTAGCTGCTCCTGCTGCTGCTTTCTCCAGGGCTGTTGTCGGGAGAGCACAGCTAGGCTAAACCCTCTCGGCTACAGTTAGATCGCTTGGATCTTTATGGTCTGCCTTGGGCAGTCTCCATCAGCCTGGGGTTGCTGCTGTGTGCGCGAGGTGGGTGGAGAGAGAGAGAGAGATCAAGGGGGCTGGGGGAGGTTAGGGGGCATGGAGAGAGGTAGGAGGACGGCGGCTGAGCTCTGCCAGTTGCCGAGGCGTCCTCAGCCAGAGCCCGGCGCGCGCGCGCGCGAACCGGCAAGAGTTAAAATGCGCTTGGTCCAGCCTCTCTCTCGCGGTTATTTGCATGGAAATGAGGCTCTCTGCAAGGCAACGCCATTGTTGTTGCTGCTGCGGGCAGCGTGGTTGGCTTTAATGCAGGGGAATGGCGCCGTTGGCTCCCGGAGACGGGGAGTCAGTGGCGGGCAGTTGGAGCCGGGAGCCTGGGCTGAAACGGAGGCGGTAGTGTGCCTGCCTGCCGACTGGGTACTTGGTTGCTTTTTTTTCTCTTTTTCGGACGATCCGACGCTGCTGGGCGCGGTTAGAGGAAGGAAGCGCTTACAAAGATTGCCAGGGAAGCTTTCTTAGGTTCTCTCCAGCAGCTGAGCCGCCAGAGCGCCTGTGCAAAATGCCAGGCCTCTCCTCTCTCTCAGCTCCCATTCACTATTGCTCCCCCACCCCGCTTCTCACGTATAACCTTTGCCTCCCCACCCACACCCCAAGGAGTGTCCACGGCCCCGGATTGAAACCATGAGGTCTAGAAAGATGCGAGTCTTTAAAATAGCAGGCCTCTGGATGGCATGGCCAGCGGTTAGGGGGAGGAGACTGTCTGGAGGAAGGGGCGAGGGGGTCGACAGCGCTCCTCCAGGCACTTGATCACTAGGCTGCCGCCCTCCTTCCGAGGAGGGAGAGAGGGAGCCGAGGAAAACAAATGGCGGGGCGTTGGGAGAGGCCTCTCTGATTTCCCTCGCGAGCACCACAAGTGCTTTCTTCTCGGATATGTGAATCCCTGATTCCGCTCAAGTCCGTGGGGCCAAGAGAGACGCCTGGCTCTCGGTGGGGCTAGACCTTCCCCGGAGGAAAGGCAGGGTCAGCTTAAACCTGGAGGAAAGCCCCTGGGTTGGATGTGGGGAGGTGGTGGGTCCCACGAGGGCTTCATCTGCACAAGAAGGAGAGGTGAGCAGGGAGGACTCAACAGCACAGAATTCAGCATAAAATCATAGAATGGTAGAGTTGGAAGGGACCCCCAAGGGTCATCTAGTCCAACCCCCTGCAATGCAGGAAGGAAAACAGGCCTGACTAGAAAGAAGGCAAACTTTGCCTGCTAGAGTCCGGAAATAGCTATGCGGACTTCTTATGCTTTCATCTTGCAAATGTCGAAATCAGCCCAATATTTAGCATTAGTGTGTTAATAGTTGTTGCTTCTGTGTTATCTACACACACACACACCATGTATGATTCTGTACCACCCTAGGCCCTCTGAAACTACAATACTATTTTCATTCCTAAAATGCTACTGATCTGGATTAGGCTGTTCTCCAGGTTCCCCTTTCTTCCTTTTCCCTCTCTCAAAAACGAGGCCCACTCAAAATATTGATAAGCATGCATTGTATACTACGATAAGACAAACATGCCCCGAATCTGGCTGTGAGACTTTGAAAATCTCCTACGTACTTCCTGGCTTTCCTTTGGTAGAGCTAACTCGCTCTTAGTGGGACTTTAAAAACACTTCCTTTTGGCCCTGTAGTCACACCTCGGATTTCTTTCTTCTCTCTCTCTCTCTCTCTCTCTCTCTCTCTCTGTGTGTGTGTGTGTTTAAGAATAATATTTATATCTTCTTCAATTTACTGGAAGGAAGGAAGAACAGATACAGGGTCCCCTTTATTAGTAGCCCAATTGATTTCTATTCTACTCATTGCACGCACAGTCACGTATTGCCCAGGCACGACGGTCTGGGAGTAGATCGCATCGATATGAGTGGCCAACTCATGGCCCGAGGAGTGGATTTACGAGGAGGCGTTTTGTAAAACAAAAGAACGTGCATGTAGGGATTTACAGTAACAGCTTTCCCTTACAGCTTTAGATGTAAAACTATGTTGGTGCATGCCGGCTTTGAAAACAGGGTATAAATCCTGATCTAAAGGAAGCCTTGTTTCCTATGAAAAGTTGGTAATTTCATTTGGGCCCCTATCATCTCCCTCTCTTCCTCCTTCCTGGCCGCCTTTCTCTGAGCAGAACCCTCCCTCCTGTGCCTGCTGCTTCGTTGCTCCCTTCCACACTTTCTCCCCCATTTCTCCGCCATTGTTCAGAAGAACTCTTTCCCCCTTTTGTTATATTGTCTCTGTGGCCCAACGCTTTTGCATTCTGAAGCCAACACAATTCCTCTGTTTTACCAGAATGCAGGAGGAGAGACATGGAGGGCGGGGTGGTGTCGGCCGGGGAGATCGGGGGAGGGGAACGCCTTTCCCAGTGTGGCGGAGCAACCACATTCCCCATCCCATGTCTGCCTTCTGGAAAACGCAAGCAGGCCCACAGAAAAGCCCCCTAAGCTCGACGAAGGCCTTTTCCAGAGTAGGCCCTGCCCCCCCACCGGTGTCCCCCCCCCGTCACCCTACACCCGCCTTTGTTGAATCGGTTCCTCTGGTGGTTCTGAACGTCGTCAAACCCTTCGCTAGCCTTAGTTCCTGCGACCAGGAACTAAAAAGAATCTTTCGAATTTCGAAAAAGAATCTTTCGAATTTCGAAAAAGAATCTTTCGAATTTCTCTCTTGTTCGTTTTGAAAGAGGATATTTGCAGGGCTTGGCCTAGTTCTGATATGCTGGGGTGGGGGAGAGAATCTGCTGTGGGGGGAGTCGATTTGTATGGAAGGCTTCTTTTGTTCTTTGAACCGGAGGCTCCCCCCCCCAATAAACCTAAGCGCTGCCTTCTCTGTATAAAAGGAAAACGTTCCGAAATGCACGCCCGGAGTGGAGTTTTCTGTATCACAAACCAGGCAAACCCTTAGCAAAAAGCGGGTGGGGGAGCGAAAAAGAGCGGGAGAGCGCCCGGGATTCCCTGCCGCACCTGAAGCTTAGCCAAGCTGTTGTTTTAACAGAGCAATAAAAATGAATTATGACTAACCGCCTCCTAGCTTAATGGTTTTAGACGGGGATCCCCAGCCCGAGCAAATACGTAAGAGGATTTTTATTTGTGCATGTGGTCCTGCAATTGATCTCTTTGATGACATTCTCATTCACAGAAAGCGTTTGATTTATGACTTTAGGAAGAATTGCATCCAGTCCTTCCAGCTATTACCCACGCAGCTCAGCGCCACCCCACTTAGAGGGGGTTTGCAAAACAGGGAAGCCAACGACGGCCACAACAAACGCCCGCATAGGAGAGCAACCAGGAAATCCGCGCTTGCAAAGATCTGGGGAAGTTCTTAAGGAGCGGGCTATAAATATCTACGCTGGCATATCTGCATGAACACGAAGATGTATGCTAACACCTACTGATAGGCTGTGGGGCAAAAAAAAAAAGCTTTTTTAAAAAAAGGCACACTGGATTTTGCTAACAATCCGAATTGAAATCGGATTAGAGAATACACACAGCTATCCCCGCCTGGTAGCACTTTTAAACGGACCTCATGACTCTACACTTGTTAGTCCAGTTCCAGTAGGACTCGGTGCCCTCCAACAGCTTTTGTTCGCTAGACCTAGCGAAAACCACAGGATTTGAAAGCGATTTATCATATGCCTTGCATACATCCTAACCGCGTGTGCGTGTGTTTTAATTCTCTCCTCTGGTTTCCTCTCTTTTAGGTTTCTTTTCTCTGGGCCTTCGGACAGCTGGAGAATCCATCAAACGCCTTCCTTTCTCAGTTCTGACTCCCCACAACACCACCATCCCTCCCCCCCTTCCAAGACACGGGTCGCAAAAGAAATAGTTAAAAATAGCGTTCAATAGTAGAAACCAGTATACACTTCTGTCGATTTCTGGCCGTTTATGCAGCAAGGCTTGCTGTAGTGCTTTTTGTTTCCACTTGCAATAATATGATATATTCTGCCTATAATACAATATCAGTTAAAACGTAGAAGAGAATTTTTTTATAATGTTACGATATATTCAACCTATACTATAATAAAACGTTTGCGATAGCACAGAAACATTTTAACTTGTGCTTCTGGGGGATATAGTTTTGGAGTTATTTTATGTTTATTTTTTCTCTCTTCCACCTATTTGACTATTGAGAACTTTGGAAATCCATCATTTACCGCTGGCTTCCCCCCTAATAAATATATTTCTAACGAAAAAGGACGAAGGTTGTGACCAAATTGTGTTGTTGTTTTTAAATTTTATTTCAGAACTAGGGGAGGGGCAGAGATTAACTTCCTTGTATGAAGCAGAGAAAGAGAGAGAGAAAGAGATAAGAAAAGTGCTTGTAGCAAACAAGAATTTATTCTACCAAAAATACTTATGACAACGCATCCTAATGTAATACAAAAATAAAAAGAAAGTGAAGATACAATTTTGATATGATCACTTTCTTACAGGCCTTATATATTGCTTTTTCATAGAAGGACCTAGAATGGGACTAGGCTTTAAACCGAGCACAACTGAAAGTGTCATAGGCAAACGGCAAAATAAGCTCTCCAACACACCGAGAAGGAAAAATAAAAATAAACAGGAAAATACTGACCAGGAAAAGGGAAAGAAATTAAATCAAGTCATCCCCCTCCCCCTCCCGCTCTCCCCAAAAAAAGGAAAAGGAGAGGGGGGGAAATAACCCTTTTCGAAAAAGTTGGTCTGTCATTTCTCAGTAATTCAGATGCTGCAAGTCAATTGTGGTGAGTGTATCTGTAAAAAAGTCAAAGCTGTCAGCTGAAATATCTACAGGGCTGTCGAGGGACCCTGGCAAACTGGGGGAGACGGCGTCGGAGAGCTGTAGGCAGGAATCTGCGGAGAAAACGCTGAAGTCCTGTAAAGAAGGGACCTCCAGGGCCTCAGGACTGTCATTGTTCAGGCCAGCTGCACAGTTCTGGGCCATTGTTGACAGGCAGTTGGGAACAGTGGGTGACTGATGCTGAAAATGTTTCAGATTTTTCTCATTGCTCGTTAAAGGCGAAACTGGGAAACTTTGGGACTCTCCATTGTGGACAGTGACAGCCTGCTGTTGCGCTAGTGCATTCTGCTGAAAAGTGTAGCCTTCCCTTTCCGAAAGGGCGCCTGATACATTGTTGAGGGCTTGCTCGAAGAGGGACTTCTCCTCCTCCTCCTCTTCCTCCTCCTCGTCGTCGTCTTCTGCTTTCTCGGGATCCTCCAAGCCTTTGAATTTCCCTTCGCTGTTCTGGTTCTCCTTGCACTGGGTCTGCCTCTTGTGCTTCATCCTCCTGTTCTGAAACCACACCTTGACTTGCCTCTCGGTCAGGTCCAGGAGAGCGGCGATCTCCACCCTCCTCGGTCTGCAGAGGTACTTGTTGAAATGGAATTCCTTCTCCAGCTCCAAGAGCTGCGTGTTGGTATAAGCAGTCCTCAACCTCCTGGAGCCCCCGGTCCCATTTTCGGAGATCTCCAGAGATTCTGCTTAAAAGGAGACAACAACAATCCCCATTAGAATGAGAGATATGAAAGAGGAGAGAGAGAGAGAGAGAGAGAATGAGAATGTCTTATTTTAGGATTTTGAACATCCAAGCCTGGTGGGGGGAAATGAGCTAGTTGGAGGGGGGGGGGTTCTTTCTCTCTCTCTTAAAGCATTAAAATTTCAACTGCAACAAAATGGCCGCCCATGAATGCAGTAAATCCATTGTGTTTGCACTCCTGTGAGCCCGGTCTCTTGGACCCACTTTTCTTTCTCCCCCCACCCTCCTCGCTTAGCTCCAGGAACTTGATTTGCCTCCATCTCCCCAACCTGCCCATACCCGAGCAAACTTTGATATTAGCCATACAACAATTTATAATTAATGCATCAGCTGCTTAGCTGAGCAAGAGCAATCTATCACTCTTCATTACTGTCAAATATCCCAACTCTAGGACAGCGAGACAAGAGGAGGGTCACCTCCAACTCAAATAAATCATCCCACGCTAAACAAGTTAGGGGAGAGAGGAAAAAAGAAACTTTGCTGGGGTGGGGGGATTTGGGGGTGTCGGCGGGGTTGGTTTCTGAGGAATCTGCCTGTGGATCCCCCACCAGATCTCCTCTTTCCTCCAACGAACCCGGATTGGAGTGCCGTAAGTTAGGGAGGCACCCATCCAAGCGAGAGGGAGTGGGAGAGGGAAAAAGGAGATATATGGAGATAGAGAGAGAGAGAGATCTCTGAGTCCCAGGAAGACTGAAGGTGCAGCAAAGTCTTTGAACTGACCTTTGTGGCTCAGGCAGGCTGGTCCAGTGGCGGAGGCCGAAGGAGGCGGCAGGACAGTTTTCTTGGAGGCTTTTTTCTCTTTCATCCAGGGGTATTCCGGAGGCTGGAGGGCGCCGGCTGGCACTGGGCTGCCGCTGCTGGCATTGGGGCTGTGCTTGGGGCGGCTGCTGCTGCTGTGGCGAGGGTGGCTGCCTGGGTTCAGGCTGGGGATGGTCTGCTCAAAAGGAGGAGGAATCAGTGTCGAGTGTGAAAGCGTCGAGTTCTTGATTGATGAACTTTGAAATGTATCACCGACAGGGGGAAAAGATGTCAGGCACTCAGCGAGCGATGGCTGACTATTGATAAAACCAATCTCTCGCTCAAATTCGAAATTCATGGCCTTCAACTCGCAGCCCCCTTGGAGAAAAAGTTCCCTCTTATTTAGCGCTTCTGGGAGGGGGAGGGGGGAGCAAGGCCCAGGAAAAGGGGGGGAGGGGAAAAAACCGAGAGAGAGGGAGAGAAAGGAAGAGGGAGAGGGAGAGAGAGAGAAGGAAAAAAAATATCATAGAAGATCGCTGGTGGGGTGTTTTTTTTCTAATTCACTGATTACAGCCGTATGGGGACCGTGCTACTATTAAACTATTGAATTCATGGAGACAAGGTTGAAATTGGACCGAATTGGCTGTCACATGATTGCCTCTGCCCAATGACAATTTGGGCTTTAATCAAAAGAAGCCACTGTCTGTTTGATTGATCCAAAAAAGTCGGGAAGGAACGCCTCATTGGGGGCCAGCAAGGCATTATTTATACTTTTTAGAAGGGGGGAAAGGGTATCTCCGCCGCGCGCTCTCTCGCTCGCTCTCCCCCTTTTGCCTCCTAATCTGAAATGATATCTGAGGGAGAGGGGTGTGTGTGTGTGTGTGTGTGTGGTTGCTTGGGTGGGTTGTCTGCTGTTGCTGCTGCTGCTGCTGCCTCTGATGCTTAGCTTGGCCGGGGAGGCTCCTTTGCCCCGCTTGCCTCCCCTCCGCACACTCCCCCTTCTCATTGTTTGGGACTGTCAAGCAAGCGCCTTGCACCTCACAAATCACGGGCGCACCTCCATCGGACGCCCTGAGTCATTAACAAAGTCATCCATTAATCTCCAAAGTTGTGACACTGCGGGCCCCCAACATCTCCACCGCTGCACAAAAAGTTCCACCCGGCCAGGGGATGCCAAGGAAGGGAGTCTTTGCTTATATTTGATTTGGGTTTGTTTTTTTCCCCTCCCCTCCCCCCCATCTCCAACAAAACCCGGTCCCACCTCTGTGCTGAGGACTAACCGCTTCCTTAAGAAAAATTAAAGGACGGCAAGGTTGGGGTTTCCTCCCCCTCGATCACGACCTGGCATCTTCTTCTTTTCCCCATTTCTCTCCCCGTTTCAGCTGAGGGTACAGTATGGAGAACAATTGGCCGCCGGTCCCTGCCTCCATCCATTGTTTCGAAGGAATTTCTCCAGCAGCTTCGCTCCTAGGGGAAGAGTAAGAGCACGCAGGCTGGTGGGTCGCTACTTTCTCCCTGCAGTTGGCTTGACAGAAGTGGACAGTTCAGAGGAGATGCAGATTTTCATTAGACACTGGGACTGTAAACATAGGTCCCGACCAAAAGAGGAAAGGAAAGCGGGGAGGGTGTCACAAAACAACATCCAGAGCATTCACACAACCGACACTGGAATTTGCTGGCGCGTTTTCTTTCCGTAGCCCCCAATAAAATGTATTTTCTCTCTCGATTACAGTGAAATGTGTCAAAAGCCAATGTCAGGGATTTAAAAAACGAAACAAAACCACAATAATGCTGCAGATTAAACCAAAGAGCTCTAAGGACTGTGGAAGTGACTATCCCGTTCCTGCCCTTACCATCTCGTTTTGGAGCGCACGGTTTATTCGATTTGCTCATTCATTCCGTGATGCCGATGGTTTGGACAGGATAGCTCTCCAATCGCCTCAATTATTATCATCATCGTTATTATTTTTTTAAAAGGTAAATGAGGGGAGGGATGAACAGCGCTGGAGGAGGGAAGAGAAGACCCAGAAGGACACGGTGGGAACGAGGCGAAGGTTTCCTCTTCTTCAAAGCAAACCAGGAAAAAGGCCGCGCATCCTCCTTTTTTGAGAAGAGGGCTTTCTGCAAGGCGAGAGGGGTGGCATGGAAGAGCTCTCTTTCTATATTGATATATTCCAGTGAAGACCGAAAGTGCTCCATCCGCTACCTCGAGTCCTTGTTAGATTTCAGAGCAGAATCCTGAGCAGAGCTTGGAAGCGCTTAAAACAATAAACTGACCATTGCATCTTCAGGTGGAGTGAAGCTAAGCAAAAAGGAAAAGAAAAGAATGTTTTTAAAGGTGATTTTTTTAAAAGCAAAAAAAGGCAAAACCCCTTTTTGATTCCAAGCAAATAAACTCCCACAATATAGATCAGGGGCTAAGGAAGGGTGGGGGAGGGGCCGAGATATTGCAATAATTTGTTCACATTTTTAAAAAATGTAGATTGGGGTTGCTATTTAATGCATCTTTGACAGGAAAGGAGGGAGGGGAGGGAGGGAGGGAGGGAAAGGGTGCCTTACAAATATACATGCTGTTGGAAGATGTAGGCTGGGTTTCTTTCCTCTCTCTCTTTTTAATTTTCTTGCTTTTACTCCAAACAAAGATCCGCTGAAGCCTGCGCGCGATCAATCTTCCCGGGCCAAACGCTTTGACAGCTTCTGGCCTTTAAGAACACATTTGAAGCTTCTTGCTCTTTCCCAGATCAAATGTGGCTGAGAAAAGAAGGGGGGAAATAGAGAGAGCAAGAAAAGCGAGTAAACAAGGAAAAAGAGGACGACGAAGCTGCTTCTGCTCCCCAAATGGATTTTTCCCCTGTATTAAGGGTGGGGGACTTCCTCTTCTTCGCATCACCCTGAAAGACAGCTCCGATCTTTGTTTTTTAATCTTTATTCCCCCCCTATAGAATATAGGTGCTAGAAGTGAAATGGGTGGGAGGGTTTGTTCGGGGACCCGCTAGGAGGAAAGGCGAACGTGGGAGAAGGCTGGGGCAGTTGGGTCCAGAAAGGCTTTGTGAGTCAAATCGGCGTGGGAGGGTTTAGGGCCAGCATTTTGGGGTGGGCAGCCTAATAGAAAAAACACCTGGAACAAAGAGGCTGGTCAACAACAACAAAAACCATGCCCTCCACTCAAAAAACCCCTGCAAAACCAAACCAAACAAAAAACAAACAAAATTTATGTTTCGCTAAATGAAATCCTAACAGTATGTGATACAGTCGAGGGAGTGCAGGGAGAAAATTTAGGTGACCCTTTTCCTGTTTGAGAAAAAAAAAAGAGAGAGCACGTGGAGAAAATATATGCAGGAGAACAAGAAAATATATGCTTTTGAAATGAGATAAAAATGGGGAAATGACTTCCCTTTCCCAGAAAATTGTCTTAAAAGGTTGGTTTTCAATACTCAAACAGTCAGTTATTCGCCACTGATAAAAGGCATCCTCTCTCAAATTAATTTTGAACAGGAGAATATCCACCACGATCCATTTTCGCTTCATCTTTCTCCAAATGCTGCATTCCGGAGCTCCAATTGGGTTTTTTCCCCCTTCCCCATCATAAGACTCTTTTAAAACAGATTAATGAGTTTTAAAAGGCTGGGTGCAGCCTTTCTACAGTCTGGAGTGCGTCGCTGTAAGTATATATGGGACTTGCCTAACTCAAGCTATAATAAGGTTTGTATGGATGGCAAAATAATAATACAGAGTTATGTTTCTTTGCATTGTAGTTAGCTACGCCTTGTGTTTATTTTTTATATTGGGGGTAGCAATGTTATTGGGACAAGAAATCAGGAAGATTCTTGAGACTGTGAAAAAGGGAAGAGATGAATAATATTTCTACCAAGGTGACCAACATGGCGACAATCTCCTTCAGATTGAAATAACAGATGCTGAATGTGGAATAGTTCCCCTCTAAATGCACTATTGTGTATACCGGTGATTTTAGAATCCCAAACCCAATTGCTACAACAAATAAGCCTCGCATCTTTAAATTATCTGTTTACTGTTTGGATTTATTGTAACTCGTTTATTAGCGCAGATCCATGCACGAGGGTCTTCGAGACCAATTTGCTATGGATATATCAAAAGGTATTTCGGAAAGAAAGGATTTTATTTATTTTATTTCCCCTTCTCTCTCCCCCCCCCCAAATAGAAGATTTACATTCGATTGCCTCACCTCGCCCACCCAATCTAGAAAAGAAGTGGGAGGGGGTGCGGGATGGGAAAGGACGCTCGATTAACAAATCGTGCAAAGATTATTAAAGCCCTTCAAATTCTAAGACCGCAGATGAGCAGCTCAGTTAGTGGAGAAAACCATAAGGAACAAACTCTCTTTCAACCCCGGGGATGGGCCAGATCGCTTGGCAAACAGGCCTGATTTATTATTGCTGAATCTGTCCCTTCATTATTAGGGTGATGAATTGTATTTTGCCTGTAAACAAATGTGCTTTTGAATCCGTGCCATATCAAATATGAGTCTAACTACATGCTCTTCGTTTTTTAGCCTTAGTTCATTTAATTTCGCCTCTCTTTCTTCTCTCCAGATCCCCACCCCTTCCTTTTCCTTTTTTAAAAAAGTATTTTCCCCATCACTCAGCATAAACAGTCGCTGAATTGTCCTTTTTTTTTGTTCCCGAGAGGAGCTTATAAGTGTGGGAGTAGCGAGCTGCCGATCGGCTCAAAGGTCCCCAGTGCAGAGGCGAGGAGAGCCTTTTCCCCCATTAGGAACGGCTGGCTTCCTCCAGCAGAGAGAGGACCCAACATGGCGAGAGGGAGAACAGCCTGCAAGCGGGACCCAGCTCAGCCTGCGGCCTCAGGAGAAGATTCCCTTCTGCAGAGGCGACGCAGCCACCTGAGCTTGATTTACAGCATATCGCTCCAGACATGAGGGACACAGTTTCTCTTCCCCACCTCCACCCCTTCCTCCGCTTCCCTTCGGCCACAATGAATGCAACAAAAACGAGCAAGCTGCCACAGTTACCTATGGGCTGCGTTTATGAAAAACGTCTGGAGAACTGCAGTCTTCAAGCTATGGTCGGAAAGGGCGGATCTTTTTTCCATCTTGGATATTTTCAATGCTCCAATTCTCCCCACTGTTGTTGTTTCTTGAGGAGTGGGGAGTGGAGAGAAAAAAATGTGTAAGCCTTCTAAGCTTTGAAAGCTCAGAGAAACAGAGAAGACCTGAAGGTTGGATATTGGAGATTTATGTATTTAAAAGCTCCAAGGGCGTCAGTCCTTGTTCTCTTTCTCTGTCGCTTTTTTTCTAAAATCAAATGATCATATCTTAAGTCTGTATTATTCAGAATAAAAACTTTATTTTTTTTCCAGAATGTGAGCAGCAAGGAATGTATAACTTTCAAAACAAAATCTAGCTTTGTGTTGTTCTCGTTCAGGTTTACACATTTCCTTTTAGTTCAATGTTAACAGGCACCCATTTCTGTTTCTGTGGTGGCCTGCTGTTTATTTTCCAGATTTTATTGCATTTTTTTCCTTCTTCTTTTTAAATAAAGGAGTTTAAGTTTCCCCCCTTTCAAATGATATTTCCTACGTATGTCATTTAACATACAGCCAGGTAAATATCTCCTGAATATTCAGGGTACAGAAGTTTATTTATTTTTTAATATATTTATATATATAAATATGAACAGATGGGGATAAATAAAAAAAATTAAACACTTAGATTATTCAAAGTTTGCAAAAAATATAAATAAATCTGAAAGTTCACCAGCATACACACGTTGAAAGACGTACACGTATTAATAAGTTCGCTCAGAGAGCCCCTGTTCAAGCGCCTTTTTATTTCTTTCTCGCTATTTAAAAGAAGTGCAATTAAAATAAAAATGCTTCCCCGGTTGGGATCGATTCTGTACGAACAAATTCACATTTAAGAACCGTCTGTATAGAAAATTTGTTCATATACCCTGTTTTGATAAAAGTGTTGAAGTTAAGAGTAGAAAGCCTATGTATACTCTCAAAGGGAGAACACAAGGCAAAGAGTTCAAGGAGATAAATATCCACTATTGAAACTAGGGAGCAATTCAAGCAACAGATATTGCTACGTCACATAAACTAGAAAATGCATTTTTTTCCTTTTTACCAAAAGAAAATAAAACAGAAGCAAAACAGAAAGGGCAGGGGGGGATTTAAAGTATTTTTCTTTTCTTTTCCTTCTTTTTCCCTTTTTCTTTTTTTAAAAAAGGCTGGGGGAGTTTTATGATCCACTAAGTAACTGATGGTATATTACAGATGGGTCAGTTTGGGCGCTTCCTGAATTCTTCCCTGAGAAGGATGGTGAGAAGTAAGGTCTGTATAGGTTGGGTGTGGGTCACACGGTCCATGGTGATGATTGTTGCCCATTGGCCCACTGTAGTCCATGTTGGCAGAGGAAGGATGAGGGAGGTGAGTCAGACCAAAGATGGAAGGCCCAGAATTTGCCATGGTGTCCACGTAATTGCCCCCAACATAGACGGGGCTTCCCTGTATATGTGGATTGCCATAGCCATTCCCTTGAAGAGGATGAGGGTCATATTCAGGAGTCACTGCTGCAGTTCCGGTATATCTCTTTTGTGGAGGCGGGCAGTTATTGAGAGGAGCCGGATATGACGTAGGGATGCCATAGGCGTTCTGATGAGGCTTGCTGAAGGATGGCGGTGACTGGGGTTCATATGGAACACTGTTTACTAGGGAATGCATAGAGTTCAGGTATCCACCAGCGGCCGGAGGGACAGGACTTCTGCTGGGGGACTGTCCTCCTGAAGAGGTCATCATGCCTTTGCCCTTCTGATCCTTTTTGTATTTCATCCTGCGGTTTTGAAACCATATTTTGATCTGTCTTTCCGTGAGGTTGAGCAAGTTAGCCATCTCAACCCTTCTTGGCCTGCAAAGGTATCTATTGAAGTGAAACTCCTTTTCCAGTTCTACCAGCTGGGCACTTGTGTAAGCCGTGCGGGCTCTTTTAGAGGAGGCTTGCCCTGGGGGGCTTTTATCACCAGCACAACTCTCACCTATGCAAATCATACAAAGAACAAAGTGAGTATGGGGGCACCCGAACACACAACAACCAGTAATAATCAGCCTTGCCTATTGGTAGCGCTGGCTCTTCCACACATGAGGTTGTCTGCTGTGACCAAAGATATGCTCAAGTGACAGTTATTTACCGCACCAATATATGCAAATTGCTGGTATCTCTGTAGGATCAGAGATGAGGTCTTTGAAAACCACTAGAAATGCATCTGACCAGAAACCATGCTTTTATGGGAAAGATAAACACCATGGCAAATAAAGGTATGGGTTTTGGGGTTACATGTTGTCAGCTCCCAAACCGCTAAAACAAAAGTTGTTTGCTATATGAATTGGATTACTCCCAAGTAATTGAATGAAAGTCCAATTGAAGTGGTAGGCTGAATTATTTCTTTCACATGGAACTTTAGAGAGGAGAAAACTTGACTCTTTTAGAATCAACCGCAAAAGTCCCATTGACTTTCGTGGGGTCAGGATAATGCGGCTGACATTCAGAGAGGTCCATAGAACTTCAAAAGGTATATTCCATTAAGTATAACAAGATAGGTATCTATGTCAATACACCGGGAATCAGAATACAAAAAGCCAAAGACAAACATCCATACTCCATCCACTTCCTTCCCCAAATATAAAACCACCCTGGCTGCCAGCTCCACACACCAGTGAAGAATTACTTGGCTTAAAGCCAGCTTGGACACACTCAAGTGAATGGAATGGATAGGAACACAGGGCCAGCTCTGTGACTGGGAAGGACAAAGAGGCCTGCTGTAGGCAGTGATTTTAGGGTACCATTAAAGGGCAGCAACATGGTTAATTGTTCGATTCATTGTGCTGGTTTTTTTACTACCATGGTGGGGTGGGATTGGGGACACTTGGACATTTTCCAAAATGTATTTAGCCTTTGCTGAGTGCACAATCCAAATAAATGAAATATTTCTGAAGTCACATCAAACTCCATGAGATTTCGGCTTTAACCCAATACCTTCTTACCAGGGGGAAATTCCCATTGAACTCAGTGGGATTCCTTCTGGTAGATAGGTATAGGAGTACACTGTTAAGCAGAGTTCCTAAGCCTATTTGGAAGCCCCACAGAATTCCAGGAACTTGCTTCCAAGTTTAGTATCAAGCCTACATTACATTCAGTTCTGTGGGACTTTCCTTCCAACATTTGCACCTAATGAGATATGTCTGCAGTCTTCTGCATATTTACTAATAAGCAAGGCCTATTAAACTGAGCAGGGTTTACTTCCAGGTTGACATGTTTAGAATTAGGCTGCCACCCTTAGTACTTTGACTGCCTGGGTTTATGGATCAGAGCCAGGGTTCCTAGATGATATAATATGCATGTAGATAAATATACAGTCTAAACCACAGTACATATCAAATAATCAGGATTGTCAGTGTTGATACACCACTGTAACAGTATTAGAAATGCATAGAAGAAAACATTTGCAAAATTTTTAGAATCTATTTTCGCAGCACAAGATAAATGGAGGAAGTAAGTGGTAAATAGAGGCCAAATGCCTGGGGAGACTGACGCTAATACTTCTCTCATCGATTTGGGTTTACTTATGTAATAGCACTGTTGATAAACACTACAATCCACCCATAATGTATTTATGGACCTGCCTGCAAAGTGCTAAAGAAACCTAAGCTTTGTTTACCACACTTGTAAGGTTGCCAGTCTGTGCGCTAAAATCAAAAGAGGTTATGAATATCAAACAATGCATTGATCTTGACTGCAGATAATGATGAGCTATTTTATTCTCATTACACTTTAGCAGGGATAGGTCACTGTCTTGTGACTGTAGCACTGTGCCAAAAAAGAAAATAAACAGAGAGAGAGAGAGAGAGAGAGAGAGAGAGAGAGAGAGAGAGAGAGAGAGAAGAAAAGCACACAGGTCTTGCCACTGGTTGAAGATAGGCCTGGACCTTTGTATCTGGACATGATTTAATAGAAGCAGAAAGAAGGAGGGGGGGCGGGTTGTCTATGGAATGTTGAGGACTCAGAGGTGCCTGTTACAGTCATCTCAAAGTCTGCAAAGAGAAGAGCTTGGAAGCTAAGCAACTTCACATTCTTTTGCAAGAATTCAACAGAGGTCATTCAAAGCAACCAAACTTCAGGAGTCCTCCTCTTTCTGGAGATCAGCCTCTTTGGTGTGTGTGTGTGTGTGCGCACACACACACACACACACACACCTACCTAAATATGTACACATGTAGTTGTATGTATGTATGCATTTGCATATCTATCTTTTGCTGTGTGTATGTGTAATAGATAGAGATGAGATAGATAGAGATAGAGATAGAAGAGATAGATGATATAGACAAAATAGACAAAATAGACATATAGCTATAGCTATATGATTAGATATAGATATAGATATAATCTCTGTGTGTAGCTATAGATAAGGCAATCTTTCTGATCTCAAGCGATTGTGTGTGTTTCCAATTTCCGAGTGAAATAGCTGGGGAATCTAAACCATTCCTGCAAGACTAATGAAACACCTAGAAGTCAAGGAACTGAATAACTTCTGCTTAACGGCTTGGTGGATGGGGCTGCCTGTAAGTACATCCGCTCGGGAAATCTCTACTAGCCCTCCTCGTTTTGCCATACCTGAACTGGAGCCGCTGTTTTTCTGCTTGGTGTTTTGCCGAGACTCTTTCATCCAGGGGAATATTTGCTTGGACATGGTGGGCGAGTTCAAGATGGAGCTCTTGGTGGCGCTAGGCGGGGCTGAATTAGTGGTGGCATTCTGAGGTGGTGACACAGAGGGGGGTGGAGGTGGTGGTGCTGGCTGTGGGGCTGGAGGCTGCTGCTGAGGCTGCTCTGAAAGGACTGGGGGCTGGAGAGACTGGCTGGTGAGGGTCCTCATACAACTCTCATTGATTTCATTGGCCTTGTGGTGGGACACGGTGGTGTTGTTGCCGCCGCCGCCGGGGGACTGTAAAGAGCAGGCCGGTCGATGGTACTCCGTTTCCACCAGCGAGGAAGAGGGAGGCGGAGGAGGATATTGCTGCTGACTAGCATTGTAAGCGAAACCATTTGCTCCTTGGTAAGGATAGCCGCCATAGATCGCAGAGCTGTCGTAGTAGGTCGCTTTTTGCATTTCGTTGTTTCCCAATATTTATTTCACAAACTGACAGGGTCTTGACACCCTTAAAGAATAACATTGGCACCCCTCTGTCACGTGACGTTTTTCCTCCAATGGCCCGTCCTGGTAGACCTAGGGTGTAGGGAAAGCACAGGAGAGTGAAGAAATAGTACAAATCCATCTTACTTTCAATAGCTAAGTGACATGAAAGCCATAACAGAAAAAGTGGTCAGCAATATTTAGCAGCATGACTTGGCCTGGAGGGCGAAGAGAATTTCGATAGTGGCTGGGATTTACTAGGCAGCCGATACTGTGTGTTTTACTGCTCCGGGAGAGTGTAGTTTTCTAGGATTTTCATATCTATATCTGTGTGTATGTGTGTGTGTGTGTGCGCGCACACACACACACACACCACCCTTACTCTAAGAACCAATTTTTCAATTCTCAGGAAAGGAACTTCGTAGGTTATTTAAAGGGAGAGTCTCGAGATAAGAACGACCAGAGTAAACTTGTGTTCACCGTGGGAAAGTGATATTCTCTCCCCGCCCCACCCCCAAAATAATGAGCAAATCCATAGCTCTTTCCTCTTTAGACTGTTTTTTTGCTCCCTCCTCCTTTTTTGTTATTAAGCAAACATCATTTTGAATTTCATTTTAAAAAAAAAGAAAACAGAAAAGGGAAAGCTAGAAGACCCATAAATAACTGTATCGCATTCCCCGTGAAGGGCTACTCAACGTTCTGGCACTCGAGGGATTCGAACACATGAACTGTTTGCTCGGAAACGTTTGACAAATGCAACCCATAATGGCCCTCGTGTGATGAAACAGCACAGCGACGAGGGAAACCCTTCTCCTTCGCAGTTTAATAACCAGCCAACTTCCTGCGCATAAATTAGCTTTAACTGCTGCGCCTTTAGACAGAGACACAAATCTGGCCTCCAGGATCAAACAGCCTCAACATGTAACCAAACATAATAATCCGAGGCGGCCTTTCAGCTAGACCTGCTTTTGTGGGAAGTTTCCTTCGCACCCTCGGGCCTATATATTCTTTCTGTCCATTGTGTTCTGCGGGAACAGCTAATAACTATTTCGGGGGTATATTAGACACATGTGAACTTTTAAAATATTATCATTAGTATCTTCACTTTCCCCCTCCCCCAAACCCCTTCATGTAATATACCCAAATTCTACCTGTTCAAACATGATGGATTGGGGGAAAGACACACACCAGGAACCTGAAAAACCAGCGTTCATCTCCATGACCACGGATTGAACTTTCCTACCAACTTAACGATAATGGGCTCTGTCTTTGGAACTGCTATGTAATTTGATGTATGAGGGTCATTTGGCTGGGAAAAGGAGAATGGACACACAAAACCGCAGAAGGCTCCTACAACCCAGGCGACTCTTTTTCTGTTCACTCCACAATGTTTACCTGCATGAGTACAACCGAGGTTAGAGATGGGCTTCCATTCCCAGGAATTTTATCTGCCATCTAAGAACTTTTTTTTTTAACAGGCCAGCCAAACCCCGAAATCAAAACCCATCTATCCGCGCCTTCATAGTTTCCCTATCTCCATCTTCTTACAAAACATCCTCGGTTCCCTCTTCTCCGCCAAGATGGTGTTGTGCCAAGGCTTATATTCTTGAAGAAAACATTACACAGCACCATAGGCACCCACTCAAATTCATTACATGTGTTAGCATTTCAGTCCACACTCGTTTCCTTAGAAAACAAGGCACATTGTAGAGACAAACTAATTTAATAAACCCCTTACAGATGGCAGCTGCCTTTTGATTCTTCTTATTATTATTTAAACAGTAATCAAGTCCTTTCTTAACCCGGCGGTTAAGAGCTAAAAATGTAGGCAATTAACTTTATTTGGCTGCAGTTTAGAAATTGTAGCCCCGGAACACAATCCAGGCATAAACTGATTTCCTCCAGTTTGAGACTGAATCGACTTAAACCCAAAATAGCTAACAAAAAACAAAACAAAAACATTGATTGTAGATCCTACTGTTGCTATCTGCCTTTTAATCATTCTGCTAATTTCCGGGCTTCGTTTGCAGAGGCCTGTTATCTTCTGTGAACCACAAATTAGGTAGTGGGGTCTGTTATGATCGTGGTTTCCGTTTGGTCAAATTCATAATATTTCCACGCTGTCCCAGGCTTTTAAGTTTTGTTCTTGTATGCTTAGGCAGAGAGGCGAGAACCAGCTCAGGTGGAGAATGGTGCCAAAAAGAGTGTGAAGTGAGAGAGAGGAATAACGCAATTCTCATCCTTAATGTCAGCAGCCCACTCTGAGCAAAGGTAACCTACGTATTCTCAAACAATGAGAGGAGGAGTGCTAATAAACAACTCCGGTTGAAATCAGGGGCAAAACTTCCACGAAAGGACGTGGCTCTGGATCACATCTTATACTGTATTACCAATTCAAAGTAAAATGCACCCTTCATATCATTTGCCTATTGCTTATGACGATGCACAGATGATAGACAAAAGGAAACTGGCGGGGAGGAACAGGTTACAAGAAAAATTAGGCCCCGCAGAAGTTTGTCACTCATCCCAGTGATTTGGCCAGCAGACTTCATAAAAACTTGATTGCTTATCATGGGATCATACACAGCCCAGTCTTGCATAAGCTTACTCCAAAGTAAGTTCCATAGAGTTGCATGGAGTTTACTCTCGCTGCCTTATAGAGCTATCCTATGTCCATTTAACCGGGACGTCCCACTCTACGCGGTTGGACTCCCTTCCCAGGAAGAAATGTGCGCAGGATTGTACTATCTCAGGATCCAAAAGTGTCTCAAGGGGTGAGCAAGAAGACTAGACAGGTCCTTGCAAATAAAATATCCTCATCAATTAGGACTTTCCTAGCTCCTTAGAAACACTAGGAAGCTTTGGTGGAAACTTTTGCTTGGTTAGGGAAGGCTCCCTTTTGCTTCTCCCACCCCACACTCAGATTTTTTTAAACAACAACAACAACAAAAACCTTCCTCCCTTCCACGCCTCGACCCGCAGCTCAGAAAAAGGCGGGTTGTCTGGACTTGAGCCGATACAGTCCTGCTTGGAAAACAGGGAGACTGAACTGGCCTAAAAGTTTCAGTCCTCCTCAACTGGCTCGTGGAGCGAGCTGCGACGACCAATCTCGAGCTATTTCCTTCCCGCGCTCCCCTCTTTCCCCTTCACCCTACTCGATCCAGGCGGGCACCCCCTCTCACCCACCTTTCCTTCGCCCCAAGATTTCCTGCCAGATAAAGGGAAAGTGGAGGGGAGGGGAGGGGGTGGGCAACTGGCCTGAACTCGAAGCACCAGGGTCTATCCGTCACTGCCTGGAAGGAAGCTCCAGCCTGTGAACTCTTCTTGAACCGAGATTTAAGTCTCTGGTCATAAATCACCAGGACATAAACTCCGCCATTCACCACTGATAGCAGCGTATTTGTGGCCTGCTTACCTTAACTTCTGACGACTGAGGCGGAAGCCCGCATTTTGCTCTTTGGAGGCTCGGCGACAGTCGCTCCCCGCCAGCCCTGGGAGCACGACTCTCTTCTCCTCAATCCACTACCCCCCACTCCACCTCGCGAGTTCCCCACCCCTCCCCTCCCCAAGCAAGCCCCTCAGCTTCTCCGGGATGGGTCTCAGCTCAACTCATCTCCACCAGGACGAGCCCACGAGTACAGATGGGAGCAGCCCTGCCTTGATCAGGAAGAGGGCACGCGCGCAAGGGGATCTTTCTCCAGCTCGCCTCTGACGGAGAGCCACCCGCCCCTCCTCGACCCGCGCGAGCCTTTACTTCGCTCCAGCCCCTACCTCCACCTCCCCACGCTCCTCGGGGCCTGGCCTCGATCGAGAGCCTCCCCAGGCTACCGGAGCCCGGCTTCTCCCACCTTGACCAGATTTTCTACAGGGGGGAAAAAGCAGCAGGGATGTTTCTTCTGAAATCTTTGTGCGCCCAAGGGGGCGTTTGTTTGAAGGGGGGGGTAAGGCAGCTGCCTCGGGAAGTCCGGGGCAGGCAGGCGAGCAGAGTGGGGGGGGAGGGGAGGAAGAAGAAAGAGGGAGGGAGGGAAGCGCCGGGGCGGCACTGAAGGCCAGGGAAATTATGCAAATGAAGACAAAGGATGCTCACAAAGGGGTCACCCTCCCTAGACCGGATTGTTGATATATATGTGCGCGCGTGCGTATTTCCACATTATATGAACGTGCTTATGGTAGATATGGACTCTTTTGGACGTGCAGAAGGGGTCGAAACCTGGAACTCCTGCAAGACTCGGATGCTCCCCGTGTAATAAACCAGGAGCCCTCTGATCTGTCTACCACCCAGGCCAATCTAGACAGCGTTTCAAAGGAACGATTAAAGTAATGACATTTCGGGATGATGAACGGGCGCGCTCACCCGAGATAGGCAACCGCAGCCAGATGCCCATGTAAGGACGCATCTACACAAATATGCCCTCCCCCATGGCTTACATTAACGCGCGCAACTGGATGCGGGATACCCACGCGACCGTGGTACGCAAACAAGCCGCAAAGATTCAACACCGAGGGGCGATTTCTTTTTTTGCCATTGAATCCCGCGCAAATGGGATGTCACTCCCATAAAGACTCCGTTCCCATTTAGAACCGAATTGCTGGCATGTTTGTCTCTGTTCAGATCAATGGAACTGAGACAGGCAAACCTACTCCTAAAGGGTGCTTAGGTGAAAGCCGATCGAATTGAAATTGACGGGGTTTGCTGGCGAGCAAACATCGTTAGGATCGAATGGGGAGGATGCGCATCCTTCCGCGGCAGAAACAAATGGGTCTCGGGTTCTAAATAATTCGGAGGGGCTCCTAAACTTTCTGAAGCCTAGGTGTGCGTGGAGGACCTCTGTAAATGCGTTCAGAGAGGCTAGCGTGAACGACTTTTCACCCATAAAGACACACCTCTCCGTGCGCATTAGTAAAAAATGCGCACACAGACATATGTAATGTTGTGGTTGCATGTTGATGGGCGTGGATGTTTGGTTCTGTGAACTTCAGTTCTCTTCCGCCGCCCCCCTCTTAGTCTTTGTCCTATTCTCCCTTCTCCTAACCATTTCTTTATTCCCTTCCAACCACCAAACCAAATGTCGCGAGGTTTAGCCAGCAGAATGCTTCTGAGTTCCAAAAACAAAACAAAAAACCAAAACCACGCTGGACCTACGGAGAGCATCAAGGCTCTTCCAAGGCAACACAAAGGAGCCGCTCGGCGCTTCAGACCTTCCGCGGTGCGCTTGGATAAAGCCTAGGTGTGAACCTGACATGCTTTCGATAAAACCCAAGGTGTGAGAAATACAAAGGGCTCCCTTTAAACCGCAATGTCACCTTAAAGCCGAAACAAAGCAAAAGGAGGGGAAGAAAGAGGATATTTAAACACATGCACACACAAGGACTCTAAGGCCAGGGTGGCCTCTTACGCATACCAATGGTTTTTGTCATTTATGGCTAGGCAAGATTTATGACTTCGTGCGCCCAAGCTGTAAACAGAGCTTCACAACAGAAAACACTTGCTCCTCGCAGCAGATCGCGGCGGCTCCCAACTTGAAAGGGGAAAGCTGAGCAGCGTAGGAGGGGGCCCCCCAAAAAAATTCACTGGTAGGCATTTTTTTTTTGCTACAAACAACCCCTTGAAAGTTGCGCTAGAAGAGAAAACGCCTCTTTTGGTCAATAATCAACCTCGTACTTTTCTTCTGGAAACTGCTGATGCTACACTCTTCCTTTTTTTTTTTTAGCCACCAAAAAAAGAACAAGATGCCGGCTAAGAAACTGGGGGAGGATTTGCGTGGGGAGCAAGGCGGGTGGCAGAGAGAGAAACCCTCTCCGGAACAAATTACAGAAGACGGTCCGGGTATCCACCGCGCGCGCACCCCACTTGCCACAAAGGCAGTCTTAGGATTCCCAGCAGCGATGGCGAGGTGGGAGTGCTCTGTCACACTTCGGAATTACAGTACTTTAGGATAATTTTGTGGCGAGCAATATTCTGATGCAGAGATAACATATTTCACCTTAGAAGTAAATCGGATAAAGGATGTGTGGTTGGAAGCGGGGGTAGATTTCTAAGCCCTGACTATTTAAATTAAACTGGCTATTTAATTTAATAAGTGAAAATACCCCCCATCCCGAATTCTGTTCTAGGCTTTGTATCCTTTCTCTATCCAACCTGATCATTAAAAAATATATATCTTAATTTTACTTTATATGGCTGCTGTTGCCTAATACTCCCCCTGCTAAGAAGCGACGATATTTGGATTTATGCCATTGGGAGTCAAGCGGCATAAATATGTTTCCAGTTAACTGGATTATACTGGGGAATAAATTAATATCTCAAGATGCCCCTCCCTCCCCTGAAAACCCTTTCTGCAACCTGGGGATGGGCTGCTCACCGGAAAAACAAACAAACCAACAAACAGCTACTACACTACATTTTGAACCAGGAGCTGAAGTTTGTAAACGAACATTTTCTCTTCTCTGGATAGAAAATCCAGGGGAGTTTCACCGATCATTTCGGCAAATAGCCCAAAGATTTCAGAATGCATTGTGAAAGAAAATATAACTATATATATTTCCTGGGAAGAGAAAAATATTCAGAACTCCGGAATAACTATACTGCAAGAAGGCACCGAGAAGAACTACTCAACTGAATTAATTGCAGGGAGAGAGGCTTGTTTGGTACAGAGTCTTGATAAAATGCAAATCTGAGACGCTTAATTCGCCGAAACTCAGCTTGGTTACTTGGAAGTAAGTACCATTGGCTTTTTATGGCATTTGCTTCCCGGTAAGGGTGTTTAGGATCTCAATCCCCGAAGTGTATCGCTTCCAACCTAAGGCAGAAGAAGCCTCTTTGGTCTCTTATCACTGTTTATCTTATCAAACCCCATATAACCGCTTTTGACACTTCATTTTGTATTTACTCAGCATATGTACTGAGGATTTTAACCAGAATCTTTATAATAATAATTTTTATTATTATTTACTTACTTTCCAGCACTTGTGCAAGGAAGCCCTTTTTCATATCAGGTTCAGCACTCTTATTATTTATGACTGTTTGAAAACTGGGTCAAAATGCACCAGAACTAGGTCATAAATCATAAGGAACCGTGACAAAGTAATTGAGCCACAATTAAAACTTACATTTTTATTTATTTATTTTCCCAAAGAGGTTTCGGCCTATTTGAAATCTAATTCCCTCCCCCCCTCCCCAAAGGGAAAAAAATAGTTTCCCTACTTCTTTCATATATATCTGAAAGAGTGTATAGAGGTGCATATGTCTATAGAGATGCGTGGAAAATTTGGATTCGCTTGCTTTTCATTTATTAATTTAGGATCTGGTCGGTGAACAGATCAGGGAAGGGGGAAAATATACAATATCCGCAAGACACATTCTAGAATTAAACAATCATCCTGTTTTAGATAAGGGAGTTTTATTCATAATAGAAGAAGAAGAAGCTTTTGCTCCTTAACCCCCAATTCTAAAATCTAACCCTGAATTGAATAATTGCAACTGGGCAGTAAGAAGGGAGAGGGAGGAGGCGCAAGCAGCGTGTAGGCGAGCGCTCTGCCCCAAGCCCACTGGAAACATAAATCAAAAGTCAGCACTCTGACCTTTAGCAATGCTGGGACTCAGTGGTGGATGTAATTTTATATAACATTTGTCCCCTTGTATAACACAAGCAGTGCTTTCATTCCCCCTCCCCCTTATTTGCGGTGCATCTCCCTCCATAAAACTGAATGAATAGCTGGTTAAGACTTGGTGAGAGGTAAAGGAAATCTAATGCGAACGTAAAGATTTTGGAGAGAGAAAGAGGTTCAAGCGCCCTCTTTTCCTTTCCAGATCCTTGCTCAATCCAACCACAGCTCCCTCCTCCCCGCTCCAATATTCCCATTGATTATAACGGAGTGTGGATGGATGGTTTTATTCCGTTCTCACACACAGAGAGAGAGAAGACAGGGAAACAGCTTGAAAATTGAGCAGGGAGAGCAGGAAAACCGCCTGGCTTCTTTCTCCTGGAATGGTGAAGATCCCACCAGTCGCGCGTTAAGTGGGCCACCAGTCAACAAAATACCACTAAGCATCATAAATAAAATGGCAGCAGAATTGCATACTCATCGATTTGAAGGTCCAGAATAGGGGAGAGAGAGAGAGAAAGAGAGAAAGAGAGAAAGAGAGAAAGAGAGAAAGAGAGAAAGAGAGAAAGAGAGAAAGAGAGAAAGAAAGAAAGAAAGAAAGAAGCTCGAATCACGGTCCCGTTTCGCTTCCCAAAACACACTTAAATCAGCATCAGAGGTATGTAATAAACAGGACAAGCAAAAGCCTAGAATCTGTCATCTCCTGCTTCTGTTGGGCGATATAAATAACAACGGCCACTAAAGCATCCAGACCACAACAAAAAGCCACAACAAAGCCCAGCCACAAGAACAACACGCAGAAATCCAAAACCGGGGGGGGGCGCAAATATTCTCTGATCTGTTTGTTGCAAAGCTCTCTCTCTCTCTCGCCCCCCTTCCACAAGCCCAGTGAAACAAAGGGGGAAACGAGGCTTGCCTGGTGTCCATATACACCCTTAAGCTTTTTCTCCTGACCTTTGCCTCGCCCAGCCATAAGTCACCCACCGTAAAGGAACAATCGGCGGAAATACCTTAAAATAAAATCCATCCTCTCTTTTTTTAAAAACGAAGCATCGCGTCCTAACAGTCCGGCGATAACCTTTCCATAAGGACCAAGCGCCGTAGCCCAAGTGGAAGCTCTCTCTCCGAGGGTGAGCGGGTGGGTTGGTAGTTTGGGGGGGGGAGGCGGCGGCGGCGGCGGCGCTGATGGTGGATAATAGAAAGCAGTTCTTGCTCTGAACAGAAACGGAAAAAACGTAATCACGGGCGAAGCCAGTCCGGGTCTCCACTCCAAATGCCACAATAATGCGCTGTATTATGTGCTCACGTGGTCATACGTCAACTTAAATCCTTTTATTTGAAATAGGGAATCACTGAAGGAACAAGGGTTGGAAGCGCAAGCCTGTGTGTGTGTGTGTGTGTGTGTGTGTGTGTGTGTGTGTGTGTTTTTCTCCTCCTTTCTTTTCTGTTTCTTCTCTCACCCCTCCTTACGCTTTAGCCAATAAAGGGGGGGCACATATTATCTTTTATTTTTTTATCCCACTCCTCCCACGAATATTTTTCTATATAAGTTTTAGACGGAAGATAGGAAGAATCAATAATTCTCTCTCTCTCCCATGTGATTACCCATAACTTTTTGAGGCTAACCAACTGGCCTCGTTCTGAAGGAGAAACTCTCCGCGCTGACCCTTAGAGGAAAAAAGGGCAGCTGGCCCCATCCGAGATGAACTTCTGCCACTATTTCCATAAGGAAAAGCCCTTCAGTATTAAGGGGGGGGATATCCGCCATCCCACGGGCTCCTCTGTACTTCTATTGAGTGGAACTTGCTGAACACCCACGTTACACCAGAGCCGTTGTAGGAACCCCAAAGACCCGTAATTACCTGACAAAAGGCCCAAGGATCCTCTGGTATAGAGCTGGTGGGCTTCTATCCTTGTTAACACCCTAGGAGGAGGACGACGAAGAGGAAGGCGTCTGCTGGCTTTGTGGTGGATCTACACTTTGCAAACTCTGTTGGGACCTTCTCTTTCAACCTGCGCTTACGCATTTCCTATGCAAGTACTTGAGTGATGTACAAAATTATAGGGTTCTGGAGCGATGAAATATTTAGCGCGGAATAATGATCTAACTGTCCGGAGAGGGAGGATTTAAAAAAAAAACAAGCAAGCAATAAATGGGGGGGGGGGTCTCACACAGGTCCCTGGAGTGAGCCTCAGAAATGAATTAATATTTCATTTGTATGCAGATCTAAAAGCTCTTTTTTCTTTCTGTTCAGTTTCCACAACCTTCATAGTGCTCTAACAAAGTGACCATGTCTTACAAGGCAAACGTCCTTTCTACCTTAAATGCACTACGGGCCCACTTTGGAGATGGTGGTCCTGAATTTCTTGCCCGGTTTCCTATGTAACATCCCTCTCAGCTGTTCTTCCAACCAACTCTAAAGCAAGTCTCACTGTATTCTATTTCTTTCATCACTTGCATTAGAGCTTGGGGCGGGGAGAGAGAACCCCATTTACTATGTGTGAGCAGATGAAATGTATCGTCTGCCAACCTTCTGATCAAATTATGAGCCGTCCTATTCCTTTGATTACAACTTAACTTTTAAGAGGTTGGTGGATTTAACCACACTAGTAACCATCATCTCGTTCCACAAACCGTGTTAAGTGGAAATGCGGGGGTTTCAGCGCACACACAAAAAGCTCCCCTTGTCACCCAGAGGCTCTCTAGGCTCAGAGTTTTCATAAGCTCTGAGTTCCTCTGAAAGCAACTTTCTTTCTTTCTTCCCACTGAACTCAGTGGCAGAATGCCCAAAGATATATTACTTCGAAGCTACCTTTATAAATTTTCCTTCCCGGAATATAGCCTTTAATGGAACCAAAATACACCGCTTGATAGGACTAGAACCTACAGATCTTAGGCCATAAGCAACCTTAAAAAAGAAAGGGGGGGAGCATTCAACGGAAACTTGTAGAATAGTCATAGGCACGTCCATCACTAATAGTTTCACTGACAAATGCTAAACTTTAAACAGGGAGACCCTTATCCAAGAGATGGATTCATAGGCATTTAAACTAAAGTGCCTTCAGCGCAGTCAAAAGAGGCCTTCAGAAGTTCTTCAGCAACAATGCAGCCAAAATTAATGGATAATGGAGCAGATGGGGGAGGGAGGCACAGCAAATCTTCCTGAATCTCGAGTAAAACGTTATCGACTGCTTTGAGTCAGAAGCAGAAAGATGACTTTACCAAATAGAAACTACAAAGCCATAAATCATAACTCCGGGGTGCAGATTCAACTTACATGCCTTAACGCCATCTATGAGCACACCCTTTTCCCCCTTTCCTTTCCTTATTTTTGAAAAAAGGAAAGGGCCCTTTGCTATGAAGATCTGTATTAGTTTTAACGATCAAGTTAATGTGAAATCTGCCGCTGAACTATTAACTCCGGTGCGTATTGCATGGATAGTGAATATGTGGGGTTTTTTTTTCCCTAAAGAAAAGTAACTTCTTGGTGATTTATGAGGAGCTAATTCTTCAGGCTGTGCTTTATAGGAGACAAGCTTGCCTCACTGGAGTCCTGGTAACTCTGCTTTTCAAAAACTTGCCTTTTCAAAACAAAAACCCACCAAAAAGCTGACCTGGAATTCATTTGCTTTGGTCGAACTTCAGAGATCTTGAATTTTGAGAAATACAAATGCGAATGGACAGGAAGGCAGCAGCCTTGCCACCCATTTTGCCTTCCTCACTGTGGTTCTCCGTTGCCTCCATCTGTTACTTCGAGGACTGGGAAATCTGAACGCTTTTGGGAGAGCTAAAAATGCTACATTTCATTTTAGGGAACAGGGCTAGGCTGCCCCGCCTCTTTCTGCACACATAGCAGTGGAATGCATGCGGAAGAAAGAAGGCGCAGAGCAGACCTGAGGTCGAGATCCAAGACACTTGGAGATCCAAGATTACTTGGAGGGAGAGAGAGATCGCCGAAATCAATGGACATCGTTTTTCAAATGATTGCTTAGCATCCAAGTGCAACTAAGCTGTAAAGTCTCTACGAATTTAAAAGCTGCAAGGCTTAAGCATATTTACTCAGAGGTAAGTCCTATTGATTTCAGTGGGACTTTCTGCCAAGTAAATATACTGAGCAGAGAATCCTCCGAAGAAAGTGGGACGTCCCTTCAGCTATCCATGCTTAGATAAAATAAAACGATTTGTGCTTTTGCTTTAGATGAATTTAGTTTTGGACTTAGTTAAAGTTTGTTCCGCAATACACCTCATTTAAAACGAATGCTGATTGTTAACGTTAACCTTAAAATGTTGTTTACACGGAGAAGATACCGAATGAACTTCTCTGAATATTTTATGTCACGTTTATGTCTGAAAATGCAAAGCAAGGTAATCAGAACTAGGAAATGACGTTCTCATAGAGACTCTGTTATTATCAGAGCCTGTTGTGAGTTTTTTATGTCACTAGGTTTTTTTGTTTTTGTTTTTGTCCACCTTAAATAATTTTATCTTTTTAGTTTAACTACTAGGACAGCTGCTCTGCATCACATCTATTAAAGTTTGTCCAAATTTCATGCACCCTTATCACAGAAATGCGGACGAGTGCTATATATATATATATATATATATATATATATATATATATATATATATATATATATATATATATATAATATATTTCTGGGAGGATATGGTCCGGCTATATTTCAGACACTTGGAAGTGTTTTGTTTTTTAAAGTAATTTCCACTCCCCCCCCCCTGGAATGTTGATAGTTTTAAATCAACATTTTGTCTTGAAATGGCTCAGGAAGGGGCATTTGCAGCGCCTTTTAGCAGGGAGAATTTCAACAAGCTGCTAAATCAACACAACAAGCCTTTGTAGGCTTGTAATTTATGCCTGCCCGTTTAAAAGGTAGTAAACTAAACTAATTGTACTTCAGCCTCATAAAAGCGGGTAATTCTAGCAGGAAATTTAAGCGGCTCTACATATCCCTTGGTCTTCTAACGTTGGTTAATAAAAATAATAATCATATGGTGGCGTTTTAAGCGTTTTCATCGATTTTAAGAATTGAAATGAGAGAAGAGTGCAAGGCACCTCTATTAGGATTAAGAACAGTTTTCAATGAATAGATGCCATCAATGAATATATTTCGTTTGCCTTCAGCTGGGTGTAAACGAGGCCACCTAGAGAAAATTTTAAATTTCACTACAACAGCAGGTAAAGCAAATGCGATATTACTGATTCCTAGTAGTAGTTGCTTGCAGCCATAGAGAATACTCAGGTATTCTAAGTTATAAAGGTGACTTTTGTTCTCCTGTTCTAAACAATCTAAAGCCACTCGGAATATCAAACAATAAATGCAGCGCTGCTCTTAAACACGAACCTATCCTGAGAGCTGGATTTTATAAGCAAAATGCATTTTCAGTAAAGACTTAATTTGCTTCTCTAGCTCTTTCCAGCCCTTTTGCAACCCTCCCTGTTCTGAATGGCTCTCGAAGAATTACTCTTACTAAGGCTCTATGTTTGACAAGACGTGCATTCACCGACGACGAAAGATGAATTGGCGCAGTGCAGAAAATTCCAACCGATTTAAGCTATTTATCAAACCCGAAACTCACAGTAACCTCTGTAACAAGCACTAGCAAACCGAATCCTCTTCTCTGCAATATGAAACTATTTTAAACAATAGGACAACAGATTCCCTTCTTTTCTTTTTTCCTCTTTCCATCCACAGGGTTCTTACCTCCTCGCGTTTCCAACCAGCAGCGGGCAGAATTGTTTCCAGATTGTAGGTGTCTTTAAACCGTATTTTCCGGTGCACCGGAGTGCTGTAAATAAAGAACAAGCAATAGCTAAATAAGAGAACTATAGGGGATGAGCATTATTTTCGAGATAAGACGTGGGTCAGCTGCTGAGTTGTTTTAGCAGATCCTGGGTGGGTATATAATCATTAAAAGGACGCTGTTGAGTTGCGGTTTTTTTTCCTCTTTAAGAAAAAACTCACGTAAAAATATTGCCTTTTGCAATCGTGTATGGAATTGAAATATAAGCTCCTTTCTTATGAAGACAACTATTCTCCCTGTGAATATCTTATAATTCCTCTTTTATGAAATGTAAGCTTTATATTCCTCTGGGAAGCCTTTGTTTAGCATCATTTAATCAAGTAAGGACATTAAATACAACTGGCCACGTTCATCTCTGTTTAATGGCATAAGAATGTGACTCTCTCGTTTAAATGCAAGGCACAGGTCGGTCGAAATTAGGCGCACACTTGAATCTGTGGGCCTGATCTGCCGTCCCTGAACTGTCTCCCATTGGCTACAATTGACTTAAAAATCAGACTAGGGGCAATAGCAACAAAAATAGTGTTGAAACGGGGGAAACAGACGTGTGTTGTGGGCTTAAATGGCTGTTCTTTGGTCCGTTGGCAGAAAAGTAGCCTGAAGATAAGGATATTGACTTTCTCAAAGCAATAATTTTATTTAAATATATTTATGAATCATTGATAGTAACAATGAGATGTTCACCCCGCTTTCCGCAATCCACTGACACATAGCTGTCAAGTTTTCCCTTTTCTCTCGAGGAAGCCTATTCAGCATAAGGGAATTTCCCTTTAAAAAAGGGAGAACTTGACAGCTATGCACTGACAGGCCTCCCCCCCCCCCCTTTAAATGTCCCGCTGGATTCTCCTTCGCCTGGCTAGCAAAAGTGACTGCTAATAATTGCTAAGTGCTGTTTCTTGGAATAATGTCATCGAAGGCTTGAAAAAAAAGTTTTAAATCTCATCTTGGGAGAACTTGGCATGATAGAATTTGCTTTTGGTAATTGGATCGTTTGGTAATGACTATTAAAATTTTAGATTTGGTGCTAAGCAGGCATCAAGCAGGACGAAAGAAAGGAGAATCTCTAAATCGTTTACTGGGGCTTTTATTGCACTCCCACATTAGGAAAATGCTTCGATTTCTGGAACTGCCGGTGGATTTTGCCAGACAGCTGTTTCTATACCAAGGAGTATTTAAGGGTATAATAATATTTCTCGCTCGCTCTTTATCCTACCAGTTCTCTGTTCTGGGAAACTCCTTTGGCGTTTAACGTTCAAACTACTTCGTAAACAGCCCAACGCGTGGCAAACTGTAATACAATCGAAAGCAATAGCATACAGAACCACTTAATGTGCTTACTATTAAATCAGCATCATGCTATTCAGTAGCTTTTGGTGGTATATTTGGGGACGATTAAACTACATGCTATGATATTTTAGAGACCTCTTGAGGTGGGGGGGGGAGGGCTCCTCCTTTGCAGCTTTAAAGTTAGAAAGTAGCAATGGAACAGTTAACAAAACGTCATGAGTTAAACGGGGGGGGGGACCTTATCACAAAACTCTGCTATTAATTTCGGTGCTTTAAATGGGTACTATATCGCGCTGCTTGATGAGTCATAGAGAAATGTGTCCATGACTTCTGCCCCCCCCCCTCTTGCCTTCCTCACAATGCTTCTTGCTGCTGCTGCCGCCGCCTCTCTGGTTTCTCTTCTTGGCCCTGCACTGCGAGCCGGTGATTTATGAACGCCTGGCAAATTGGAAGGAAAAAAAAACCACACACAAAAAAAACCCAGGACTCCCGCACTGTGGTCGGCAACTTTCCACAGTGTGTGAATTAGTACTCGAACGTTATCAAATCGCCTCGCCTCGCTTTAGGTTTAATCACCAAAAAGGCATAATGCGACCACAAGGCAGCTTTGCAACAAAGATGGAACATTTCGTAAATCTCCCCGTCGCTTAAGTCAAGGCTCCCCAATCAAAAAGGAAGGCAAGTGCAAACAATGAAAGGCAATCCAGGCACACGACCGGCCTGCGCATACTTACCGACCTCATCCCCCTTATTGCTTGTTTAAGGAGTTTAAGGAGCCTTGCAAAAGATAAACCAGGTAGGCTTTTTGGGTTTTTGTTTTGTTTGTTTTTTGTTTAATAATAAAAAGAAAGAAAGAAAAAGATTCTTTCACTTCGGAAAGAATCACTCCTACTAGTGAGAACTGACCGTCACAGATCCATTCGTGAAGATCTGCATTAATTATTGGATGTCACGTGACATCCCATCCTTTCTCTCTCTCACCCCCAACCCTCCCCTCCCCAACCCGGCCAGATTAAAATTTCAATACCCGAGAACAGACACAACACCTTTATCTACCCTTGCAGTGCTTCTCTATTGCTTATTTAGGCCTCATCATCTCGCCGGTTTTTGACAGCTTTTCAGTTTCTGGGGAGATCATTTGGACATTAATAACGCGGGGCTTGTCAGGCCCAGGCAGAATGAAGCAGCCGAGCCCCCGAATCAGTCATTTGAATTCGACTTTTTATTGTCAGTGGCAGCAGGTTGGGGCAGCAGACATGATTTGGAACCCACGCCTTTCATCACAACAGGGACCGCCTGATAAGAAAAAAGGCCTTGCGACAGGAATATCAGGCAGGCAAGTAGCTAAGAGAACGGCCACGGTTGGGCCATAACCCTCTTTAGTCAGTATTCCCTTTTAACTGGTCGGAGGGGGTGACAACTTTATTCTTCTGAGGTCAGCAGGAGTGTTGCCACCCAGTCCTGGGAAACAAAGGTGTTTCACACCTTGACTAGTTCCAGAAAGGAAGCGAGGCAGGCGAAAACTCGGTTGGATGAGATGCAATGAGGATTGGCGAGCACTTAAGGCGTGGTGGGTTTAATCTAGAACAGGCATAGGCAACCTTGGCTCTCCAGATGTTTTGGAACTACAACTCCCATGATCCCTGACCACTGGCCCAGTTAGCTAGGGATCATGGGAGTTGTAGTTCCAAAACATCTGGAGAGCCAAGGTTGCCTATGCCTGATCTAGAACGAGCTAGTTGCGCTTAGGGCCCACTGGTTTCAGGCATGAGCAGAGCAATCTACTCAGAAACAATTCAAGGAGGGTGGCTTCCAGGTAAGTGGGGGTTAGGCTTGCAGGCTTCATGTCTGACTTGAGGCATCGATTTCAATGGCACCCAAGTGCCGTACCTTAGGCTGGAGTCAACCCAGATTTCAACGCTGAGAATCATATGATTAAAGCACATCCCCGCTTCCCCCAAGAATACTTGGAACCATAATTTGTTAAAGGTGCTGGGAGCCGTAGTTCTCTGGAGGGGTAAATGACAGCTTTCAGGATTCTTGGAGCGGGGGAGTAATATGTGCTTTAAAACAGGGGGGGACTACTGCTTATTATTCATGATACAGGCAAAAGCACCAATGAGCTCAAATGGGGTCAAAGTATGAAGTTAAGAGAACTTGGCGGCCTAATCCTCCTGGGTCGCAGCATGGCCAAAGGAGTGAGCAAATTAAACTGCTCTGGAGGGAGTTGGCAATTAGCAGAACTGCAAAGCTAACATTTTCCTCAAAGCAGGGCAAGAACGATATATTCACACCTACTCCTCCTTCTCAACCTAGCCAAGCCTGCGCTCAGAGATTGTCTTTGCCTGAGAGTAGCACTTCTGTCTTAGGTGTCCATCTGTCTCTCTTGTAATGGAAGTGTAGGAGAAAGACACTACTTTCTCTTTCTGAAACTTTCTCTTTCTGACTTTTTTTTAAAAAAATGTCTCTTCTCCGCATACTATAAATCACATCCAAAAGCTCGCAGTTCTTGTTTATTGGTCTTCCCGGTCGGTTCACGCTAAGGTTGCTCCGTGAAATGGTGTCACCAAGATATTGATCTGTTTTGTATATTTCTGTAGCGAACAAGCTAAGCAAACCGAGGGGCACTTCTCTTAAAAGGAAAATAAGTATGGGGGGAGCAGAGTTTCCAGCATGAAAGACTTGGACCAGGAGTTGTGGAACTAGTGGAATTGTCTGGAGGCCTGCAGCGCTCATTTCACACGCTCAAAGTTAGCAAATATGAGCCTAAAGTTTGAAGACTGGTTGTGTATTTGTGTATATGTGGGGACGAGAGAGAGAGAGAGAGAGAGAGAGAGAGAGGAAACGGTCCTTCACAATCCTCTAACCCTACACAGCGCCACGTACACGCTTACAAAATTGGGGAAAATCTAGACAGCATGAGATGGTGCGGAAACCAGCCAAATATGCTCACCGGTCTGGGCCTTCCTCCCTACTCGTTCCCTTACATACGCAAACCCATATCGTCCTGTAGCTGCTGCAACCCAAAATGGCCAGTCCCTTCTTCAGGAATCCACGTGGCAATCCCTCTTCAGCATTGGATGCTGGCCATGGGTGAATCCCAAAGGAAGAAATAAAATAAAAACGCAAACAAACAAACCTGCGCCACGCATGCCACATCTCTAGGGGGGGGGGCAAGCAGCACAAATCTAGCCCTCCTCCCTTGCTTGTGGTTGGACCATAGCTGTCAAGTTCTCCCTTTTTTTTAAGGCAAATTCCCTTAAGCTGAATAGGCTTCCTCGCGAGAAAAGGGAAAACTTGACAGCTATGGGTTGGACCCCATAGAGCTTAGATCTTTACGCCCGACTGTTTCAAGGACTGACATTTGCATTTTCACTCCATCTGAAACATGAAGGCGCTTCCACCTTTAGGATCCAGAGCAGCTTTCTTTGGTAATATGTTGTGTGTGTGTGTGTGTGTGTGTGTGTGTGTGTGTGTGTGTGTGTGTGTGTGTGTGTGTGTAAAACAGGGCAAGAGGAGCAGATGTAGGTCCAGCAGCTAGAAAGAATCCTGCCTTTAAAGGTCAAGGGTTTGATGGGTCAGTCTGCTTCTCTTAAAAAAACAATTAATGGGATAGAAAATTTGTCCTTTTGGTGAACTCTCCCCATTGCCCTCGCACAAACAGGACAATGGTCGAGTGTAGTTTTCAAACTTATTGTTACATCGATTATGGCAGCCAAGCTAAGCAAAAAAAAACATCGACACCTACACACCACAGTGAAGCGCACTGCGTTTTCAAGGGGAAAGGCATAAAGGGGGGGAAAACCAACCCCAAAAATCAAATAAAAACATTACCTTGAATGATGGTGATCTGCCACGTGCATTTTCCAGTCCTGGTTTGGTTCTCCACCCAGAAAGTGTACATTTTCATGGCACAGCCAAGCAACTGTGTCTTTCTACATGAACCCATTTTCCCCAGGAAAATCCTTCGTGTCTTCTCAGACCTTTTTCCAAGAGAATGCCTTTCAGAATCGCTGTTGAATTACAAAGAAGTATTTATTGTAGGAGGTGATTAATGATTCCTAGTAAAATTGCTATTTTCAGCGTGATTTCATTTCGGGCTCTCCCCCCCCTCCATGGAGAAAGAGGGGGGGAGGGAAAGGGGGGTGCTCCAAGCGTAAGACTACGGAAGTCAGGGAAGATCCGCAATCATATTTCAATACTAATCATTGATTTAACAGTTTGGGACACTCCTCTTGGTTTTCGAGCGTCAGTGGATTTAGCAGAAGAGAATTCTCCAGGGTAGACCAAACAAAGACTTTAGACAAAAGAGGTCCATGTTAACAGGGAGGGGGAGATATTGTTTTCCAGCCTATTCTCTTTTACTTCTTAACAACAAACAAACATGCGGGACAAGGCACTTCAAGGATATAGTAAATAAGGAAGGAAGTCCTTTGGGGTGGTTCAGTTCGACGCACACTTCCAGATTATTCACAGCAACGTTTACTTCTCTTTTGCACGGCAAGTGAGACCATAACTGTTCAAATGGCGGTGTTACCCTCCCCAGCCCAATGGTCGAAGGGTACATTTAAACTATCTGCTTATGCTTCCACGACAGTTCTGGCTGAGCCGTCTACAGGCTTTTGGACTCAATGGGCCATTTAAGTCTCCAGTATAAACTAGCATCGGATTATAGTTCTGTATATCAGAAAGGGCCCAGAACCGTATTCCACTCTCCAGAAGGAGATTGAAGAATTGCTACTTATAAGAGTGCAACCCTAGACACACTTACCTGGAAATAAGCCCTCACCGTGCAACAGTGGGACTTGCCTCGGAGTAAACATCAACGGAGGTGAATAATTAAACTAGCAACTTTCACCTGTACTTATTGCATGGGTTGGTTAAGCTGTTCAGGAGACACCCCCCCCCATGAACCTCCATGTCAAGGGCATCATCTGAGCTTTACCATAATGTTTTGGGTGTGCGGCTTTAACGTTTCCGGTTTGTTCCCATGCCAAAGAGCGGTGGCCATTGCAACTCGTCCCTCTTTCCCCCCTGTGGAAAGTTGCTGCAGCTAGAATAAACCAAGGGGTCACTACTGATGCTGCAGTATGTTTAAGCATTGATAGTGCAGTGTTACTATTACTGTTATTATTCACTTCATTCTACTGGAATAGTCCCGTTTCTCTTCACACAAGGCGGGCAAGAGCTATATTTCCCCAATGGTGTAGGCAGAGGACTCGTGTCATAAATGAGATTTTTTTTGGGGGGACGCCTTTCTTGTTCTACACACAGTGGACTGTATCCTGTAGGAGTGGCTAAGCCGAAGCGCCTCCTTGGGGAAATGGGCAGGCTGCGCAGGCCGATCCACAACTCATTTAAAACCGGGTACTTGGATGGCAGCCTATTCAGCCCATCTACAACAACACCCCCCCCCCTCAACCTGTTTCCATGGGAATTACTCCCAACTCTCTGGTTTCCCTAGGGGCTTTGGTCTATGGTCCTATGTGGAAGCCAGCTTCATAGAAAACTATGTGGCTTCCTTACACATAAAGTGGTTAGGGTGCTTGGGAAGGAGAAACATTACTCCTTAATAAAACTAATTCAACTATAATGCAGGCACTCGGCCTCTCCTAAGGAATGGGTTGAACAGCATGTACACATGACATCCTCGAGAGTTTTCATGTTTATGTCAACAAAGTCACATCCTAGGCAAATGCACGCTTCTCACGGTGTGTCTAGTGCCTTAAGTTTTATTTTTGTACAGAGAGGTGTGGTTTTGTTTTGTTTTATTACCAGCACTGGACATTATATATACATCACACATTCACAAATGTGTACACATGGATTTCACAAACTGTAAACGGACGTTTGACTATGGCAAGACACGAAGACAGAAATAGCCTTTATAGCAATATTGGTGTACTTTTATCTTTTTTTCCTTTTTTTAGAGTAATAAATGCAGCTTCGGGGGAGGATAACGTATCACGACTACAGCAGAGACTACACTTTTTTGTTCTTATTACACAGAAAACATACTTTCTTGGTCGGTAAGGGCTGGAGGGTGCTGGGGTCTCTGGGCATCGCCCCCACTCCAACTTCCAAAATACTTCCAGGTAATAAGATGGGTTTGCTTCTGTCTGTAATTGAGAGTCCACGAATGTTCCACGAAACAAGACAAAGTCTATGATTTACACACACATTTCACAAAGTCACTTATTAACATATGTTGACACCTTAAAACATATCTGCAAAGGGTCCTTTTTGGGTACAGGATCCATCCTCAACTCTTTAATGACGCTGCAGGTGGACCGTATTTCCATAAATAAATTAAAAAAAGAAACATGGTGGGGATGGAAAGGTCATATTTACAGAAGGTGAACACTTTGTCCAAGGTGTTTGTTTTTGGTTTTTGGTTTTAACACACGTGCCCTGTGACTGGCTCTTGTTCTGCATTTATGCCCCTTAATATAGTCCCTATGGCAAATTAAATCAGGCAGGAGCGGGACGTGTGATGGGTTAGGGTGTCCCTGCGTCTGTCGGGCCATCAGAGCGCTGCTGAGTTTGGGGTCGCCCTACCCCTGGGTAGTGGTGTCTGATGGTGCTGTGCTGACGCTTTGGCTTGCTGGCTAAGACTGGAGGGGTTGGCGGAGCGCATCTTGGTGTTGGGCAGCTTGTGGTCCTTCTTCCACTTCATCCTCCTGTTCTGAAACCAGATCTTGACCTGGCGCTCGGAGAGGCAGAGCGTGTGCGCGATCTCGATGCGTCGCCTCCTGGTCAGGTAGCGGTTAAAATGGAACTCCTTCTCCAGCTCCAGGACTTGCTGTCTGGTGTAGGCAGTTCGAGACCTTTTGGGCTCGCCTCCAGTGTAATTGGGGTTGACTGAGCGTACACAGGCGCGCACACACACGCACACACACAAAGGAGAAGAAGGCAACGGAACATTATCATTATTATATAATAAGTCGGCACTGGGTTTAGATTAGCCACAGAAGCGGGGAAGAAAATGGTTCACAGGCTCGTGACAACAGGAGACAATTGGGGAGCCATAAAAAATGGTGATGGGCATTTGGGTTCAAGAAAAGCTTCAAAGAGACGTGGCCCAGAGCCACAGGCAGGGCGATTAAATTTATGGGGGCTATAATTACTGCCCTAACAGTTTGGCGTCTCGTAAATCTCTTGATAAAGGGCCCCGAATACAAAAGGCTTCTCACGTGTGCGTGCGCACTTTTTTAAAATTAGGAAATGCGCCAGCACACACACACGTATATGCACAAAACATCGGAGTCCAGCCTAGCCCAGCCTCCTCCACCTCGCCACGCACACAAACACATACAAGCCATCCCGGCTCCCCTTGGAAGAAGGTGGTCAACTCACCCGTGTTAACGTGGACCTTCTTCATCCAAGGGTACACCACCGGCTCCTTGCCTTTCAGGCCGGGCAGGTTCTTGTCCGGCAAGAGCGGACAGGCAGGGATTCCCCCGGGCGCTGTCGCCGCCGCTGCTTCGCAATGGCGCTGGTGGGGCTGAGGCGGTGGCGGGACGTGGCCTTGGAGCAAGGGCTGGCTCGGGACATGGTGGCCCTTCCGCGCGGGAGTCTGTGGAGCAGGCGGTGGCGGAGGAGGAGGCAGGGGCGGCGGAGGAGGCGGTGGCGGCGAGGTTCCGGGAGGCGGTTGCTCCTGGCCCGGAGTGGCGCTGAGGCTGCTGTAGCTATAAGGCGACTCCGGGTAGTGGTGGGGTGGCTGCGCGGGGTAGAGCGCCTCGGGGGGAGGAGGAGGAGGCGGCGGAGGCGGCGGAGGCGCTGGCGGCTGGTATCCGGGCTCCCTGCTCGGCCGCTGGTAGTAATCGGGGAGAGGCTGGCCGGGGTGAGCCTGGTGGTGCTGCTGGCGCAGGTGCTGCTGCGGCTGAGGGTGGTGGTGATGGGGCTGCTGGTGGTGGGGCTGGTTCTGGTGGTGGTGGTGGTAGCTGCTCCCGCCGCCGCCGCCGCCGCCGCCGAGCTGCGAATATTCCTCGCAAGGCGGAAATTTGGGCTCGATGTAGTTGGAGTTTATCAAAAACGAACTCATGGTCATTAATTTGTGAAGTGCAAAAATACTAATTTTTCTCGCGTTGTCGTTTTTCTGGGCTCGAGGAGGCCCCTCCCCTCCTCCCCCTTCTTCCTTCCTTCCCTCCCTCCCTCTTTCCTTCCTTCCCTCCTCCCTCCTCCTCCTCTAACCCCCCTTTGCTGCTGTTGTCAAGCGCCTGCTGCCAAAGTTTGGGCCTCCGCTCCCCCCTTCCTTTCCAATTCCCACCCCAAGAGCCTGGAACACACGCGCGCGCAAACACACACACACAAACACACAAACCAGTGCCACCCCCACCACCTGACCGGCAGGGCCAATTGCTACGCGGTTGGCAGAGCCCGGATCAGGAAATGAAACGCTGGTGGACAAGCCCAGGACGGCCCCTGCCTGCCTGCCTTGCCTTTCTTGCGGCAGAGGCAATGAGAAGCTGGAGATTCCTTTCTGCGCGCTCCAGATAGCGGCAGTCAGAACCGAAGTCGGTGCAAGCGGCCTAACTAGAGAATTAGGCCGAGAGGAAAGCCTACGGGCCATGTCTGCAGGTTTCTCCTGTGGCGAGGGGGCCGCTGCTTTGAGCGAGCTTCCCCAGGGAAAGCAGCGAGAGATCCTTGCTTGAAATGCTAGGTCACCTAAGACTAACCACGCACGGTCGTTACCCCTTAAAACAGCTATGTGCTACTTAGGGTCAGGATGGTATACGGAGTGATCTGGGGCAGCCCAAAAGTGTGTGTTGCAGAAGACGTCCTTGTGTGCTATCATGAGGAGGGAACCAAGGGTAGTCCTTATTCCGGAATAATACATTCTCCTGAACACAAACTGGGAGCTTGCGCATGTGTGCTATTTCTGACCACAAGCATCAGGCCGTTGGTAGCAACAGTGTGAGCAAAGTGACTGAGCGCCAGCATTGTATTATGTATCTGAAACCCAACATCAAACGCAGCGCTCTCTGTTTCGCTCTCTGTATCTCCAGCCCTTACCAAGTCATTGAAAGCAAAGGAAACGCAGTGTCCTCCCGAGACATAAAAGGGCACCCAAGATCGCGTGATAGATTCGCCGGATTTCGGGGGTATCAATGAGTGATTGGACGGTAGCAGTGCAATCAATGAGACCAGTCGATCCTATGAAAACAGAGACAACCTAATTGCAACTAGCTATTTGTTTCTCTCTGGTACCTCCCGGGGGCTTTTAAATGTTGCTATTTTACGATAACTTAATTTTTTTATAAAAAAAATCTTCCACCCCGTGGCAAATTTGGCATAGCTGCCAAGTTTTCCCTTTTCTCGCGAGGAAGCCTATTCAGCATAAGGGAAAATCCCTGTAAAAAAGGGATAACTTGGCAGCTATGAAATTTGGAGCTGCGGGGGCATGTCATTAGATAGAGAGGCCAATATAAAAAAGGCTTTTCTTTTTTTGTAAGGTGAATAGATTTTAATCAAAACTCCAGCAGACTAGAGAGGCAGTTAAGATCAATAATTAAGCCCATTCACATTCCTAAATAAATAAAGCAAACTGTCTAGTGCCCAGGAAACAGTATTTCCCTTTGAGAGAGCGAGAAAGGGAGAGGAATTGGTTACAATATTTAAAACAGAACACACTGTTATTTTTCGCAAGTACCGTAAACATTGCAGTTGAGCGTCGTGGATAGTCTCTTCGACTTGTGTTAGATTGCTTGGAAATGGACCCGTTTGCAATACAGGAAGGAAAAGGAGGCGATGGCCTGACGTAGGGGGTAATTGAAATCTGGACGTTAAATTAGCCTTTAAATTAATTCAACTGCTTGGTAGGTCTAGTGACCCACCTTCGCTTCTAATATTTGAGCCTTTAGAGACACACCCATTTAATACATTATTAATATTACTTAAAAATAAGAAGTATTTGGGACTTGATAAAATGCTGCTCTGCCCTCTTCCCAAAGAACCAGTTTAGTTTTAATAAAAAGATCCATATAATAGGAGTGTTCATTCTCATGGTGATTATTTCACTCGAAGTGTGGACTGATGACTTTTTCGGTTGTATCAACCGTTCATAGCGCTCATGTGGATCTAGATTAGCCAGCTACAATTCTTTTTGTATAAATGTGTGTCAGTGCGCTCAATAGGTCCCGTTTTTATGCTCTCGTTGAATTTCCCTTCCGCTTCTCTGTGCGTCTCCCTTAAACAGCTGAGACCTAGTTCCACGATAACAATAGTAATAATACTATTCATAATAACAATAACAATAACAATAAGTGCTGGTTTCCAGATACTATCGGAAATACGTCCGTCCAGGAAATGCCAATAGCCCTCCCCCCTTGCACATCTCCAGTGGATATTCTATGTATGCAAAGCTTTCTCGAATGCACCATACAATGTGGAAGCAAATATGATGCCACTGGCGAGTGGCAGGCCGTAAAACACTCGCAGACAATGCGGAAGTCAAATAGCAGGATCCAGCACTTGGCTTTTTAACGCTGATTGCGCGCCTGTGACATTTGTAGGAATGACAACCCGCTCCAGTCCCGTTTTATGGTTTCACGGAATAGTAGACCGGGATGCAAAGCTGCCCCTTTGGGGAGGTCTTTTGCCACTTACAAAAAGCAACAATTAAGCACATGGTGGTGTTAAACGGCTAAAGCAAAGGCGCAGGGTTTTGTTTCGCTTTCTCCTCCCCTTTTCTCCCACAACCTGAAACGGACAGTGCGATTCTGGCACAGAAACACTGCAAGATGCACCTCTGACATAAACACTATCAATTTCCCTTGAGATAAAGCGGTGCCCTTGCATGTGAGGGCGATAGTAAATACCAGAAAACCACCATGCGTCAAAACCGCAGGGTTTTTTTTCCTCAAAACAAAACAAAACAAAGAAAGAAAAGAAAAGAAACCACAACAATACAAGGAAAGCAGGTACCTTCTCTCTTTTTTGGTCTGCTGATTATTACCTTCGGAGAACGTCCCAGGGGCTGTTTAATATTAGCTCTCCTGATTGTATCTCAGAGAGCCTGGTCTGTTTCCCCCTGGTCTGCTTTCCACTGGGTGTCTCCTTTGCTCAGTTGCAACAAGCAATGAATACGATTCTGGAGCTGGGGCTGTAAATCTCCAAGGTGACCTAAACTGCTCAGCTGCGGGAGCAGCCAGGGTCCCCCCCCCCCCCACCTCCATGGGATTCTATCAGGCTGCAGAGATGGGCCTGTTCCTCGTCTTTGCGGTTTACGTATCATAAACAAGAGCCCAGCCAAGACCACCAAATTGTTATCTCATATGCAGCGGTTTCCACGTTAAGCCTCCCCCTCCCGCTCCCTCCAGAGATTTATGGCTCCGCGGAGCAAATCCCTGAACGAACCTACACCGAACCCTGAACCCTGGCCTCCTGAAACTGCTTCAGAGCATCGCCTATCTTCTTTTTTTTTTAACCACACACATTTCAGTGAGGGGGATTTCAGCACCAAGGCCTCATCATCATCAGCGATGAGGGGAGGCTGAAGTTTAGCAGCTAACCAGTGAAGAACGTGGAATATTGACCGAAATGAAACTTGATGGCAAGATAAATCCGAGTTCCCAAGAAACAGGAGCCGATCTCAGAACTGGAGCAAACCAAGTAAATGGATAAGAGGAGAGTGCCAACCCCGTGGAAGTTCAGAGTGTAAATATATGTGTGTGCGCGCGCATCGCAATCTTAGGTTGCGCTTTTATAGATAATCTATGCAATTAAACTTACCAACTTGCCCACGCGCCTGAGAGGGAGGGAGGGAGCGAGCGAGCAAGAGAGACGCGGGCGGGGGGGGGGTGGGGGTGGCGGTGGTGGAGAGCGACACCCGGCAGCCTGGCTTGAATTTGATTCGAGGCATTTTGAATATATTTAACCCAGCTTTCACTCTTGAATGCAAGCCTGCCCCAAGTTTCAAAGTGACCGAAAAGTGACACCGGGCGCATTTTGTTTCTTATTAATCTTACACATTGACAGTCTTTGTTAAATAACAAGGCGTGCCCTTCACCAAGCGACATTTTCATATTTGTTAGACGCGCTGACCTGAAGTTCACCTCGGCCTTGGACTTAGGTTTTTTTTTTCCCTTCCCCTTCTCCTCCACGAGGTCTTTAAGAGCGTCTTTTAAAAAAAATAGCAAGGGGCAAAGAGAGGCTCTGGGCAGGTCACTTATTCGCAAATGGGGAATGAATCTTAAGGCGACCGTGCGAGAAAACATGTAAACGTTGTGATAATGCAGCGGCTGCGTAACTCCTAAACTTCCTTTAAATCAGCAAAAGGTCCTACCAGGGAACTGGATGGTGTGATGGAGTTCCTATGGAGTTCATTCTTGGGACAAGAGGTTGGGATTCTCACCTTCCCCCATTCCGAAATATTGGTGATTTTTATTTATAAGGATCTAACTCGTGGGTACGTGTGTGTGTGTGTGTGTATTTGGCAACTGGACTTTGAGGTCCTGGTCGTCCAGAACCGTAAATAGGCACAATTTATAAAGAAGGGGAAGTTGGGGCGATTGGCATCTACATTTGAGGCTGAGAAGGCTAATCTTTTCAAAGGTCACGTTACGCACCAAGAACCAGTGTCTGTGCTGCGCTAGAGGTAGGACCCTCCGACTGTCTATGGGTATGACTCCGATCAAAGCAACAAAAGCCCACTGTGTCGTTTTTATCTTTACCTTTTTTAAAAAATGAATGAATAGAAAACGACTTGAGAAGGCAATACTTCTTCCAGATGCACTTTAAAGCCCTTTTGGAAATATTCTGTATTTGAAAAAAAACTTGTCCCTACTCCCATCCCCCGCCCAAAATTCCACCTTAAATGGAAGCAAAATAAATTGGCACCAGGAATCCTTGGGAAAGAAAGCCAGGTTTCGCTTTGCTGCTTTTCACAGAGATCTTATTCTCTCTTCTTTTCCCCCCTCTTTTTTTTTAAGCCAAGTTTTTCAGGACAGGCGGAGTCAAAGAAGTGTTGTCTTCGAAACAGTCTCCCTGGTCCTCTGTATATAAAAGGGACGTTTAGGCAAACACCCCGCCTTGCAATGTTCATGCTTCCTATAATTAAATTTCCAAATAGGCAATGCAGTATTTCAAGGGCAAAATCGAAATAGGAGAGGCGTGTTTTTAACAGTGTGTTGTGGATAGCATCCCCCTCTACCTTACAGTGATAATTTCATTGCACAATCACATATAGGAGACGGGGGGGACGGGGGGGGACGTTGCAAGAGAATTTTCAAGAGAAGGTCGCTGATGAAAAATCAAAATATATTGCAAATATATTTCCCAGAAGCCCAACGTCCTCGCCTTATAATTAAAACTATTTCTTGTCGAACGGGGAAGTGTTTCCTAGTTCTTTGTGTATTTTCAAAGCATTGATAAAGCCTTCTAATAATAAGTTGCTTACTTTCTCCTGCACGTTATCTCTGTTTGGACACCTCTGAAAGGAGCAATCTCTCCTATGTATTTGCTTCGTAATAAACCACTCACTGGATCTCTGTGAGATATTATGTATTTCTTAGGGATGAAAAACGCACCTTCTCGGATTAAAAAAAAATACACAAAGGAAACAAAACGGAAAATCCATCTCAGGAAGCAATCCTACTGATAGCTAAACAAATAATCCCTACTTCCAAATTTGAAATAAATAATTATTCAGATACAAACACGCTTTGAAAAAAGAGGGGGGGAAGCTTCATTGTGGCTAAATAAGGCGGCCAAAAGGGTGAAACTATATATTTCTTATTAAACGTATAAGCCTAAAGGATAGGGGGGCATGCAATTTGCATTGGGTCATTCCTTAACTTTCACTCATAAAGACAACATAACTGGACTTCTCCAGAATTGTCATGCTTGTATTTTATGCTCCTGTGGTATCCGGCAGTGAGATGGTCATCTCAGTCTCCTCGTTTCCTCAGATATTGCTATCAGCCAGCGGGCAGTCTTCTGGTACCCACTGGGCAGTTAAGGACTCAACTGGCACCTCATTGAGCCTTTTTGAGAGGGTTAACTGTGTTAGTCTGTTGTAGCAAAACCGAACAACACAGGGAAAAAACAGAGTATTGTGGCACTTAAAAGCCAGGCCATTGTATGGCATGCGCTTCCGTGAACAAGAGTCCACTACGTTGAGATTCAGAACAATTAAAATCCAATGGAAATTTCCGATGGACTCTGATAGGACTCGCACGAACCTTTAAAATGCGTTGGTGGTGGTGCGTGTATGCGCAGTTGCCCGGGCGGCGGGGGGGGGGGAGGGGAAAGTGCGCCCGCATTCACCTGATGCATCTGCCAGCCAACGATATTCAATGGGGAAAATGTGGTTGATAATTCAAGATGAAATACAACGTGCATTACTCTTTGAAAAGAGGGATTTTCTATCCTTTCCTCGGTAATTGAGGTCATTCAACCGCTAGAGTTCACCTGGAGTCCATACTATGATACACGCCTAACTCAAAGCTATTTTATCTTTTGTGTTGATAGTCAAGATCTTGGCTATAACATTGACATCAAACTCTGTCTGGGCGCATGACTAAGAGTGGCGCACAACGTAAACTTTTGACCCTCAACTTTTTGACCTAGAGTTGTTCCGCCCTAACCACAGAGATATACAAAAGCGGAGCAGCTCCTATCTCCTTAAAAGAATCTCCAGCTCTCTTGTTTGTTGCCATCAAGCTTTGACTGTTTCCCTTTTCGCTAAGATTTTAAGGGAATGCAGTTTTCTGCATTGCTGTTTTATATATATATTTAAAAAAGAGCAGCCTCAACGGCTTCCATCACTGAAACCGAATTCTAAAATCAAACGCAATGCCCAGAAACCAGCATGGGAGATTAACTGAAAGGAACGGTGTGCTTTCCATTGGTAGATGTGTAAATTCTGGATGCGCAGTGACTGGACAGTTTATCCAGGCTGGCCATTATGCCATCTTATTTATTTAATAAAGACCCTGATCCAACGGAGTTGAGAAGCCTTGCCCACGGAGAAAGCAAGTTGACTGTGAACTTGGTCTAAAGCGAGCTCTGCTGGCGAGTTCTGGAGTGTGCAGATTTATCTTAGTTTCTGCATTTACTTAACCTGGCAATGAACTGCGAGGGCTGCCATTTATTATCCAGAGACAGATTTCACCTCGAGCAAGTACTGTTTCACAAAAACTGCAATAATTACCCAATAACCTTCATAACAAATATTATTATTGAAAAGCCCATTTCAGAGGGTTATGTGGAGAAGGAAAAGAAGGAGACAGATCCCTTAGGCTCCCAGGAAAGAGACGCCCTTTAGAAAACATGGTGTCTTTCTCTTTCAGATCTCGGTGCATTGTTTGCGTCCAATATGCAAACCATACAGCGCTGTGATTGTGGAGGAGCTGTTTTGGAGAAACGCTAGCTGCCTGGGAAACTACTAGGATTTTGGAGACTCCTGAAAATAAAGCCTGCGAAAAATAGACGTCATATGATCAGAGTGGATAGAAAGAACAAAAAAAACTCTCAAAGGCCGAATTATACAAATCAGAAAATCAGATGAAAGAGGGGAAGAAAGAGAGGGATTACAAGAAAGATGCAATACAAGAGCACAAAATGCTTATGTCCTCGATATTAGAATGTAATGCTGAAAGCTGGACAGATAAGGTAGAAAACACTTGCAATTTCACTCTTTTGAAGACAAGGAAATTAATTCGTTAAGATAAGGCCACTAATAATTTTCCCATGATGCTTTGTAGTGAGGGGCACGCGCAAACCATCGAATCATGTGACTTAGAAAAGCCATCTTACGCTTTAAAGAAAGTGAAGTCTTCCTACGCCCTTGCTATATACACACACCCTTGTCTAACCTTTAATGGCGCTGGTGCTTACATCTGGGCCAACGAAGTACTTCTAATGTTCAGAATTGCTCGCGGTAATTTAAGTAAAAGAAAACATACAGTTGTCAGAGAAAGTAAGTAACAGTGATACGGACAGTCATCACCATCAGATATACTTGCACTAAATATACATTCAATATTATTTTAAAATGGGCTTTACATTGTGGAGTTTCGTGTGAATGTGTTTTGCCTAGGTTATTCGGGAGAGTGTTTCAAGGTGGCACGACAGAAAACTAGAAATATTTTTTAAAAAGTGACAATTGCCATAGTTATTCGTATGTTCAATGAATTTATTTTGTGTTTAGGGGTTGCCTTCTTTCCCTTTTGTTTTTTGTGCGTGAGGAATTTTGCCTACTCAGAAGTAAGTCTCGTTGAGTTCAATGGGATTCACTCCCAGGGAAGTGAGTACTGTATAGGATTGCATCCTAAATGACATTGTTCACAAAGCTGTCTGTGTTTCATTGTGTATCCCTTCAGTCAACTAGCAATCGCTAGGTAGCCACGATCGCTAGGTAGCCACGGTAAGAGTTAACTAAGCATTCAGCTCAATGACTTGTTTTTCCCCAGTTACAAAATCAGACGGCATCAGGGTTTCCCTACTCCATTCCTGAATTCTTCTGACTTAAATCCAACATACTTCATTACAATTTTATTCTGCCTAGGTATGGAGCAGAAAGACCACAATCTTCAGATGGTCCCATCCAAGACGATGAGACCACATCCAGTCCCGAATGAGCTAAAACTGTACCTTGTTTTTCACGAGGAAACAGAAGCTAAAGTTCATCTTATGTAAACTGAAGTAGATTAGCACCTGGATTTTAGTGATATTTTACTTGGAGAAATATCCCCTTGAATGCCTGGACTCGAATTTCCCAGTACAGTACGTAAATGCTTTAGAAGTCCAACAATAGTCCCGTTGGAATAATAAAAAAAGAATGTAAAATCAGGTCTTTCCCTTAACTGGATTATGGATTTGTAATTCTGTCATCTGTTTCACTTTAGCAGATATGCATTATATTTAAATCCTTAATTTTTTCTACTGAAAAAAAAATCTAGTCATATTTTCAAACACGTGTATACGCACTGCTAACTGTTTAAGATGTAGGAAAGTAAATACCATGAAAATGCCAGCTACTATTAGCATTCGGTTCCGTGTGATTAATTCTGCCACATAGGCTTGGACTAAATGTATAATTAAAAACTGCTCCTCTCCACCCAGTTTATTGCATTGCTAGCGTATTATTCAGGGAAATGTGTAAAAAATATTTGAAGTGTTAAAATATATATTCACTTATTGATGCAAGTTTCTCAGTCTTCTAAGATTACCCACCTATACACAAGAAAAACATATCCTTCATCAGAATATCTCTTTCCAAATAGTAACTAGGACAGGGCAAGCTTATGTTATATTACGCTATTACATTTTCTGACAACACTGTCTTTTCCTCTGATGTCCAAAGCGATATAAGAGTAGAAAAGCACATTCTAGAGCCCCACATGCTGATAACAATCTGTTGTTGTTTTTTAAAAGGCAGGAATTGGGGTGAGATCGTTTCAAACCTCAAGTGGGGTCACCTCAATGTACCCATTTATACTTTCTTTTTCAAAAAGAGTAGGGTCCTATCTTGCCAATTCTTAGTCACCTGCATGGCTTTTAGCTACAAGGCGCTCCAAAGATACAACTGATAAGACTTAAAAGCTGCTCGGGTGAGCAAGGATTTCCAGGATTTGGCTCTGGCAGTACAAAGAAGGGGAGAAGAAAGAAAAGGAAATAACAAAACAAAACAAAAAGAAGAAGGGCAGTGGAAAAAGGGATGCTCTTTCACGCTCTCTTTCAACCCTGGAAATTCAAAGACTTAAAGTTGAATCCGGTCATAAAGTTTATTGCTGAGTAATCACACTCTAGTGAGAAGAGTCTACTTAAATAGAAAAAAGACTGTTGAAATAAACAGGCAGCTGGGGCCTACCCTGCAATTCCCAGCCAGTTATGTGTGTGTGTATGTATGTGTGTATGTAGATATAAATATATATGGATATCTATATAAATGGGGTTATTTACTATAAACCTATACGTATTGTTCTTCATAATGCCAAGCACTCTAATGGCACTTAGAATCTCCTGTAAAAGTTACAGTCAACTTGTTCCTTCATGGGAAGGAATAAAGGAACCAGCGGGGAAATGAAGGCACTGGGGTTTGGGGGAATCTACGGTAAGGGTGTAAATTGCGTATATATACACTCTATGTACACACAGAGAGGGACACATGAGAGAGATGTAGGTAGGTAGGGGTAATTATGGAGAAGAGATAAGTCTCAAAGAACCTTAACCATGTCAACCCAGACTTAGAGCTTCTTTGTCTTTTAGAGACGATAAGTTCGCCCACTTGGAAAACCCACGACTGCATCAATTCCACACACACACCACCCCGCAAAGACAGGGATGCTCAGTCTACAGATATAGCCAAATATATGTTCCTTTCATTACAATATTATTATTATTATTATTATTATTATTATTACAAAAATCGCCTAGGGGCTTTCTGCCCCCTCAATAAACAAAATCACTGGGCACGGAAAAGTTCATGAAGCAAAGGAAGTCATTATCATTCGCCGTAGTCAAAGTAATTAAAGTTAGGCCTCAAAATCCATCTCTGCCAAAGTCGCTTATGGTGGTTTGCCTGGATTTGACGGATAATTTTTTTAAAAGGAGAGGTTAGATAAAAATGGGGAGGAGGGACAACGGTCCCCCACCCACTGTAACCTGCGTCTCTTATATACTGTATTATTTCTTCCCTTCCGAATCAACGGGGCAGCGTTAAGAAGGAGCCAGGCAACGACAGTCGAGCTCTCCACTGTACAAATAAACTTAAGCAACTTGAGCACGAAACTTACCTTAACTTGCAATGAGCCATTTTTTTCAGACAGTATTTGAGAACTTGGGGGAATGGATACTTCTGTACCTAAACCTGACAATTTGAATGGCCAGGAGGCGCACGTAGCCTGCAAAAGAGTCAAATGAAGTCCACCGTCAGTGTGATTATATGTTATGTGGTATATAATGTTGGATGACAACTCCCCAAAACCATAAAACTTACTTTAATGGCACCACGTGACTTTTTATAGCCAGTGAGCCTATCTGTCTGTGCTATGGATGATTTTACGATCTAATTCATAGACAAAACCCTATTCATTTGGCACCCAAATGTCATATAGCCGGAACTGGGGCTTATAAAGTTTACTGTTTTATAACTTTTAAGGGAAGGCATCAATGTAAAGCCGTCTGTAAATGTGCAAAGCTTTAGTTGCGCTTAGAAGCTCGGGAGAGTTAACCATTCAAGCCCTGGTGAGGGTAAGTAACGTTACATTTCCTAGCAAAAGAAAAATTAAAAAAGTAGCTGTAGCGAAAATAAAGAAATAAATGTTATGTCGAAGGGTGGAATTTATCCCCAACCGCGCAACAACAGCCACAAAACCCTTCCCCAATACCTCTCTTAAGAGTGCAGAATGAGAAGGTGGGTGTATCTGCTTTATTTAAATACTTTTTTCCCCCATGTTGGACTGGTGCTCAACAGAGGCAAGAGTTTTGCCTTTCTGGCAGGTTTAACTTAACTTTCTTTAACTTATGAGGATGAACCGATGGAGATAGTATAAAGCAGGTTCTGGAGATGATAACGTTGTTGAAGAAAAGGACAAGGTTCTTCTCATTTTTTTCTCCCCAGCCAAGAAAGAGCAGAAGTTTGGGGCATTCCTTATCCCCTCCCACCCCACTTCCAAGACAAGGAGTTGGCTGAGGGTCGGTTATTGCAAGCCCTCCATCCAAAGAATAACTTTACAATTCCAAGGGATGATCTGGGGCAATCGTGTCTGCATCTATTTTGAATTTGGATTAGGTTCTTCTCCAACTTTGCTCTCGTTAGAGTGATGAAGCTAAGGAGGGAGGGCACCTCCGTTAGGGGAGAAACCATACTACCCGCAGAAGTCAAACAAAAACCGGGGGATTCGATGGGGAAGAAAGAAAGTGGGGAAACCCTTACAATAAAAAGTTTATTTTTTCCAGTCAGTTATTTAAAAAAAAAACCAGTTTCTTTTCAAAAGCCGATCACATTATTATTGTTGTTGTTGTTGCTGCTGCTATTATTATTGTTGTTGTTTGCTCAAACAGCCAGACTTTGACTCTATGTGTAACTTTTTGTTCACCAAAAGAAAGGAAGGAAGCTATAAGAGAGAAGGGGGGGGGAATACGTTACTGAAGCTGCGCTTAATAAAAAGCCACTTCTAAGACTTCGTGCAAAGATAGTCATATACAAAGGCACAAGCAAAGGACATACTGTCTGGAATCACAGTTTTCGTCACAGATTCACTATTCACTACACGTTAGGACACGTTCCGTTTTGTATTTCGTCATATTCACCTCTACAACAGCCATTAATGGACACAGGGAATAAGATAGGTCGTTCCTGATCGGAAATCTCGGCCACAGCTTGGAGCTATACAGACACTGACACGTTTTGAACACACATGCACAGCAAAGCACAGCAAGTGCAACACACACAGAGAGAGAACATTGGGAATCAAACAGGACTTGTGGGGGGTGGGGGAGCCAGAAGGGAAGGAGTTGAGGGGGAAGCGAACGAGGGACCAGATCGTCCTCCTTTACTTTTGTTTGTCTAGGGTGTCTTCCCCCCCCTCGGTTCCCCCCTCCCACTTTACAGTTACTTCAAGTAACACCACTCGCTTCATATAAATAAGTTAAAACATCTACATTGTTTCCCCGCTTCAAGACAAAAGCCATTCAAGACATAAAATGCACGGGAAGCAGATCTACTCCTAACACGCGCTAGAGAGAGAGAGGAAGAGAGAGAGAGACGCGGGCGGGGGTGGGGGGCTCAATTAAAACAGGCTCAGGGTGAAACGATGGGCGAGGGATCTTCAGCCTCCCAGAGAAGTTGGAGCAAGTCAATGTGGTATACAGGACGAGGGACAGAAGGAGAGCGAGAGCGAGAAGAGGCTACTGACATTCCACGCAGGGTCAGCTCAATTATAATACTGCTCAGTTACTCGGGTTTTTTGTTTTTTTTCCGGGGAAGGAAGAAGGAGAAGGAGCAGCAGCAGCAGCAACTTCAGGGCCGGGGGGGTTTTCCTCTTAAGGGCGGAAGGCTCCTCCCGCCGCTGCCATGCTCATACTCTTCAGCTTGTTATCCTTTTTCCATTTCATCCGCCTGTTTTGGAACCAGATCTTGATTTGTCTCTCTGAGAGGCAAAGAGCGTGTGCTATTTCAATCCTCCTCCTGCGGGTCAGGTATCTATTGAAGTGAAACTCTTTCTCCAGCTCCAGGGTCTGGTAGCGGGTGTAAGCAGTCCGAGCCCTTTTCCCTTCGGGACCCCCTATGTTGTCTGCAACAACAACAAAAATAGAAAGGGGAGGACACGGTTTAGACCTTTGGCAAGAGGAGACATCCCCCCCAACTCCGCCACCCCGGACCCTTCCTCTCCAATCTTTCTCTCCCTGATTTCCTTCTCTGCTTGGTTTGGGCAGTTGGGAGGAAATGATCAACAAGTAGCTCCTTCTCCTCTTTCTTTCTTTCTTTCTTTCTTTCCTTCTCTCTCCCTATCCCCACCCCACCCCCATCTATCTCTTCTCCCCTTCCCTTCAATAATATCCCGGGCTCTGAATTTGAGTAGCCTCCCCTTTGCCTCTTCTGAGGAATATTATTTAATATGGGGAAGACAGTATGGCAGCCCCCTCCTGCACCCCGATCCTTAATATATTACTACTCACAAGTAAAAGAAAACAAAACCATTTGGCTTCATGAGAACTTACTTCCTCCTGACAGGATGCTTAGGATCGTGGGGAAGTTGTTACTAGAGTGAGTTTTACACAAACATAAACACCCAAACTAAGCACCCTCTGAAGTTCTACTCCCACTCCTGATTTGAACACACTTTATTTGGGAGTCACTGGGAAGAATTTCCAAGTGCACTATGGGCTGCAGGACTTGCCCCCCTCCAACCTCCTCTCTTAATTTTTTCCTCGACTTCCTTCCCTCCCAGAAAAAATATCTTTCCCCCCCCTCTCTCTCACACACACATTATTTACTCAACTTCTTTTTTGATATAATTAGTAACGGTGTTTTTCACTGGACGGTCCTCGTCATAAATTACAAGGACTGACACGCACTATTCAAGATCCCTCTCTCACACACACACACACGCTTTTTTCCCTCTCTCTCTCTCTCTCTCCCCCTCCCCCCAAATTTCAATTACACCTCACAGTCCGGGAGACTTAGAAGAGTTATTAAAGAGAGCTTGGCTCACCCTACCCCGATTTCCAAAGTCCCACTTGCCTTTTCCAGGAGGGACGGGGTGGGGTGGGGGTTTCCTCCGCACAGACCAGATGATCAGACAAGCAGGCAGAGGAACACAGAGAGCAAGAGAAAGCACATTTCTTGCCCACCACGTTTTCTAATTTGCAAACAATCTACCTTCTCTCTCGACACACACTCCCCCCCTCTCTCTCATACATAGATATTGTAATCTGGGCATGCTTTTTTACCATGGCTTATGTGCAGTTTTCTCATCCAGGGGTAGATCTGGGGCTGGGGCGGCTGTGGAGCTGTGCTTTGGTCGTTCTGCTGGGGATTCGCCTGCTCGCTGCTGGCCGGGGCGTCCTCCTCGGTGCCTGGCGACGTGCTGAGCCCTTCTCTGCCTAGGTGGTGGGGGTTGTTGCCCGTGCTGCTGCAGGCGCTGGTGCTGCTGCTGCTGGCGCCGCTGCTGGAAGTGGACGAAGTGCTGCTGCTCGAGTTGGCCGTGGAGTTTTTCACGCTGCCGCCGTGATGAGCGTCGCCGCTGACAGGCGAGGTGGCCACGGCGGCGGCGGCAGCGGCGCAGGGCAGAGGGTCAGGCGGAGGCGAGTGAGTGGCCCCCGTGGCCCCCGCCGCCGCCCGGCTGGCGTACCTGGCCTCGGGGGCAGCGTTGGCGGGGTAGCTGCTGCGAGCCCTCTCCGAGGGGCCCCCTGCCGCAAAGTGGCTGGAAGCCGAGCGACCGACGCTGAGGTCCATGCCATTGTAGCCGTAGCCTCCGCCGCCTCCGCCGCCGCCGTACCTGCCGGAATGCATGCTGGAGGAGTCCCTGAATTGCTCGCTCACGGCACTGGGATCTCCATAATTATGTAACGGGTAGTCCGGGCCATTTGGATAGCGACCGCAAAATGAGTTTACAAAATAAGAGCTCATTTGTTTTTAAGTTGATGATGATTTTTGTTGTTGTTGTTGTTGGTTGGGATTTTTTGTTGCTTTTTTTTTTTTGATCGGGGGGCTTGATTTGTGGCTCTTTGCTTCGTTTTTTGGTGCGTCTATAGCACCCTAGCACAATTTATGATGAATTATGGAAATGACTGGGACATGTACTTGGTTCCCTCCTACGTAGGCACCCAAATATGGGGTACGGCTTCATATCACGTGCTTTTGTTGTCCAGTCGTAAATCCTGCCTGATGACCTCTAGAGGTAAACTCGTGCACTAAATGGGGGAGTTTGGGTGGATGCTGGAAGGGCTGGGGCGCGCGCGCCGGCGCGCGCACCCGGCCGCCAGCTCGCGACTGTCAGTCGGCCTCGTGCGCCACCCTCTGGAGGAAAGCGGGATCTTCACCTCCGCAACACACACGCACACACGCACTCCCACCCCAGCCAGGAGCTTACTCGCAAGTCTGGGGTCGAATCGAGGTTACAGCCCATTATAGCAAAATTATGGCATCTCTCACAGAGTTCCATTAGTATGGACCAATTTTTAAGGGCTATCGGCTCCAGATCAGAAAACCAGCAAGAATTCAGAAGCATAGGGGAGAAATAATATATTCAGCCTTTCCTTTTCAATAAAATTCCTTTTAATCTTGCACATTCCTTTATTATTTTCTAACATCCCCCATTCTGCTAGAGATTATTTACAAAGAAAAGCTATATAAATAGAGAGAGCCATATATATATATAGGGATTTCTTTTGCGGGAGGAAGGGAAAAGACTAATTATTATTGAAGCCAATTAGAGGAAAGCAATAAACCCCAACATTCTAGCAACAATCACTATGGTGTCCTTTTTTCTCAGGCGCTTGAAAAACCCAGGATAAAAGGGGTGGCGGGGGATCGATCACTGTGTATTTTTAAAGATCAGTGCCGATTTCAAATTTTCCTTCAGCTGAGCTGTTCTCTAAGCCTCTTTTAAACAGCCTGGAACTAAAAGCAAGCAAACCCCAGTATCATTTTATGACACCATGGCATATTCTCTCCCTCCCCCACCCAATTTCTCAACAACAAATATATAACATAGATAGATAAATAGGTAGATAGATACAGTGGTGGTGATCTTTTGAGGGGAAGGTTTTCACTATTTCACTTTTATTAGTATTCAGAATCATTGCCCAAAAAGTACACTTTTCATAGTATCGAAAAAGACCTTTGCATTTCCACATATACACAGAGGACGCCAAACACACTTAATCGCATATATAAAGACACATTTTCACTGTCACTGTTATTTAAAGCTAACCGTGCTTGCGCGGGATCCTTCTTCCACACATTCACAATGAAAGCATAGAATAGTACCTACATTTCGACTTTACTTCCATCATCATCATTATTTACTATCGTTGTTTAGAAATTTAACCAAATGTGAAGGGGGGTTGGGGAAACAGCCACGATTCAGTATTTTGCCTACTCCTCCAACTGTACTCAGAAATCAAAGTCACCCTCGATAGTCAAGTTGTGTTTGTGTGCGTGCATATACGTATGTGTACACACACACATACTCCTCTAATTCGAACTCTACCCATCTCTGCCTGCCTGGAGATACTTCTCCCTTCACTTTTTGTGCTTTTAATTACAGTATTTTGAGCTTTGTGGGGTTTTTTTAATGCAGGCTTTTGCTAATTAAAACAAAACAGTACGCAAATATTTGGCCATTTTGAAACATCCATAGCATTTATCAATACTTCAAGGCTGTATTAAAAAAAAACCCTAAAAAACAGAAAAACCTTTAATCTCATTATTGAAATTTCCCCTTTCCCTATTTTTTTTGGTGGTGTGGGACCCTAACTATATATTTCAACCATATGTACAAGGAAACACGCTTTTCCTAATCTGTACTGTAATATTTCGGTGCCATAAAGTTGCCATGGTGGCAACTTTAATCATGGAGTCTTTTTATTTATTTTTTTGTGTAGTTTTTTTAAAATCCGAAAGAATGGGCTCAGGTCTGAGGTGAAAAGGAGAGGAACAATGGCACCAATCTATCCCGAGTCAGCAGCAAAGACATAAATAAGACGCCTGTACATCTCTGGCCGTCCTAGAATATGGAGGTTTCCCTCTGAACAAGCGATCGCCCCCCCTTTTTTTTTTGTCCCTGGAAGCCATTCCACCAATTTCCAGTCTTTCATATTAACACCGATGCTCCACTTCAAAGTTTGTTTGGTGTGGGTTGGTGTTTTTTTTTTTTTTAAGAATCTTGATACCATCTGAAGCATATCCTAACCTACACTTTGGAGAACTGACTATGTCCACCACTCCCTTCCATGTCCGTTCATTCTACCGATCCAGAAATTCACAGTTAATTGCAAATATATATAGATATATATAAATATGTATATATTTTAATCAAGCCTTTGAAAGTCGTCAGAATCATTACAATACGAATTATATCTATCTATCTATCTATATATATATTCCTGGAGGAACATGAGTGGAGGGGTAAGGAGAGATGGAAAAAGCAACTAATGAAAGGGTACGGTGGCAACTCCCCCCCCCCAACGCCTCGTTGTAAGCATTGTTTTACTCCCCTGACTTTTCCTCTGTTTCTTCTCCCGGCTGGGTGGAATTGATGAGTTTGCTTTCTTTTTTCCATTTCATCCTCCTGTTTTGAAACCAGATTTTAATCTGCCGCTCAGTGAGGCAGAGAGCATTCGCTATCTCAATCCGTCGCCTCCTGGTTAAATATCTGTTATAGTGAAATTCCTTCTCTAACTCTAGGGTCTGGTATCTGGTGTAGGTCTGCCTGCCCCGTCTGCCGTGCGTTCCGTATACTGCACCTATGGAAGGAAAGACAAGACGGTCTCAGTTGGAGAGGCCTTCGTGCTTTCTGTTAACAATGGAGGAAAACTGCTTCGAGCTGCGTTAGTGTGTGTTTCCCCCCCCCCCTCTCGCCCTTACCCCCAGCCCATATCCTTGCATAAGAGGATATAACGAGATGCGTGGGGAAAGCTCAGTCCCTTCCTCAACGTTTCCCGGGTTAAATATTTCTCAGGGATATCTAGTTTGATAGCAGAACTTTGGGAAGCGAATGTTCGTATTGACATCGGGGCTAAATTTCCGCGCTCAACACGCAGAAAATACCCTCATATGGCACGCAAACGGACACATATGCACACGCTGTGACTGACTCTGTGTGGGGTAGGTGTGTAACATTTCTATCTCGCTGTGGCGTCGGCAAAAACTCAGGGTGCAATTCTATACCCATCAACCTGGGAGTAAATCCCATTGAACTCAACAGGACCTACTTATAAGCAAGCATGCCTAAGATCACGCCCATAGGGTACCTGGGCAGGATCCGGACAAAGTTAAGCAGCTCAACTGATTTTCAGAGGCATACTGGAGCCGGCGCACGTCCTTAACTCTGCTCTATTTAAAATAAGTGCTATCTGAAAGTGCTTAATTTTGTCTGGACCACGACCTTTCATAACAATTAAAGCAACAGATACCAGTTCCTGAGCTCATTTATTTGCAAGGCCATTGGTTTCAGTAAAACCTACTTTCAAGTTAAGTGCTCTTAGCATGACAGCCCAGAAACGAAGTACTGTATAATTACAAAGAAATAAATCCTAATATGCATTCTTAAAGCAACAAGCCCCCACCACAAAGTGTTATATTTACTGTAATGTGGTACCCCAAAAAGAAACAAACTCACAACGGAGAAGATAAACTTATGTAGGAAAAAACTGAATAAAAATGCGTTGTGGAGTTTAAATTGTGCATGTCTTTTCACCTCCTTTCCAAACTTCCCCTTTAAGAGGGGCAAAGGATGAAATTCTGATCCATTGAAATCAATGGGAATTTGGCCATTGATCATGTTTCCTCTCTTCCCACCTCCTCCGCCCCCAGTAGATGATTTGTGTGCGTGCACATATTACTGGAAAACGTGCATTCAGTAGCTAATACTTACACACTAATGAGTGGGTGAAGGGAGGGGGAAGAGAGGCTCTGTCTTGCAAATATATGGAGCAGTCAATACAGAGGGCATAGTCCTCTGCATCCGTCTTTGGCTCTCATGGAAGCGGGCTTCTTTTAATAATAATCATTTCGTACTAGTAGCAGCAGTAAGCAAGCACCATCCAAGACTACAAAGAGCATCAAATCTTAATACTTTATACGGAACTGGCTCTCAGGTATGATTGTTTGGCATTGCAGCCTTTATCTGCTGACTCAGACTTTAGGCGACCTTTCCTTTAAAAAATAAATAAATGCATACTTCTTCAAAGTACTGTAGCCCCCCACCCCACCCCGCCCAGCAAAGTGTCAGGATAGAGGAGAACCTGGAGAGGAATCAGTGTACCCACTTGCTTGCAGGTGACACTGGTCTTTATAGATCCAGCCCCCCCCCCCGCAACAAAACCCTCATATTCCCCCATCCTCCCCCAAAGCCCTTTATCTCTCTCTCTCCCCCCACCTTCACTTTCACCCTCACTCGCCCGCCCACCCCTTGATTCTTGGTTGCATCCCTGTGACTTACCAGCGCAAGAGTTCATCCTCTGCATCCAAGGATAAACAGGACTGCTGTACTTCCGGTCGGTTCCTTCCTCGTTTAGGATTTTGGCCGGCCCGCTCTCGGGCTTGTACTGCTGGTCAGAAGCAAAGCAGGGCAGATAGTCCCCAGGGTGGCTGGCCCTTTGCTTGCCACTGCCGGAGGGCGAGGAAGCGCCGCCCAAGTCCTTGTCTGGATAGAAGCAGGAGGAGGCTCCATAGTCATAGGATGCCCGGTTGCAGGCGATGACCGTGTTGGTGGACTGTTGATAGAAGCAAGGTGAGGAGTAGGTCTTGTCCTGCAGGCTGCCGGCCCCATAAGAGGCTGGGAAGTGTCTCAGAGCCTCGTACCCAGCTGGGTAGATGGGGATCTGCCCGAGGAACGACTCCTGCCCATTAGGCAGGCTCCCCGGGAAAGTGGGATTCACAAAATAGGAACTCATTGACGCTCCCCAGATCCCGGACCGTGATTTGTTGTGTATTAGTACATCTGGCTATAACTATTAGTAGTCATCGAAGTGGTTTGTTTCTGGCTGGCCGAGCGCCAAAAGCGACAGCAGCAAATAGCACCAGCTGATGGCTCGGCGACCAATGAGAGAGCGGCGGAGGGCCCTTCTCCCCTGGGACCCGCCGCCACCGAACCAGCAAAGTTACAAACAACACCCCCCCCCAGCCGCCGCATCTCAGCCGCCGCCGGAGCCCGGCAGATGGATGGCAACTTGCAAACAGCGGTTATCGTCCGCTGTGCCAAAAAGCTGGAGGCGGGGGGACGGCTAGAGAGGAATTAGGAGTGGGTGGGTGTTGTATAGATAAATAAATCAAGGTGATTGTAGACACCCAGAGCACAGGCCCGCTGGCATCTGTAAGCAAAAGAGGCACCTCTGCGAAGTTAGGGTGTCTAGACTGAAGGCGTTATGAAGCAGCACCCAAGGAAACTCCCCATTGCCCCTCTCCATTGATTCTCCCCCCAGGACCCTTCAGCCTCCCCCCCTCCCCGGAAGATGAGAGCAGGGCAGCCGGTTGGTTGATTTATGTGGTATCTAAGAATTGAAAAAATATATAATAAGAAAATGTCAAACAAGTTCGAAAACGGGAACTTCTGCTCAACTGACCGGTTTAAAAAGAAACCACCTCAATTAAAAGCTTCAATTATTTTCACATATTCCTAGTCCGGGGTGGGGTAGGACAGGGAGAATAAGCTTAGTCGTACAAGGCTTCCCAAAATGTTTCGATTCAGGTAATAATAATAATAATAATAATAATAATAATAATATACAGCTTAGCCTAGTTTTATTTGGTTAGTAAGAAAACACGCGCACGCAGATGAATCTCTCTGCAATACTTCTTCTTCCTTGAGCCTCTTGGTGGCTGAGGAAAAGAATCTCGTCTGTTAAGCATGACCCAGACAATTTTAATAGTAAATCGGAATGCAGGAAAGAAGTGAGGATGTCTCGACGTGGTTGTTATTGTATGCTGGCAGTGGGTGGTTTTTTTGTTATTGCTTTTGGCAAAGGAATCCTCTCGAAAGTAGCTGAGGACACGACATCAGAAGCTTTGAAAAGGCTGAACCATTCCGGCTAGAACAGGCTTGTTTTTCTTGTTGGCATTTTTTAACCCGTCAAGGAATATATCTGCAGCTTTAGTCCTTGTTTTTGTCTCAGTCTGGCAGGCAGAGTGGAAACCCGTCGTGGCGAACTGCACAAATATTCTTTATAGCCAGTACTTTGGGTGGGTGGGGGGACTGCCCCTTTTCATATTTATATTTAACCCGGCTGTTGTTGACTCCCCCAGACATCACTTAGCAAGCACCACACTGTAATCCCTCCCCCACAAACGTGGTGGAAATTTTATGGTAATAAAAAGAAGGTGGTACACCCAGGCCTAAGGTTGCAGAGGTGCTAATGCTAACATCTGATAGATCCACTCTTTAAATACATCTGGATCATTTCTAAGCACGTTTACTCAGAAGTAAGTCCCCCTGAGCCCATTAGGACTTTGGTCCCAAGTAAAGTGTCTTTAGGGCAGAGGCCTACAAAATATTTTCTGTGACAATTGCCTAGGTAGCGATTTACACTTCCTTCCACAGATTCGAGTTTTTGAATGGGCGCTTTAAAAACTAGCCCTCAGTTGGCTTAAAAGCCGTGAGGTTTGTCCCAGTTGTAAGCTGGTGTGTTTCATTTCCGGAGTCCCATTAGGGGATCTATAAAACAGCAGTAAGTTAAAACATCTCCCCACCTCCCCACCGTGTGCATTGTTTGCGCCCCTCATTGGGGTTTCACAGGGAACTCTCGATTACCTCCAATAATGGCGAGTGCTTTCAAAGGACTTCCCCAATCTTTCCGCTAAAAGGTTACCTATAAATGCAATCGATAGTATAGGTGGGAAAACTCAGAAGCAGAGAAGCAGGAAGCTAACCATTCACGGAAAACAACAAAAATGAATAAATCACGTTTCAAACATTTTTACAGTGCAGATATATAACGTCAGGATGCACAAGGCACTCGAATGTGGGAAACTTCAAACAGCTGAAGGACAGGTAAAACATTTCTTCACTCTCTATTAATATTTTCAGGAAGTTGTGCTAGGGTTCCCCTTCCCATCAGTTTTAATGAACCAAAATGCTACTCTCAAATCATCCTGCAAAGACGAGCAGCCAGTAAAAATACAAATTGCAGGGAAGTGTCTGTAAATTCAGCGCAATATAACGAAGGAATCTCCCTCATTTTTCTTTTACTCACCAAGAACCAAATAAAGCAGAATTAAAAGCAGGAAAGTGCATGCAACGCTCACCAGGTCTCTTAATGAGGTTATTTAGCAAGATGCAATGTAATAATAATAATAATAACAATAATGTCATGGTTGCAGTCCAATGTACAAAAATATATATATCAAGGTCTGCCAGTAGAAAAAGTCGCCCCTCCCCAACTAGAGGTTCTGAGACCCACATCTGGTAAGCAGAAGCCTTGCCACAGAGTGCAGCTTCTCAAATGAACCCAGACAAGCTCCCGGAGACACATTCCTAACCGAAGCAAGGTAAACAGCTGAAGTGGCCCCGTTTAAAAGAAAAAAATGCAAAACTCCAAAACTTTTTCTTTCTTTTAATATATAGCAGTACCCATCGATTTAAAATGTGTGACTACCCGTTTAGGATTTCCCCTCTGCTGCCATTTACCCCCTTTCCTCTCGAGCTTTCATTCAATCGAAGCCATAAGTCAAACAAAAGTTAGAATACAGGTGCGGGGAGCAGTTACCCTCTTAAGCTTAAAAGCTCCGTTTCCCTAAGGTATAAATCCACTTGCAAATCCTTCTTATGTTCAGAGATGTAACAGAAAGCAACATTTAGCTAACAGCCGCTAATCCAAACAGTTCTCGCAATCCCAGCCATTGTTTAGACTGAGCGTGTTAGTAGCCCTTCCTCTGGTCCTTCCAATTCACCACGCCAAAACATTCAGTTCAACAACATCATCTTTCCGGGGTGTCCCCTTCAAATCCCGTCTGCCACGTAATTTTTTTAAAGCTCTCGCGGAAAAAGAATCCTTAAAGCGATACGGCTTGATGTGGGCAACTGAAGGCCGATTTTTACTAATAGAGTTTTCCAATGGAGAACCACCCGCTACGTTCTGCGTGTGTGTGTGTGTGTATTTGGATGTGTGTGTGTGATACTGGCGGTTGCCCCAGCTCACTCTGCGTCAAGTACCTCCTTCAACCACACAGTGGCAGCACTGAGTACACTCCACTCGACGATAAATAATCCGACACTCACTGCGGTTGCAGTCAACCAGATACTGCAATGCAATGCACCCGAACGTAATTCTTTATCAGCTAGGAGAAGTGGAGGAGGGGGGGCACATATCGTACTGAACACATAAGATAATTGCTTCTTATCTTTAACAACTGAAATGAATATTTGAAGATATGCAATCAGAAATATTTTCCTCCCAGAAAACCATTTTAAGGAGACGACACAAAATGGGCGAATCACACAAAATTACGTACTCTTGCGGAAATATTGCTTCACCCCATCCCTCCACCTATACCAGTTTTGAGGATAATTTTCTATTATTTCATTAACCTGTTTTTCTCTCACATACACACAAACACACCCCGTCTCCGCCAAACAAAAAGCTGCATTTTGTGATTCTGAAGTAAGCTTCCTTATTGCATTTAATCCTCAGTTATTAAGGAACAAGCTGCATTTCAGGACTTTAAAAAGCTCCTAATGTTATCCAGGCACCATACGATATACGTGACTACCATGCTATTGTACGTACATCTTCATCTGAAGATGAAGCAATCCAGTGCATGCATAATCTATCCTCTGACGTTACAGGAATTAATTTCCACCTAATATCAAAAATGAAGCGATAAGTTCCTAAACTCTCTATTTACATCGACAGATCTCATAGCAACAACAGCCACGCATTAAACACAAAAAAGGTCAAAACGCACCCGCTTTGCTGAAATACACATCTTAGAAGAATTCCAACTCTACCTTACTATCAACGCAGCATTTAATGAGACTGTTTCTAAAATCCCCCGAGGCTTCAAAAAAAATACAGGTTATTCTTAAGCAAATGTATATGCAGCCGATGCTCAAATAGCATGTCTACAGGCTCACTAGCAGCTCTGGTCTGTTTTGATTGCTCCCGGCACAATCCAGGAAGCTTAGAGAGTCAATTGGCACAATCGCACCTTGGGCGGATCTACATTCTATGTCTAATCTATTTCAGAGAAAGATGCTGATTTTCCAGGTTTGTCTAGTCTAATGTTATAACAGGGGTTGCTCGCTCATGCTGGTAGTTCTCTGAATTTCTCACCTTTTTAGGTTCTGGCTTTCAGGAGCCCCTGCTACTTTGACAGCTGTCGCTTTGGCTGCACCGGAGACGAATCGCCCTCCTTTTGGTGCCAGAAGAAGCAGGAAATTAGCCAGGTTGAGAGTTGAAAATCTGCCACTCCAGCGCTTTGAATCCAATATGCCACACCTTCCGGCGGAGGAACTGGAAATTGCCATCCAAGACCTGCGTTCTAGGCGACTGCCTGCGCTGAATCTCCATCCACCCGGCTCCCTATTGACTTACAAAGGACAAATGAAAATCGGGGGTGGTGGAGGTGGGGGGAACTGAAAAGCCAGAGAGATCCGAAGCAGGACAGAGCTGAGCAAAAGAATGCAGCTCTATTCTCGCCAGGGAAATTATAAAAAAGTTCATGTTCACGGTTGCCATCCACATGACCACCGGCAACCAATGGAGGAACGGAACCACTCATAAAGTTGTATTGCAAAGTTGTAAATTTTCATAAACAACAACGGATTTATGGCCCTTTCCTCCTCACTAAGAAAGAGGCAGGACTTAGAGAGGCGCCATTTTACCAGAGAGGCAAGCTCTAGATTTTTTAAAGGACCCACACAGTCTGGACAATTTTTGAATTGTATTTTATAAAAGGGGGAATATTAAAACTATGCCACACGCTTTTAACAGAGCAGCAGGAAATCTGCCCTTAGTCACTCACCACTCTTATTTATCTTTCCATATATATATATTATGAAAATATGAGAGAGCACCCAGTTTTGCTTTAAATGAATAAAAAGGGGGGCGGGGAGAGAAATTGCTCGTAGGAGAAATATTTTGGGAATATGCTATGGAAATAGGTTCTATAAGTGTTATATCTTTGCTGATTGCATTGTCTTTAATTCGGTGTTCTGGGGGCTACTGTGCGCCCTACTGACGGTGCCTTAAAGCGCCTTATAGTCATTCCATTCCAGAAATTTCAGTGACTTCCTCTCCAAAGTGCGGACTATACCCGCTTATATATACCTCGGAGGATACTTTTGAAAAACGAATCCTGAATTAGTTAATGAGGACCTACTTCGAAATCAGATGTATGTATGTTTTCCAACGAATCAGTAGACTTTAAGCAAACTCTCTCTTTTGTATATCCCCATTATACTACGGGGAAGGAACTCTGATCGGAATCCTCGAGATTTCCGCCCAAGAAATATTTGGGTTGCTTGCTAGGTGACTGGCAGCGCCCTCGCTCATTCTCATATATGAAGTAGATCACCGTGAGAGCAGATCTTAGTGATAATATTAACATTTATTTCCATGTACCAGGTCGACAGAGTTATCCTTAGTTGTTTTGGGTTGTTTTGTGTATATACTCGGGACTTTTGCATTAGGATGCGGGTCTGCATGCGTGCCTAGATGTGTATATAAATGTTTATATGTAACTTTCAATAACAAAAAAGAGAGAGATGATTATTTTGTCAACAAGCATTTTTTATTTCTGTGTAACATAAAACACATCGAACGTGGGCGATACACTACAGCACCTCCGAAGAGTATTCACGCAGACGCACACACACACTTCCCGCCCCCTTCAATTTTAACACGAGATACCTCAATGTTCACAGTGAAAAAACACATTGTAACGTACATTTTATGAATAAAGTTTAGCCAAAACTTTCAAGGCAGAATTTATTTATACAGAGTTGTCAACGTTGCTTCATGCTACAAAGTTTGCCTAACAGGCTTCCCAGCGGATGACATGGTGTATTTATCTATGAGGTCCAAGAAAATCAGAAATGTCTCAAGCCTCCCTCGATCCAATCTACAATATCCGTTCATTCTTATGAAAATTAACGCTGCTTCAGACTTAACACATTCTGGCAATAGGGAGAAGGGAATAAGGTGGCTGAGAATAGGCATATGTGGCCGGTGCTTAAATTCACATCTTTTTTCAATTTGTTGCTTTGTGTTTTTTTTCCAGTTGCATCAAGCAGAATGGTAGAAAAACTCAAAAGGGAACACTAAATCGGCCATGAGCAGAGCCGCACAAAAAGGACGAGATGAAACCGCTTTGTACAAATCCATTGCGATGGTTTAACCTCCATCGAATTCGGCCTAGCGAAGACTTGTGTGTGACGAAAGCTTACATTGCAGCATATTGTTTCCACTTAATAACAGCCTTAGAATAAATATATTATTATTATTTAAAAACTTTAAATTATACTCAACAATACCAGGCATCAAATCCTGCGGAGGACTTGGGAAGGCCTCCCATGTCAATTGTCTTCCCTTTTATACCTTATGCACTACGCTTCAGGTCCTGCAAGGAAGTCCGCTTTAAGTATTGTCATCTTTCCGTTTTGCATTAATAAAATACAGCATAATTTTGAAGATAGGTAGGCGGAGCTAGATAATAGGTAGTTTGGAAAATAGGTAGTACAAATCACTGCAGCTGAGTGTAGTGGTTTAGTCATTGTTTATCTCCCGCATGGAATTCAAAATTCCCCACCCACCCCAAATCCGTCTTCGGGTTATTTTAAAACAAGAAACAACAACAACAAAAAATTCAGTAACTGGAAGTACATCGATCCTCAGCATATATTAGGTAGTTTGAGTGTGAACCTAATGCACTTATCCCTTAGCGATTGATTGGGACCAGTACAGTCAGGTAGTTTATTTGGAAGTTAAACTAAATGGGGCTCCCCCAGCGTTTTTCCCCCTTTTTTCTTTTTCGCCCCTTAATATGTGCAAGTTAGGACACCCCCCTCCCCTCACAAATACCAGGGCGGGGAGAAAAATATATCCGTCTATCATGTAACAAAAAATAATAATAACAATACAACAGGTTTGGACATTCACAGCCAAACTGGTCCGGGTGTTCAAGTGATAATTTTACTCTTAGTTTACACAGAGCTGTGTCTCGGATGCTCTGGGAATGCGGAAGGGCCAGTGGAGGTGAACTCACCTCTCCCCCCATCCCTTATAATTGGAATTGGCGATTGCAAGGGTCTCCTTTTTAAATAGATTTTAATTATTATTTGAAGAGAGTGTTTACAATGTCACGTGCATACAGAAGACGAGCGCTGGGCTCCAGCGAGCGAGAGCCCGGGAGAGGGGGGGGAGTTGTCCGTTCATTCCGCTTCCTCTTCCTCTTCTTCCTCCTCCTCCTCCACTTTCTCCACAGAGGCAGTGGCTGATGCGCTGTCGTTGGCCGCCGGGGCGCCGCCGCCGCTGCCGCCGCCTGCTTCTTCTTTATGTTCCTTCTTCCATTTCATGCGTCGGTTTTGAAACCAAATCTTGATCTGCCTCTCGGTCAGGCACAAGGCGTGGGCGATCTCTATCCGCCGTCGCCGGGTCAGATAGCGGTTGAAATGGAACTCTTTCTCCAGCTCCAGAGTTTGGTAACGGGTATAGGTCTGACGCCCTCTCTTCCTATCCGGACCTGAAGAGAGGATTTGGGGAGGCCGGGAAAGAACCAGCGAAGTTAGAGGACCAGGAAATAGTTTTACAACAGCTGGCAAACAAATAAAAAACAAATCCCTCCTATTTCCTATTCTCTCTCTCTCTCTCTCTCGCACACACACACACACACACACACACACACGAGTCCCACCCCCACCCCCAATAAATATACATGTATATATATCTCGGAAAGGGACAGCAGCAGTTCAATCCTGCCTACTCAGAAGTAAGCTCCATTGAGTCCAGCAAGGCGTAACTTCCTGGCCAGTGGGTAGAAGCTGACCGTCCAATTCTGAGACACGTCTACTCGGAAGCAAATCCTACTGACTTCCTGCACAGTATATTAAAAACTGAAGGCTTAGCTTTCCCTCAAGTGCCCCGGGCAAATGCGACAAGCTGGGAGAGACTGGGTGGGTGGAGGAATTCGGGTTTTAACCATGCAGTTTAAATAAATAAACCCAGGCGGGGGAAAGAGGGCGATTGACTGAAAGCAAACTCTCTCCGGTTTGCCCGCCACATTCCAGACTCTGGCGGAAGTCAAAGCGGTGTCTGGAACCCAGGGCTCGCTTTTGCTCTCAGTCTTCCTGTCCTCCTGAAAAATTAACTGCAGGTTCGGGTTTGCATCGCTCCAATACCCCTTTTCTTTATTGACATGCCTACCACTGACCGTTTATATTTCTTGCGGAGGGTGGGTGAGATAAATAATAGGGAATCAAACGTTTTCGCTCACTCCAAGAATAGAAAGCTCTATTTTTTCCTCTCATATATTCTCTCTCTCTCTCTCTCTCTCTCTCTCTCTCTCTCTCTGATACATTCCCCCACCCCACCCCGCACCCGCGGCTCTTCTCTCACTCAGCATTACCCCCCCTGCCAGTGCGGGCGAGGAGAAGCGAGGTTCTCACTCTGCCATGTCTCCGGGCAGCTTCGCCACCACCCTTTCCATATTCCCTAGGGCCCCGACCAAAAATTCAACCCAACGCTCCCATTCCATATTGGGGGGGGGGGAGAGAAAGAGAGATAGAGAGTTAAATAAATTTACGAGGCTGGAACCCATTAATTGGGCAATAAAAAGTTTTATGAGACTCATTTACATACAATGCCACGGGCTTTCTGCGCAATGGCGCCGCTTGCTCTAATTAAAAGCAGGCAGGCGCGCGCGCGCTCCTTGCGTGGAAGTTGCCCCCGCACCCGCGTGGAAGTTGCCATTTGCCTGCTCGGCAGCGCTTTCAATCCAACGCTCCCCCCCCCGCGCCCGGCCTTCCCCGCCCGCATCTCGGTTTTGCCCCCCCTTCCTTCCTTCCTCCCCCATACCTGAAGACCTCATCCAGGGGTATATCCGGAAATTATTCTCCGCCTGGCTGTGCAGGTTGCTGTCCTCCGCTTTGTCACAGCTGGGTTTGGTTAACTCATTGCAAAGGACGGGAATGTTCTGATCAAAAGAGGAGCAATGCAGGTTGTAGGCTTCTGAGCCCAGGCTGTATCCGGAAGAGAACGGGCTTTGATATATGGTGCTGTTCACGTTGTACAAGGCAGGCATGGAGGAGGTGAACGCGCTAGCGCCTGGTCCATAGCCGCTTCTCTGCGAGTTGGTAGCAAAGGAGCAAGACGTGGGCTCCGCATTTTGGAAAAGAGAAGCAGCCCCCGCCGTATATTTGCTAAAAAGAGCGTTCACATAATACGAAGAACTCATAATTTTGACCGGTGATTTGTGGTCCGGTAGGCTTCCGTGTCGGTTTTACGAGGTAGCGTGATATATGATAACATTACACCCCCAGATTTACACCAAACCCCATTTTCTTTTGGAGTGAGCTGCCTCCACCACGTGACCAGTCATATGACCCCATCCTCCAATCTCCTCCTGCATCACAGGTGGTATAGATCAGGGTGGCTCACAAGGTCCTATGATGGAAGGGGAAGAGGATCGAGCCGATGCCTGGCCGATTCGAAGGCGAGGGGGAGCCTTGGCCTCTCGGGAGCTCCAACGGGGCCCGGGTTCCCGGAGCGGCTCCGGATAAAGCCGAGGGAGCGCCGAGATCAGCCCCGAGGCGGAGGGAAGCTAGAATAAGAAACGTCAACCCACTGTGTTTTGAAATATACATTTTCCTCTTTGCATCTTTATCCTCTCTACCCCTTTTCTCCATGTCTTTTTTTTTAAGGAGAGGAAAAAAGCATTTCTGTTCTGCTCCTCCATATACCCCACTCCTCAGTCATATTTCCTGCAGAGCTGGAAATAGACCACAAACACAACTCTGAGTTTCCACGTATGTTTCCTGTTTGTTTTTCTTGTTTCTTATCTCTCTCCGCCTTTCATCTCTTTCATATTCCGAAAGGGGAGGCGTAGAGCTGCGAGAGGGAAAGTACATTAAAAATAATAATAATAAGGTGCCCATAAAAATACCCCCATAGTAAAAAAAAAAAAAAACAACCACCATTATGCAGGATGTGTTATCTCCGTCTGTCTATCTCAAGTGTGTGTGTGTGTGTGAATGAACTGGTTTGGCAAATCCTTCTGTATTCTGCTCACATTTATTTTTCCTCAGGAAAGGAAAGAGTGAAATATTTATATGGGAGGCTTCCCAATTTGCTCGCAGATTTATTAAGATATTGACAGACATATTCGGCTAATCGCTGTTGGCAAGATGACTGAAGGGTTGCTAAATACGTGTTCTATCATCTCTCTCCCTCTTTTGCCAAATTCTCTTCCTCGGAAACAAAACACAAATAGAGAAAGAGCACAGTATATCTAAGGGAGGACAGATGAGAAGAAGAAGAAGAAGAAGAAGAAGAAGAAGAAGAAGAAGAAGAAGAAGAAGAAGAAGAAGAAGAAGAAGAAGAAGAAGAAGAAGAAGAAGAAGAAGAAGAAGAAGAAGAAGAAGATATGAAGGCATGTGTCTGCTTTTGCCTCCTCTTACTTCAGGAAGGTTTATATCCAGGAGGCATTTTTGTTATGTTATGTTATGTTATGTTTTTCGGTGATTCAGCCGGTCTGCCTTTACCAGTGTAGATTTCTTCTATCCAATAGCATGCATATTTCAGTCACCACCAGCCCCCCAAAAATGATACAGTGGGAAATAAGAGGTGCTGAAAGTCCGTTTGTTTTTATCTTATTTTAAAAAAAATCGAAGAGACTTGGGATGCGGACTCAAGTTTCTTTGTTTCATCCTTGCTTCTTCTTTTTCCTCCCCCACCCCCGGGGTAAATAAATACCTACCTCTGGCTTTCGGTGGTGGTGGTGGTGAGTGAGAGCGGTGGCATGTGTGTCCGGTCCGCCCTCCCCCCCCCTCCCCAGATCTCGGATAAGCCAGCTCCTTAATTTCTAAACACTCGGCCCCCACCAAGCAATAAGAGGACAAGCCATTGAGGATGTTGCGCCCTACCCTTCCTTTAAAACGGATCGTAAAACTAGTTTCCTTCCCTCAGACGGGGGAGTTTTGGTAAAGACAGCTTTTACTGCCCTGCTATATTGCACATCATAAACTGGAAGGAGGACAATGAGATTGCCCCGGAAATTCTCCCTTTAGATTATAGAGTTTGGTATCCTGTGTGTACAAAGAGGTTCTCACCAGTTTAGAATTATGCCTGGCCCATATTTCGCAGGGACCCTTCAGAGGGGCACATTTTGGTAACCCATGGGAGGGAAGCAGAGAATTGGGGGGGGGGGGCTCAGCTAAGGGGCCTGAGGAGGCCCGGGTGCAACAGGGGCTGGAGAGAGGTGTTGGTGTACAGTTTTGCAAAGGAAGAACGTTATTATCACGAACTCATCTTCACAATCAGTGATATGGACTGGAATCGGTCCTGGGCTCGGAGACCGTCCCCATGGATGCCCTTCGAGGTTTGCTTTGCGACGTCTTTGGTTTTCGATTCCGCCAAAATCGGTCTACGCACTAAGATGGCTGTCAATCCCAAAGGAAGAAAATGTGAGAGGGGGGGGGGGAGGCGTGTGGTGCAAGATTGCGGGGCTGCAGTAATAACACCCCCTCAAAAAAAACCTTGAAATTTTAAGAAAGGAAGAAAAGCCTCCTGAGAGAAATATAAAGGGCTAAGAAGTTAAGAAGGGAAGGCGAAGGAAAACCTGCCAAAGACGACGAGCCAGATCAAAGAAGCGGATTTAGACGGCATTCTTCCAATAAATTGCTCCTCTGGTGACAACGCAGCCAAGATGCCAGAAGAAAACAGCAGCAAACAGAACCGACAGTCTAGACTTGGGTATTGATAAGAGCAAGACAGAATTTTATCGATGAGTCTTGAAAGGACACCGTTAAGTGCAACCAGCTTTGAGGCCGAGGTCTGGAAGCATCAAACCGCACACTGCTTTCTTAGACGTGTGTGTGTGTGTGTGTGTGTGTGTCAGTTCTGCTGGGATTATTATATAAATATATTTTAAAATCGCGTATGCCTAAAGTCACTTCTTCGAAACGCTACTTGAGAAAACCATCACACACAGACCTCGTTGTCCACGGCCTCCCCTCCCCTCCAGGAAATAGGGAGTTTTATAATACAGACTCAGGACTAACCCTCGCTAAACGGAATGTCCCTTCGCAATGAGTTCCGAATCACCTCCAAAGTATAGACTTCCAGTATAAATAGCAAAAAAAAAAAAGAGGGCGAAAAGATTATTAACTTCTAAGCCATGTTTCCTGGACATATTACCGGTACATGAATGCGGAAATTTAATGGTGTCCAGTTTTAGAAGATGCCTCTATTCTCCATCCCACTTAAAAATAAAAATGAAAGATATGTTGGAATGGATGCTGCTTAATTATTTAAAGTTTTCCCTAGGTCACTCATTCTATCCAAAGTGCCCTCTCCGCCCCCTTTAAAAAATTGTAACCTAGAAACTGCTGCTTTATAGCTTTCTCTAAACAAACCTCGTTAAAAAACAACCAACACACAGAATAAAAAGTTAAAAACAACGAGGATGATTTGAAAACACACACACCAACTGGTCATTCTGCAGGGTGGTTTCTTATTGGATCAAGCAAAGAATTTTCTGCAATTTGGACTCGGGGTATTATTCCGCTGTTTCAGCTGCCTTCCTCCTCCTTTATTACGGTATCTCCATTGATCACCCATTGTCCAAATTACTTACAGCAAATGTATATTCTTGTTTGCATTTTACTGTAGCTGAAGTCATTGAGGACAAGCTACATTAAAAGTACACACAAGACAATAAGAATTAACACTAAAAGCTGCCATGACCAGTCATTCGTTCATATAAACGGCATTTTCTACTGGCGATTTGAATTAAGTACAGTATATGTAAGTCCCATGCACAATAAATGCACAATAAATTTCCAATCTTCTTTAGGAATCAGGTTGTTTTATCCTCCTGGATTCGTATTAAGGAATTACAATGAAATACCTTTGATAATCACATTTAGTGGGTCATTTGACTGCTAAACGTTCTTTTTCTTTTCTTTTTTTGGCAGGGGAAAAAAGACGCAAACTTAAGGCATTTCCCCAATAGTGTTATTTGTCTTTCTTGGCTCTTAATTTCGGTACATTAGGTGCACATTTGTGGTATGATTGTCTTATTTATTCACAAACATTGAGTCCATTCATCTATCTTCCGTATGTATGTATGTATGTATGTATGTATGTATGTATGTATGTATGTTTGTGTATACTGGCTCATATGTATGTTTGTGTATACTGGCTCGATGGAGCCGTAGAATTCAGAAGTGAGGGGTGAGGGAGAGGTACACACACACACACACACACACACACACACACACACACACACACACGAATTAGTAAATAAAATGCCATAAGAGTTCCAGTCTGGATTCGTACAGGCATTTCACTCCTGTGGTGTATTAGAACTGTTATCATCTGCACTGCATAATTAAACCGGGTCCCACAGAGATGAAATTGCTTAAGGAAGCGAGCGGGAGCCTTTAACTGCCGCAAAGACATCTGGTGAAGAAATTCAGTGGCCGGTAAATAATTTTCAAATTAAATTTTGTTGCCGAGCCACCAACTTAGAGCCTCTGTTTTGGCCCGGCGAAAAGAACGTCGTTTCCGAAGGATTCTGTGCCCAGAGCAGAATGGAACCAAAGTCAGGGGTCATTGGCTGAATAAGAGATTAAGATGGAGCCATCGATGCTCAGCATCGCCCATTGCACTGTGAAAACTGTTTGCTCCTAATAAATATTTTTTTTAATTAATCGGAGCCATTAAAAAAAAAGAATAAAAAACCCACGTCTACCTGTGCGTTGTTGTTGTTTTTAATACACACTGAGCTTGTTTCTTTAACAACTCTGCCGCGTTTCAATCACCAGCATCCGCATTCCAAGCGCTTTGAGATTCCCGGCTATAAAAAATTGCTTATGCGGCCTCAGTATATAGCGTACTGCAGTCCTATACAGTTATACTCTGAAGTAAGAAGCCTTGCTGCATTCATTGGGGCACATTCCCAGGTAAATTGCCAAAGCCATGAACGGGTTAATACAAACGATTATATTGTGTGATAATATCTGCTTTGACGTTGTACATTATAGATCCTTACTCATGCCGTTATGCATTTCATTAGTCGATTACATTATACACGGGGTGTTCAAGCCAAATGCATCTGTATAAACTTAAACTGTTTAAATATATTCTCACTGTATATGTGTTGGATTATCACTCATGCGCACGACATATTTGCTCTTGCTGCGGTCAAATTAGCAGTATTCTTGAAGCATGCTTCAAGCTGAGAGGGGAAAATATCAGTCTGTACAGAACTGAAATGATACTAAAATACTAATACTTAAACTAATGGTTACAAACGGAGAAGTTTACCATTGCAGTTATTTACTTTTAAGAGTATAACATATTGAAACACGAAATACTGAAGCATTAAAGGTATTCATTTTAGTAGTGGGGGCATATATAATATCGCCTTTTGTTAATATCAAATCAGCAGTTTCAAAACCGCATGTGCTGATCCTAGAAAGTCGACATTTTAGAATTTTTTCCATTGGCCTCATGGCGGAAATCGCCCTTGTTTTCGTGGAACAACACTGCCATCTGCTGTTCTATCCTGGTAATCGCAAGCAATAAAATAGGTGCAGGAATCTTACGAACGTGTAAACAGAGCTGATAACTACCCTTGCAAACGCTTCAGTAATCTACTTTGCCATGCAGTAGCAATTATAGAAAAGGTTCCAGCGGTATATTCATTAAAGATAAACGCTCACCTTACAGCCTACATTTCAGAGGGGGAAAGGGCTAATAAAAACGAGCTATTTCCGCAGACCCGCTTTATCTAAAACAGCCAGACAAAACAAATGAAAGGGCTTTTGTAGAAAATCTTAATTGTGGCTGGACAGTTGTAAACTCATTAAGGGCCGAATTCCAGACAGTTTGCAGACCTGCCATTTATTACGCACTTCCAATGCGGATTCTTTGAAGTCCCCACTGTCTGCAACAACAGAGGGCGTCGCAACATCCCAAACCACTGGAACAGGCATTAATTAGAACTCACCCCCCCTTCCGTTTTTGTAGACAAGAACTGTTTCTCTTTTTGTTAATTAAATGCAATTTACCAGAGATTTCTTTATTTTTAAAATAAAAATTAAACAGGCCAACAAAACTCAGAGTAATTTTCCCTGCCTCTCTGAACCTTCGAACATTTTCAAAGCCTGAACCTTCGAACATTTTCAAAGCCTGAGATACTGAAAGTTCTTGCCTTCAACCCTGCAGCATTTTACACCCCATAAACGGTTACAGCCGTCATTTTCTTTTATGGCACACTATGGCTCTGAATTTTCTTAACAGCTTCTTCAGCTAAGACTTGTTAGCTGGAAGTGTGCGGGCTTGTTTGTGCCTTTAAAATAAACTCTTCTGCAATGAGCTACAGAGGAGCCCCTGTTTGGTCTTGTGCACAACTCTGCTATAACTGGTATTTTTTTATGGGGGAGGATAATAATTTCTGAGCGGAGAGCCGAGCCTGCCCGAGGCGCGACTAAACTCCCAACTAGTCAGAATTCCTTTTATTGTTCATCCGTTTGGACTGCCCCCCACCCCATCGCCTGCATGTATTCGTTAAAGTGTTGGTTAATCTCCATCACCAACACCCCTTTGCCAACCAGCCCGGTTTTCTAACCTGAACTTTAGAAACAACGACAAAAACCTTTCTAGCGTCCATTGTTGCCCGATAAGCCTCCATCTTTGGCTGCATCTAATGCGGTGTTTTTATTTCGCGGGCGAGAATGCACCGAAGACACAGAAGGCAGCTGAAATGGGTTTTACATTGGGAATGCTTTCTCTATGAAGAGACATGGATGAAATTTCATAATCTATGGATTATTTGCTTCTGGAAGCCAAGTTGAATTTTTAAATGAGAGTTGAAAAGGGGGCGGGGTACTAACTAGATTATTCTTGCAAAAGGTCACCGAAATTTTGTCCTGCTTTGCTTTATGTTTATCAATTTGTTCCATTATTATTATTATTATTATTATTATTATTATTATTATTATTATTATTATTACGCAGCACCTTAACTAATTAAAGACACACACACCAGCTACTATCCTTAGTTTCCAGCGCAGGGTTCTGTACAGTCATTGGATAGCCTGGGTGCAACATCCCTGGCCCAGTTACTCCACTGTCGTCTTCTCCCAGATTCCACTCACGTTTCCGTTTGGGAGAAGGATTTGCCATGTGAACCATAATTGCTTGGAAGTTAAGTTCCATCAAAATCAGTGGGGCTTCCTTTTGAGTAACCGTGTTAAAGGATCAGTGTCAGGATTTTGATTGCTCTCCAGAGGTAAAGATGCGGCAGGTTTTGCCTTCTTAATAATCTTAAAAACAGCACAATTTTTTTAAAAAGAATCAATATATATTTTATTTAGCAAAAAGTTAAATATCATTCTGGACACAACTATTTGGTCAGTAGGCCATGAGGTAACTATTGCAAAATATACAGTGTAGCTTCTGCATAAACATAACGTCCAGGACTTTTTATTTTTTATGTTAATAATCGATACAAATCTACAATAACCAAAAGGTAGGTTTTTTTTAGAGTGTATAATTTATTATCAATAAAATTAAACTTCATTACAATAAGAATCAATTAAATTCGATTAAACTCAAAACGTAAACCATAGGTAGTTACCTTCTTTTTCACATATAGGTATAGCTCCGTTATCTGAAAATTGCTCACGGGTGCAAAAACAAGATTCAAGCTAGCCTGATTATTAAGGGTTTCTTTCTTTAATATATAGATTATGATATATACAACTGACGAAGACTGTTCTATATATAGATAGATAGATAGATCAAGTGTGCATACGAAAATGACTTGCTTCAAAAGAACTGGGGGGGTCCACAAGTCCTTGGCTATCCCAGATCATGCCCCCACTTTTGTGTTTAAAAGCTGGGATAGAAAAAGAGCGAACGAATTGGTTCCCCCCAGTACAATCCAAGGTTCACTGTCTAATAATGATACAGAAAAAGGACTCCTTACACTACCGAGCTATACTCTATGCAACCTTTATAATAAACAACCTGAGTTCAAATTGAATCCTAGCTTACACAATCACATCTGGTACAGCACCCAAGCACAAAAAATTGAGTCACAAATATAATTACCACAATAAAACACAGTGTTCAAGTATTAGAGCAGACCTCTCTCTGCCGCGCAAAGAGCAAATAAAATTAACTACGTCGACTAACCTATACAGTCTGTAAAGAATTGTGCATTAAAAAGGTAGTTTCTTTCTTTTTCTTTCTTTCGTGAAGGACAGGTAGGTTTAGACAAGCCAACAGATCAGCCTTCCGCGTTTAATGCCCCTCTTTCCTTTCCTATGATTAGAAAATGATAAATCTGGGTACCTCCATAATAGCACCGGGGCACAGCCATATCTCCCTGCACGCTGGCAAGATACATTCAAGAGCTGAATTGGCCAAGGACAAAACAACAGCAACAACCCCAGGGGGGTGGGAAACCCCAAATAATATTATTATTAATAATAATAACAACACATGAGGCCTGGACACAGTCTCGGGGTATGCTGGGAAGAGAAGAGGGGAGGATTGTGTTGCGTTGCGCTGGAGGGGGAGATTTTTGCTGTTTGAAACGTGATTAAACCTGGAAGCCGAGCATCATTCATCCTTCGCTCGGTCTTTGTTGATTTTCTTCATTTTCATCCTCCGGTTCTGAAACCAGATTTTCACTTGTCTCTCGGTTAAATTCAGGAGCCGGGCCACTTCGTACCGTCGGTCCCTAGTGAGATACATGTTGAACAAAAACTCCTTCTCCAGCTCCAGCGTCTGGTGCTTGGTGTAAGGGCACCGTTTTTTCCGAGTGGATCTCGCGTGCAACCAATTCGCGGCCGGGTTGTCTGCAAGGAAAAGGACGCCAAAGAGGGTTAAGTTGGCGAAGGACAGAACCCCGCACCAACCCCCCCTCCCCGCACTGCTATTATGACTGCATCTCCACCCCATACTCACACAAACAGCACCTCCTCCCACCCCCAAGACACCACCTTCCTTTTGAAGAGCATGGATGCCCTGATATTGGTGGTTTACGACATTCCTTTCCTTTGGACAGACATACAGGATGGGGTCAGACACAATGGACTCCAAACTGAGACACATGGGAAAAGGTCACGTAGAATTACGCGTAGTAAAAAAAGAAAAAGAAAGAGGGGGGACCTCACTGGCCACCTCCTCACTTCTTCATAGTGTTTATATAGGGTGTAATTTCAAAGCCTGCCTTTGCTGCTTACCCTCCTCTCAGCCAAGCCCTCCCCGATTTCTCTCTCTCCTCTCCCCCTCCGGAGGGAAAAAAAACCCAGGACTGGTGCACAACCCCTGAGAATAAGTGTCATGCTGAATTTTTTTCACTTTCCAGTTCTGACCTTCTCTTATATGATAGCTGGGCGCTTTCAATGAGATAAGGGCCCTCTCTTCAGGGTAAGCCTGGCTTGCTTAGATGGGGAAACACCCACCCACTCACACATTTGCATTTGGCATTATTTGTCGTGCCTGCACTATTGATCCGGTAGCTCAGTTCTAAAGGCAAGCGAAGGTGTTAGCAACAAGCAAAGGAGTGGAATAAATAGTCGCCAAAGAGAGTGCTAAAACGAAGTTAGGGAAAACACATACCGGTACACACACATGCACAGTTGTCGTTCTTGGCTTTCCTAGCTCAGCTAGGCGTCACAAAGGGATCAGATTCACATCCAATGTTTTGTTTTTCCTCGCCTCTCCCAAGTAACTTGGGTTGTGCGCGACCACCACCCTCTCACGCCCCCCCCTTACACCGCCCGGCTCTCTCCTCCCATCCCCCCGAAGAGGCTTTGTAGCTGAAGCGTGTGCCCAGAAAAACACGCTGGTGACGCGCCCCTGCACACTGTTGCGACAGGGAGGTCATGCTGGACTTTGCTGGCACCTTGAAGCTGAGAAACACACACAGACCTAGCTGGCTGCATAGACCTGAGCCTACAAAGACTCTGGCACCAAACAGGCGTATATGCATGCGCACCCAAATTCCCCTTTTTACGCACACAATTATTCTACACACAGAGAGATAGAGAAAAGCTCAGTGGTGCCGCTGGGCGTTCTTCTATGACCACAGAAGCCCCCCCCCCAGTCACCCACCCAGCAGCCATTGCCGCATAGCTCACGGTAGACGGTGGCTCTCCACACCCAGCCCCCTACCCGCCCGCCCGCCCACCCACCCTCCTCCCGCCCAAGCCCAGGCGGATGGCACTTACTTGGGTCGATCTGGGGCTTGTCTCCGTTCGCCTCGCTCTCGCCATTGTTTTCCGAGAACGCGCCGTCGTTGCCTTGCTTATCCCTATCAGCTGGAGGAGAACCACAAGCATAGTCAGTCAGAGAGAGCGCGTGCGTGTCAAAGGTGGTACAGTCACCCCTCCTGGCCGTGAGCGGTTCAGGTTTAATGCCGTAATGCCTGCTGGCCGCCAAGCCCGGGAAAGACAAGGAGCCCGGCATGGGCTCCAGCCACGAGCGCATGTACCTGCCGTCGGGCGCTGCCATTGGTGCCTGGTGATGCACGTACGGGTGGTACACGGTGGGCACATTGTTAGCGCTCGGCGGGTGCACGGCGTTCCAGGAAGTGCTGAAGACGGACGTTTTCGACTGAAAGCTGCACGGGGTGAACTCGGGGTGGTCTCCAAGGGTCGCCTGCCTGGCCGGCTGACCTAGGGAAGCCGAGCCATAGCGGGACTGCACCAGCTCCTCGCTGTCGTGGATGAGGAAAGAGTCCACGTAGTAATTGCTGAGCGTCCCCGAAGAAGACATAGCCATCCAAGCCAAGCCCCAGCCCCAATGCAAAAAAAAGGAGAGGCAAGACCTGGCGAAATTATGAAACTGCAGATTTCATGTAACAACTTGGTCCTCACGAAGAAGTACAGTCACCTAATAAGTTGAAGGCTGCCTGTCAGCCCATTGGCTGCCTCGCGTCACATGGCCGGGCAGCAGAACAATAAAGTATAAATCAGTCCGCAGGCTATTAATGGGTCAGTGTTTTCCCGTCATCATTTTTATAGCAAAGCCATATGTTTTTATGCAAAGGGATAGACAACTTGTACGGCAATATTTGTTTTAATTGTGGCTGATCAAGATTAAAAGATCAGAATTTTGGGTATGGCCACCTTTCTAAAGCGGACTATTTTATATCATAATTAATCATCCCATCAATGGCCCGTGTTCCTTGCAAAAAAAAAAAAAAGCCAAGTCTCTCTCTCACACACACACATACACACACACACACACACACAGACAGACAGACAGGCTACCCTTCTTGTGATCGGAGACCTTCACATAAAATTATACAATAATTGAAGCAATAAAAAAAGCAAAATAACATTGGCGGCATACTGTATTTAAATATATATTTATTATATTTCATAAGGAGTTATTGTTTCGGGAGCCACGGGGTTGTTATTAAGTCAGTAACTACGAGCATATTCATTTGCATCGCTGTGTTTCACAGCAGTAAAAATTTACGAGTGCCTGGAAAGGTTAAATTATACTATTGTGTTTAGTTTGGGAACTCACTGTAAATAATACTGTGCCGTTGAGTTCAGAGCTAACTGGGGCTGGCAGGGAAAAGTCAAATGCAACACGATTCCCCTTTCGAAAAGGGAATCTGCCTTCTCCTACAGCCCACCGCCGAACAGAGCAGGAGGATAACTGGGGCTGGGGGCGAGAGATCTCAAATCGATATCGAAATTTGCATCTTTATCTGCACCTCCGATCTAAGAGTTCTTGGACCCACAGCCCAGGAATCCCAAACACCCACCTCCTGGCTCCTCGATAATCTCTTTCTCTTCTCCCTCTCCCCTCACCCCCTGCACAGCCCCCGAAATAATTCCAGCAGCAGAATAAGGCAAGGAACCGCTGGCACATTTCAATTCTGCCACAAATACTAGCTTAACCTGCAGGTGTGGGAGATAATTACCCTTCTTGCTATTTTTCTTTTAAATAATATTGTGAAATTTTATCAAGAAGTTATTTGATGCCCTGTTATTTGATGCAGGTTTGACAACTAGATAACCTTTATAATTTTTTATTTTTTTGGTGAAAGGAAGAGACCAAGTCAAGAGGAGGAATACAAAAGAGAACTTTTATGCGGGAATAAAACTGAGCGGACACATCCCCCTCGATCAAGTTGACTGCGGCGGGGGATCCACGGCCACTGGGCATTTTCTCCCTTCTGTCTCTCTCTCTCTCTCTCTCTCTGAAGTGTAACTACACATTCTGTCAAGAACCGGATAAAGCACAGCTATATTGGAGACTGTGAGTGTGTGAGACTGTGTCTGTCTGTGGATGGGTGGGGAAGGAATACACACACACACACACAAAATACACATTCACACACTCTTCATGACGATTAATTCCTAAGCATGCATGAAAGCAAATAGGAGCAAAAAGCCTGCCTGTCGCCTGCCTTAAAGGGGCACCCTCGTTCGCCCTTGCATTTTTTATGCAGTATCCCCGCTGGCGGATCGCATTCCCGAGCCGATTTTAGGTGCAAATAGTTATTTACTCTCTGGCACGTTCTTATATGGCTTCTGTAAGCGGCGGAGGGTTACCGCCGTCTAGGAAAAACAAGGAGAAGGTGATACGGTTCTCAGATCAAGTCCAGTGTTGTGGATTAAAGTTATGACTAAATGGTGGGTTGTCGGTGACATTTGCATTCATTGTCCTACACGTTTTTCCCCTATTTATTTCTCTCTTTCTTTCTTTGGAAAGAAATGCTGTGTTCTGCTAGTGGGAGGAGGGGGAATAGAATAAGGATCTCTGTATTTTATTTTATTTTTTATTTTTTTTAACTCTTCGTCAGGCTAGAGACGGGGCAAATAGCAAGGAAACCGCGTGCTAATGAAATTCGTCTGTGAATATTGTGAACGCAAAAAGTATGGTTCTCATTAGCTTTACATCACGTCAGCGTTCTTTTCCCCTTTCATACTTCTCCAATAGCTGAGTCTTGAGAAAAACTTAAATTAGCAGTCAGTTCTCTTTTTTTGACATAAGGTCCCGAGATTACAAGAAACAATTAATATTTCACAGATCCTCAGCAGGAATAATTTCGCAGGGGCGATGCTGGAAATCTCTTCCCATGCCTCAACAAAGCCATTTCTTAAAAAAAAAATGTAGACAAATGTCTTCCTATGTAATTACAGCTAAAGTATGTGATCGCCTTAGTGCTATATCCTCAACAGGAGGGAGGAGGAAAATATTATTATTAGTCGGTTTCTCTCCTGGAAAGACGGAAGTCTTACGTCATTTTTGTTTAAAATCGAGAGTCAGCTGTTGTGAAATATGCTGGCAGAACTTCCTTCCTCCTCGAAGGAGAAAAATAATCTTAACAGCAGGATTCCTAAATGTTTTTATGACTTTTTGGGGTTTCGGAAGCGGTAGTGACTTTTCATCCCGGATTAAGCCTTTGAGAGTGGGAAACAACGGGAATGATCCGGCTGCAATCCCAGGCACGTACTACAGAGTAAATCCCGTTAAACTCAGTGGGACTTACTTCTGGGTAAATTTGCAGTCTAAGGCTGCAGTCTCTTTACCCAGTTACCTAGAAGCGCCATTGAACTCAGTGCTTTTGAGTAGACATGTAGAAATTTGAAATGTGAGGCTCGCGTTACAATAAAGGAATAAACATTTCACGAGCTCCCTAAAAAAAAGCTGGCTGCTGAACCATTAAAATTAAAGAATTTAAAGATGGTTTGTTATATTCACCTTCGAAATGATAGAAAGGGATAAATACAAAGTGCTTCGCATGTTAGCTTCGCCATTTTCTTCATATGGTGCAAGTATTGTTTTTTCAGTATAAACAGGAATATTTTTTTAATAGCTCGGCTTTGTAGCTCATATAGCTGACTTCCATTTAGTGACAAATAATATGGAAATGAAAAAAGGTTCCTCATTAGCCGAATTCCTGCTTTCTTTGAACTGTTAATTACTTCCAATGAAATAGGCTTCGGGTTGGAATAAGGCGGCTACCAGTTTTTGGACATTACCCTGAACACATAAATTTGGGACTTACTCCCGAGTAAGTGTGTGCAGAACGGTAGCCGTTACATATAAACAACCCACATACATTGACTCGCCCATTTCGGGAAATTTTCGCCCGGGTTAAAAAATGTTATGCTGATCTCAATAGTATTTATTTCAAGTTAGAGTGCATTTATGGTCGCAGCTTCAGAGTTTTAATAACTATATCTGGTTACACACACACACACACACACATTATTAGGTTTTAACCCTTGAATCTACCTACCAGACAGATTAAAGGAAAAATAAAACCGCCGTTTAAGGGTTATAAGTGTGTGCTCGCACTTTATTTACTTATTTTACACAGAGTCTGAAGTAATCAGTATGTTCCTAAACATATCTAAGCAATGTAATTAACTAACGTTTTTCTCTCTCTCCACACACACACACATATATTCCACCTCCTTCTCCCTCTCATTCCTGCACACACATATATGTGTACACACAGAGACATATAAAGATTTCTTTTTTAAAAAAAAAGGAAACAAAAGTAGTCCAAATAGGATTTGGATAATACTGTATTCTGTAGGAGGTAATGTATTGCGCACTGATATGGATAATTCCGGGTTCTTGGGGTTGTCTGTTTTGTTGTGTTTCTAGATTTTAAATAAGATTTGCTCGAGATAAATGACCAAACAATCGTGGAATGATTCAGAAGAAGCACAGACTTCATACAGAAGGCTGGCTATTGTAGCTGCTTGCATACAGCAATGCCTTCTTTCTGTATTCACGTGGTGGGAATATGTACCTCCTCTAGATCCAAACCTTAGGCACGTGCATTCGTGCAAACACACACACATACATAACCACACAATGTCCATATTATAAGCAGCAATGCCCCGAAGCACTTATTCTGTGAACTTGCCATTTAAGTTATTCAACCATGGCAAAGTCTCCCCCAAAAATTGACCGGATGGTGTGTGTTTGTGGGAGGCAGAATTAAACAAATCTGATTTCTCCAGCCCTTTTAATTGTTCTCTGAAACGTTCGGAAACTTGGTGTGTGTGTGTGTGGAATATAAAGGATATTCCCGTGCGTTTCCCAATATCCCTGCACCCGGACCCACCCCAGGACATGGAACGGAGAGGTCTTGTTCATTTACAATAGCTGTAAACAATGTGTGTATCCGGTATAAACAAGGCGCTGCAGCTCCTTTGCCTCTTGCTGGGCTGCTGCGCATAAAAGGCAAGGCGACAGCACAGAACAGCCTGGAGCCCGAGTGAGGTCGCTGTTGCTTATTCCGCCTCATTGGAATGCAGGCGCCCGGACACACTCCAATAATGATCGTAACCGAGGCCTTGTGAGCTACAGATAAATCCTTGGGGTCCCCCCTCCAGAGTTTTTCTGCCTCCCCGGGCTCCCTCTTTCCGCCTCTTATGCCCTTAGGGTCTGCATTCCCTGCAGACATTGGAAGGACTGTTCTAGCTTCGGGGTAGGGGGAGAAAGAGCAGAGAGAAAAAAGGGTGATTCTGAAGGCCACCACTGTACGTAGAGGGAGAGCAAGGGCGCTCTCTCTCTCTCTCTCTCTCTCTCTCTCTCTCTCTCTCTCTGTGTGTGTGTGTGTGTTTGCGCAAACGGACGGGCGGCGAGACCTCATAACGCAATATAGCTCAATAAAATATAATGAGAGAGAACCAGTAAGCAGGGCTGGAAATTGCTACCAGATTCTCTCCCTTTACAGCGGAGTAACTGAAACACACCCAATACATAGAGAGGAAAACAGCAGTGCAACAGAATTTTTTGCGAATAATATCACCAGCAACAGCAGCGACAATAATCAAAGTATCCATTGATAGGGATTAGACAATAAAATCTGGACATTCCTAAACTGGCAGAGTGCACCTGACCTTGAAGGAAACCTGCATGAGAAAACCCGAAGACAACCGATCCTAGCTAAGTTTGAAGGTCTCCTCTAATAGCGCCTTTAAACATTTCCCCCCTCTTCCACCTTGGCTGAAATGGATTAATTGAGGGGCAGCCGGAAAGGCGCGGGTTTTTTCGGCGCGCAGAAGGCAAGCCAATGGCATTGGGACTTAACGCCTGCCGAGGAATGGCAGCTTCCCAGATTTCTTCAGTAAAAGGCGGTATTATTAGTATTGTATTGCTATTACTACTACGGATGGACTCCGGCGCTTATTCTTATTAGACCCGGTTGATGATTTCAAACTGAAGTAATTAAGGCAGTTTCGTGCTGTAGAGAGAGATTGAGATCCAGCCCCAACAACATGAAACTACCTAAACCACCGACCAGTTCTCAGCCTCCTAATTAAGAGGGCTCCCCACTGCCGCTTTCCTTACGAAACAGGATCCCGCTACGAATAAATATGGAGAGACACCAATGCCCAAAAGAAACAGATTCCGAGGGGGTGGGAAAAACCCACTCCCCTCGCAAAACCGAACAGCAACAAGACCTCACCCTTCCCACTGCCCCCCCCACCGCCCTCTCCACCAAAGTCTTCATCTCGGTCTACAAACTTTCCACATTCTTTGTGTTGTTGTTTTTTATAAATGAAGTTCGTTCTCTTCTTCTGGACCCGCCAAATCATTAAAACCGCCTTTGTGCCCACTTTGTAAGTCACTCCGTTTAATCTTACTCTCTACGTTCCATCATAGTTCTCTAATTTAGCCACGGATCGAATTGGGGATGATTTATTTTTAAAATGCAACTTAGAGAAAGGGGCAGCGGGGCCAGACAGGCCTCGAAAGGCAAGAATCCTTGTATACATAGGCTATCGGAGACGATCAAGATGCGCGGGTTCAAAGTCTGGAAAAAGAAATGGCTACACAGCCCTTTCAGGCTCCCATCATCACCACCGTCTCCACTCCCACCCCTTCCAATCTCCCCCTCTCTCTTCCCTCCCCACCCGATTTGCCTTTGTCTGGATTCTGGAGCTGATCAACGCGCAATGATACAGAACCTTAAGGCCAAAACATTCTCCGCTTAAGCGCATCCGCAAGCAGGCAGGTAGCGAGGGGAGGAAAAATCATGGCGGAAAAGCTGATCGATCAAGGAGAACAAGGCTCAAGATCCTCGTTCCCACGTGCTCACCTTATCAGAATCGTCTTTTTTGCGGGGTGGGGCATCTAGGTTTTCCTCTGGAGTTGAAAAGAGCTCCGAGCGTCTAGCGGGGTAGTTTTGTTTGGTTTAAAAATAAAAAATAAAAGTGGATCCTTCCTCGTGAATTAACCAGCGAGTTATTTTAATAAAATAAATAAATAAATAAAGAGAAGCCCAAGTCCTCTAGCTTTGCAAATAAATAGCCCTTGGCTTCCTCTGCCTGTGCAGCTCCTCAGTCAACTAAAACCACTCGTCCAAGACAGCAACAATCCAGATATACTAGCAAGTCATAAAACTGAACAAAAGCCGACAAACCTTACAGCACCATTGCTATATGGCCCAGACAAATTACGACCGTCTAGGTAATATTTAAATAGATTCCTAAAGTAATTGCAGGGGGCTCGGGCAAACTATTCCTGTTGTAAAAGTTCTTGGAGATCTGAAAGTAGGACCATGAGAATAAACAGTCACAAACGAGGTATTTTTTTTTAAAGAGGGTGGTTCATTCCATGCCTTTTATTCTTCTTCCAAGAGAAACATAAACAACGTCTCCATTTTGTCCTGTGGGGTTTGTGTGTGTGTGTGTGTGTGTGTGTGTGTGTTGCTTTACTTCCATGCAGGGCAGCATTACAATTAATTGGTTTTAAGGTAAGGAGGGGATGGACGAGAGATAGAGCTAACATCGAGAATAACGCTACAGAATGCTTTGCTTGCAACAGTATCGGCATTTTAATAATATTAATAATATTAATATTAATAGACATTTATACATATTCTGTATTCATAGATATTTTTTCTTTTTTAAAAAAACTTCTCTTTGCACTACACGCCTGACCTTTTCAACGCATGTAACTTCACAGTATCAAGGAAACCAGGGAAAAAACTTTTATCTCCCTTGCTGTCCCCCACAGTCAAGACAGGGAAAAAAATTCTTCTGGTGGTCCAATATACATAGAATAACACACCTCTCCGTGGACAAAGTCGTTTCTCCTCTCCAAAGCGAGGAGATTTCTTCCTTCCTTCCTTTCATGTGCTTGCCAAGCGTAACTAGCGGTAACCCAAAGGTATCCAAAGCAAAAACTACCTCAAGTCATTACCTACAACCAGAAAGTGTAAGATTTTAGCCAATAAAGCGAGACAAAGACTTTCCTCTCTCCTTTTTGGGGGGGGAAGGGGGGAGGAGGGGGAAGAGGTATCATTTTCGTGGCAATTTTAAAAGTTGTAATACGTATTAAATATAGATTTTTTTGAGTACGCGGGGGATTGGGCACAAGCAAACATATAAGTGCGCCAGCCTTGGCTCCTGACGCCATATTATATAACCTGATTTTATCTGGATCGGCTAGAAGCATGCTTCCTATTAAGCAGCGGCGTGGCCAGATTTTAATTATTCAAAACTTCCTCGGCCCAGATCCAAAACACCAGCTATCACTACAGTGCGGTGGGAGAGAACGCCAGTTGCCTTCATTCTGATTTGGCTCAATTTTCTGAAAATGGAGTTTGAGGAGGGGGTGTTGAGAAGGGGGGGACAATAGGCATCTAGGGTTCTGAAAACCCTTTTCCCCCCCTCGGCGCCAGACTTTCCAGAACCGAGAATGCACTGAGGGCAGTAGCGGACATGGATGGGGTAGTGTGCATCAGTTATGGCTTCATCCCAACGAAATCAATTACCAAGAGGCCATGGAGAGGCTGAGGATGTAATTGAAAGGCTTGAACCCACACAGGTGCGAGTAGCTAGAGGCTTAGGGGGTGGGGAGGAGACCGGTGGGTGAGGAGGGGGGGGTGGAACCGTCCTAGCTGTTTAAACCATCAAGTTGCGTGCCTAGGGTTCATCAGGAGAAATTGAAGTTGGCTGTGAGCTCCCGGATTCGATTTTCCCTGTTCATTTTCTTCAGTTTCATCCTGCGGTTCTGAAACCAGATTTTGACTTGTCTGTCTGTTAGGTGGACTGTGCGGCTGATCTCTAGGCGACGCTCACGAGTCAGGTACATGTTGAACAGAAACTCCTTTTCCAGCTCGAGAGTTTGGTGCTTGGTGTAAGGGCATCGCTTCTTCCTGCCACTTTTTGCGGTGAGCCAACTGGCTGCGCTCTCTCCTTTTGAATTGCCTAGTTTTAAGGAAAAAATAAGAAAAATGGGAAGGTTACCAGAACACCAGGAAAACTTGGGCGGCGTAGCGGGGCTCGGGTGGGGGGACACTTCCGTACTGTACTTAGTACCGAATATAAATTTGAGAAGGACACTCTGGCCTTCCTTCAGGGTTCCTGTCCGGGTCCCTCTTAAATTGGTAGCCCCCAAAGGAGAGCGAGCATTGCAACACACTCCCTGACTTTGCCGTAACTCGCTGGTCTGAGAGACCGGCTCGCTTTTGGAGTTGACACAGATGCGCACAAATGCCTTTGGCAGTGGCGTCTTACAGGGTTTTGCCCCTGCTTCAGTTCTGGCCGTTTGTTCTCAAAACACTCGTTCCGAGACCGCCCCCTGCTCCCTCCCCTAAATCCAGATTATTCAAAAATGTGGTCAACGCCACTGAAGCGCTCGATCAAAAAAAAAAACACAACAAAAAACACCCAAAAAGCAAACAAACCTGGATGGCTTTTTCGAATTGTTATGCCTAATACTTCTGGCGAATGAGGACTGCAATCCCATCTAAGCTACCCCACACACCCTTCCAGAGCAATCCTTGGCATGTTCGCTCAGAAGTAAGTCCCACTGTGTTCAGTGTGGCTTACTTCGCGGTAAGCGGGTATAGGAATGTTGCGTTACTGAGAATCAAGCCCGTTTAATTCAGTGATGCAGCAAACAAGCATGCATAGGAACGGGCTGTGCGTTTCCAAATTCGATGTATTCATTAAATTTAAACCGTTGGGCAGTTTAGCGGTTTAGCACACACTGATGATGCACTTTTTTTTTTAAAAGCACATGTGTGTTTCTCTTTATTTTTTGGAAGTACATGTAACTGGAGGTGGGGTTGGGACGGGAAACCCAACTCTCTCTGTGTGCACTTAGATAACGATATGCATATGCATATATGTGTACACACTTAACATGCTTCATTGCGTCCTGTTTCAGAATTGTGGGAGATACAACAACTAAAAGCTCTTATTATTATTTTCTTATTCCCTTTAGTGGCATAATGAAATGGAAAATTATTCTGCAAAAGCCACTCGCCATCCCCGCGCGTTGAAATGAATGACTGAGCTCCGATCAGGAACTCTGGCATTTTTGTAGAGCTCCCATTCATTCCAATGACCCTGAGTATATTTCAACAGAGAAGCCTTGTAGCGCTCTGGAGAGCCTCTCGCAGCGCAGTCTCCAGCAGTCTAATTTGATAGTGCTTCATAGAAGAGAATTTTAACCCAGCTGCTTTTTTTTAAGGCATCCAGGATCGTAAACTAGAACTTAGCCTGTTAATGGGCTTATTTATTGGCGCTGGCCCCTTGCTTACTTTGGACGCTTTACAAACATCTATGTTATCTCTGCAGTTACCTCAGCATCACTTGGGGCGAGGAAATACAGAGCTGTATTTATCTCTTTTTCATTTTCTTCCTATTTTGTTTCTTTTCAAGCCCTCTGTGCTTTTGCTTTAGGATTTTACCCATACTCAGCTTTTATTTTATTTCCTTTTTGTACGGATCATAAACTCGAAGTGGTGGATATGCCAATATTTATTTATTTATTTATCTTTACAGCATCCCAGCTTCCAAATATGAATGGCAGCTCAGCAGGTTACGCTAAGCCGCTCTATGAATGGCCATTTTGGCCAGCGAAGGGGGCTTCGAGTATTCTGGGCGATTCTCACCCCCTTATCGCATCCCACCCACCCAACCCTCCTGGTTTTTGTGGCAGTGGGGCCGGCTGCCGTGCGCGGGGGCGGGGGAGCTAGGCGGGTAGAGAGTAGTGCAAATTTTATTTATTTATTTATTTTGCTTACCTAGCGTTTCCTTCTCTGGAGAGGGCTTGCTGTTCTCTGAAGGAGCCGGGGAGAGTTCTTCGGGGGCCGAAGAGGAAGCTTGCCCTTCTTCCTCACCCCTTTGGGCCACGCAAGCCAAGGTGCTTGGTGGGGATGAATCCTCGCTGTCTTTTCTCCCCGGATCCGGCGGTGGGACTGCAGGAGTCAACGCTGGCGGAGTTTCAAAGCGCACTTGAGGTTGCGGGGCGAACTGGGAAGGAACTACCATCTGCCCCGGATGGTGCTGCTGCTGCTGTTGGTGATGATGTTGATGGTGGTGGTTGCTGTTGTTGTAGCTGCTGCCATTGCTGCTGCCGCTGCTCTTACTAGTACCGTAGGCTTGAGACAAGCGGAAGTAGCCTGGGACGGGCACCCCGGCGGCTGTCACGTTGTTCATGGAGCAGACCTCCGAGCTCAGCCTTGGGAAAACGGACAAGTCGGTGGCCGCTGCCTCTTTGGGGCCCTTCTCGGCGTCATAGAGGCAGTAGGAGCTCTCCTCTTTGATGTTGGGAGCGAAGGAGCAGGAGGTCGCCTGCGGGCTCTCGTGCTCTTCCAGGCGGCAGGACCTGGGGGGATCTAGCCAGACTTCCATCCCTGACATGTAGGCGTGAGAAGCCGCCGCCACGCTTGGAGAAGGGCCTTCATTGCGTTTGCTCAGGACCGGGAAAAGCCCGTAGCTTTGCAGCCCATAGGACAGATCGGACGCCTGTGGCAGGTAGACACCGCTGTTGTTGGGATAGTAGCCGCCGCCGCCGCCGCCTCCTCCGCCTCCGCCTCCTCCAACTCCTCCGCCGCCCCCGCCTCCTCCTCCTCCGCCTTCCCCTCTGCTCGAGGCTGAGCTGATCAAGGAGTCCACCAAAAAAGAGTTTGCAGCGGGGCTCTCCGAGCATGCCATGGCCGTGGTGGAATAATTTGGCGAAGAGAGCAGATAGCCCTTTCTGGCTGACATTTCTTGTGCAAAACATGCTGGATATGATTAGAGATACCCCCGCGCCACGGCGAGTGCGTGCAGCCAATGGAATCCCAGCCCTCGCCAGCAACCCCTCCCCGTTTGGTTTCGTAGGCAATGAGCTGCTCTCAGGTCCACTGCTGAATTTTATATCTCTCTGTGTGTGTGTAAAATCGATGTTGCCACATAGCTGCCCTTGCCTAGGTACCCGGGGTACAACTGATGTTGCCACATATAGGCTGCCTTTTGCCTGAGTGTGAGCAAAGGAGGGGGAAAGGCGCGCGTGGGCTCTTGCGCATACGGAGGAGAAAGGGGAGTCAAACAATAGAAAAACAATTTGGCCTGATTTTAATTCAGCCCATAATTTAGCCAGGCTTCCTCTTTAAGCATATGTGCTAATATAAAATTGCAAAGGAGCATATTAAGCGTTTAGGTCATAAAGCGAGCTGTAAGTGAACCTTTCAACATTCCAACTCCTCTCTCTCTTTCTGCCACCTCGCCACCAACATTTCCCCCCCTCCCCCTTTTGCTCTCCCAATCCCATCTCATACAGCCCATGGCTGTGATGAAATTAATAAAACCACCAAGCCTCAGTATTTATTGTCAAGCCCTGGGACACGCATTTGCTTACCTATTTTTAGTGGTGGTGATTATGGCATCACGGGCCACTGGAAGTTCTAAACCAATCTGACATCCACACTAGCCCTGAAGGTTTACGGGCATCATAAAGTCACCCAATGTCTCCTCAAGATGACAACGACACTAATGAAGAAAATTCTCAAGCCTGGCTCCCATCTTTGAATATTGGCATATACGTGTTTTACTCGGAAGCAAGTCCCACTGTGTCCAGTATGGGATGGGTGGGTTTACTTTCAGCTAAGTGTGCATATAGAAATGCCGCCTCAGAAGTGAACCTCAGCCGAGAGGCTGAGGAGCGCCACTGTGAAATAATAGTCCTGTCTAGCGCCGCAGAAGCAACAGTAACTATAAGAGCCCATCTTTGTTGACCCAGTAAGCAAGTATTGTATTGAAGTCTTCCGTATCTGGTCTTGCGAAGCAGAAATATATGGTGTGTCTTGTAGGAATGAGGGTAGCAAAAGGTCTCACAGAAAGTGGATGCGAGATATCCTCAGATTAACATTAAATTCTAATGGGTAGTGTTCGTTTTTGGTCCCCCCCCCCAATGGGGAGTATAACAATCACACACCCACTATAGATTCAAAAGTGCGCCACAAGCAAATTATTTCAAAATACCTTCATTATCAACCCATAAAAGGCTAAAAAGGACTGTCAGACAAAACTGTGTAGCCAGTTCGTAATTGTGGCGGAGATGGTAGACAACTAGCAGACAAGAGAGTGAGATCGGCAGACGGGGGCAGATAGATAGATTTTATAATGGGGGGGGAGCGAAATAAGGACTCCACTTCTCTCTCTGCCTCTTTGTCTCTCATATTCTTGGCACACGTTGTTTGGAAATAATAAAAACTTGGGAGAAATAACATCTCTTATTGTCCATGGAGTCTTTTAGAATTATTATTTTTTCAAGAAAATAAAACAAATAAATATTTGTTTAACTTTTTTTTTAAGGTTACAAATCCCTGCCTTAAGTATCTCTTCTTCCAAACCGCCCCAGCTGGTAGGATTTAAATGATCGCCTGTCTCTGCTCCCAAGCGAGTAGGAATATTCTTTTGAACAATTCAATATTGTGCTGTAAATCTTCTGCTCGGTTCCGTTTTGGCACCCACTCCCTCGTCCATAAAGCCCTCAAAAGCGCTAAGAATGCCAAGGGAATCGGGAGGCAAAGGCGCTGCCTTATTTTCCTGACCAAGCCTTCGGTGTAGTGAGTGCAGCAGAGAGGGTGGCTTTCAGATATACCCTCTCTCTCTGGCACGGCTTACCCTTGGCTTTCATACAATGCAGGGCGAGTCCTGCAAAAAGGATGCCACTCATATGCCACTCCGCACATTTCCCCCTCTCCACACCACGGAGGGCTGGGTGGGGTAGGATTGATCTGCCAAGCCTCGCGTGCCTAATAACGCCCTGGTTTTGCCTACAAAAGTGGGGAAATTCCCTCCCTTCCTTTTGGGATTCCCCTCCGCTTAGCTTCTAAAACATTCAGAAGGCAACAGGACACAGAACGTGAGTTCTCTCCTAGGGAAGTTAACGCGAAGAGGGGCCTCCTGAGGTTTCTGGCTTGTCGGATGGGAAGCCTGGCAGAGATTGTTGCAACTTTGCCGGGCCCGTAAAATCTTTATGGGCAGGCAAGACGTCCTTCTTCTTAAGCCACTTCCACCACCGCCATACCCATCACCCTCACCTATCATCTCCTCTTCCACCAGCCAAAAATTGCACCCTGGGTTTTTCACTTCTGCTGGCTTCCAGCACAAGTTAAGCATGTAGGCAGAACAACCAGAAGCAGGGGGTCAGCAGCCTATAAGAAGAGCCGCCTTCCCCACACCCTGGAGTAATATTGTCCGTGTTTCCCCAACTCGACTTAACTTACACTGTGTTAATGTGTGAGGAACAAGTTCTTATCAGATTCCTAGGAGGGCAATATGACTTCTAGCAAAATTAATGCCATATAAGGAGCACTTTTATGGGCTAGCACATTGGAAACCTATTATCAATGGGCTTAGAGTTGTAACAGCAGATCTCCGTGCAATGAAATGGGACCCGCGCGCACGGCCCACCTTCCTTTCCCCAGGACTTGGAGGAGCTAAAATCAGGTAGATCAAAACTTCGAGGAGGGGGGATCTCGTCCCTCTGTGCGGTGTGTTGATCCCCGCCTTCACCCCTCATCTGCCAGATCCAAAAAATATTGCTACTTATGCAACAACAACAATAACAACAGCCGTCTACCTGGGGAAGGGTCCGTTGGCGAAGAAAGGAAAGATAAGAGAAGTCTGTTTAAAAATAATAATCACCCCCCCCAGTTTAAATAAAAAGATTGCGAATCTATATATCCCAATGGAAAGAATTCCCTTCAGCCATTCCTCTCTTTAAAGAAGGTCGAGCCGATTCGTGAGTCTAGCGAAGGCGAAAATCCTGGAGATACGGGAATGCGCATTTCATAAGTGCAGGGGCGACTGACTGACCGTGTCCTGTTTCAGAGAGGTCCAGGGGCACCCCGTGGGCCACTTTGGAGGTCAGTTGGACCTTTAGTCGGATCCATCCCAGCAAGACTTGGTTTCTGCTCTTAAGATTCAAGAGAAGAATCGAAGGGGAAACCCACAGTCGAAACCAGAGGAGCGGGGCTAGGAAAAGATGTTTGAAACCTCTTTTCTTTCAGGTTAGAACCGCTTGCAGCTGGACACACGCACACACACGCACCCTCTGCAATCAAGGGTACTATAAGGAAGCGGCCTCTCATATCCAGGGCCCCCTTTTATGGTTGCGTTTGTGGGACCCAAAGCGTCTGGGCTTTGAGGGTCAAGGCACCCAGGGCCGGATCCGAAGCCCGGGGAGGTCAATGGTAAAGAGAAGGCTAGCATTTGACTCGGGGAAGCTTTTGGATCGCGCGAGGAGGAGCTCGTGAACTCGGCTCTCGGCGCCTTTTTCTTTAATCGCTAACAAGGCCAAAAGCATCGTCAAAGCCAGTGAAGTAAAACTAATAATGTGCACTTGATTTTTAACTATAAAAGATAATGGTCAATTCTAGAGCAAACTAAACTACTTTGGCGTGCATTGTGTGTAGCGGTAACATTTTAAACACTTAACAATGTGTCTCGGACATTAACCAGGACTTTATAGCATTTCTTGAGACTATTATGCAGGGCGGGGGGGGGCGGGGAGAGAGAAATGACTGCTTTTTCATTCTGCTGCTGCCAACAAACTCGTCTGGGAGATTGGGAAGTGGGTGGGTGGAGGGTTGGCGGGTTAAGCACCAGCAAACAACCAACCAGCTCTACAACCAGGTTGCGCTGGAGCGTGTGGGTCGGCAAAGCCTAGAGTCTCCGTAGTTGAGTTATGGAATGGACCGAAGGCTCTCAGAAGCCACCCAAAGGGTTGGTAGTTTGGGGTGAGTGGTGGGGAGACGAGCTCTTGTACACTGCGGAGTCACCGATATCCTATTAATTTTTTAAACAACAACATCAACAACACAGTTATTGGTCCAAGAGAAATATAATGCCTGCATTAGTACAGTCGTTAGGCTGTTTTATGAGTTTGAAGTGAAAATTAAAAAAGACTGGAAGGGCTAAGTAAGACACAATAACTTAAGCCAAGTTAGATCGAAGGAGGGATTCCCCCCCCCTACTACTTTCGGTCTCTCTTCCTTTAAAATCCCACTCGCTGAAGAGAATGATTTATCCACTACTTATTTCCAGGAGGAACTAAAAAGGTACAACATTGTTAAGAAAGGGATGCTATTTTGTATGCTAATTAAAACGGGCTTTATATTTCTGACATGGGTAAATTGAGGTTTTGCGGGGAAGGGGCTGGCGGTGACGGGGCGCGGAGAGGAAGGAAAAAGTGTAAAAGCTATCATGGGAGTCGGAAGGCTGCCTGCCTTTAAATATATAGCCGCAGATTGCATTTTGTAAATCTTCACCCAAATTAATACAATCAGTGCGCACTTATTTAATATTAAAAGTGTCAGTTGTCAAGAATGTGACTGTGTGCCAAGGCAGTTTTCCCTCTGGAAAAATTTCTAAACAGGCGGCTTTCCATCAGGCGTTTTAATAACTGCATCTCTGCGCCAAGAAAAGGTGTCAAACGACTACCGAAGTAATTTTTTATCTTCGCTTCGAAATTCTTTCAGGTTGAAAGGGGGGAAGGGGGGAGAGGGCGTGAAGGGTAAAGAGTGAGCGACGATCGGGTTTGGGAGATTTATTTCCTTTAAAATTTGGACTTCGTTTGCACCTTAAACCCATTTTTTTCCTGGCAGCTGGGATTCTGGTCTGGCTGAAATTCTGCTCACCGGTTTGCTGGTGACTACCTTCCTTCTTCTCTCTGATAGGCATGGGATTTATGTGCGGGCAACCGAGCGCAGGATCGTAGCCTGGCACCCCAGTGTTAAACGCGTCGGTAGGGAAGGAAGTCCTGCTGGTTTCAATAGGACATCCTTCCGCGCGAGAGTGGCTGGGACCACAGACGTATATGAATGCGTATTTACTTGGACGTAAATTCAGTTGAAGTCAAGGGCATCTCTCCCAAATCAACGTCTCCTAAGGAATGGGAGCAGAGCACAAGTCTTTTCAGGTCTCAGTGGGGCTCACATTCAAAATAAGGCCGTTCCAAGGCCTAAGCTAGAGTATCCGGAGCATAAGAAAGCTATTAAATACTACAATCCTGCTCACACTTAACCTGAGACTTGAGCCCTATTGAATTTAATGCGACACAATTCTGGGTTAGCAAGCCTAGGCCCAGGCTAGCAGACACATATCTAGCATTTTCCGTCATAGATTTCCGTCTGGTTCTAGTAGCGCATTATGTTGTGCATGTAGCAACGAAATTTGGAGAGAGTGCATTGATCTGACTCCAGCGAAGTTGGATTTATCCCTTCGAATAATTTAGGCTAGGCAATAACATGTTGAAGTCAAAGCGAGGCGCATGTTTGAACCTATGTTTCTCCTTTCCTTTCAACGTGAGTTTGGTACACTATTTCAAACTAGGAGGCAGCAGCTGTTCGCGGAGGGATATCTACAGTATTTGCATTTTTAAGTTACAACGTAAAATTATAATATAAAATTATATTGAAATTCGGCCATTGTTCCTTCTCAGAGGCATTTCCTTTGCACAGATTTGGGGTGGGATGGGAAATACTAGATATCCGAAGGAGACGTCGAAGTGGAAGACGCCTCTTTAAAGACCCTTAGGCGGGCTTGTGTGCGGAAAAAGCAATCGCAGCATATTATAAACTCAGAGTAATTATCACCCTCTTCCCCCAAGCACACTATCCCAAGCTTATTAGAAATCGAAGAGGGTGGGGAAGAGTGAATATAAGGAAACAGCTACAAGGAAGGTTGCTTTCTGACCTACATCTACAGCAAACTTAATTTTACCACCAGAGGATATTCAGAGACCAACCATTGTGGAAACCTGTTTATTATTTATATTTTTGGATAAAATGAAAGAGAAGCAATCAAAACCAAAAAGTATGCTTCTGAATACATATTTATTCATTTTTTGCTAATTTCTTTTTCTTTCTTCTTCTTGTTAAAATGAAAGGGAAGACCTCTCATTTGTGTTATGCTTAAAATTTTATCAAAGGTGGACACCATGCTTGCTACTACTACAGACTCACGAGGTAACTGGTGACATGATCTGCTAATGAGACCTAAGAAATTGATTAAATAAATGCAAGAAAGTTGTTGGGCTGAACGTTTCCCTCCAGTTAATCGGTTGCCTTTGTTTCCATAAGCTCTAGAGGAAAGTTCCCTTGGAAAAGAGGACACCATGCTTGCTATTACTACAGAAGCACGAGGTAACTGGTGACATGATCTGCTAATGAGACCTAAGAAGTTGATTAAATCAATGCAAGAAAGTTGTTGGGCTGAACGTTTTCCTCCTATGAATCGGTTGCCTTTGTTTCCACAAACACTGGAGAAAAGTTCCCTCGGTCTTCCCGCCTGGCCGCCTCCACCCCACCATAATAACCGAGTAAAGCTTTAACATTGGACTTCAGAAATCACAGTTCAGTAGCAGCGGTGCGTGCTCAAGACTTTCTAGCATACACACATGACTCGGACCAAAAAATGCAAGCCGAAGAAGTTATTAATACCACAGGCAGACTTCTCGAATAAAGTTGGGCCTATCTGAGTGGGGTAAAGGGGAAACGCATCCCGAGCATCTGTAATCTGTAATTTATCCCAAGGTCAGCTCGTCGACTGCTTAAGAAATCAGGACTGCTCCTCCTAATCTGTCCTGGGTGCTACACTTCACGGTTAGCATCTGATCCCAGGCGCTTTAGAATATCCCCTCTGGATGTTGTATAGTAAAGGTAAACTGGGTATCCCTCAGTCCTACTTAAGTAATTGGCCCGCTCATAATCCTAACACGAGATCCCTGCAAATTCGCTGCAGCAAGTAGGCTGATGACCGCAGCTCTAAGTGGTTAAGCAAATTTCCTGTTATTATCTACAAGGGTTAGGCCTTCCAGATTATAGCTCTGCTCTCAGAATATCTCTGCAGCAAGTACACTGCAGATCAATAGAGACAGGCTCAACAAGAGATCTTTTAAATTCAACCTCCACCCAGGAATTGGCTTTACATGAGATCGCTCCGAGGTGGGGGTGTTAAGCGAAAGGAGCTTCTACTCTACATCCAGCTATATCGATTTCCAGCTTCTTCTGCTTAGAGTGGAGGAGAGTGACGTTGCCTCGGAAGAAAAAGGCATTTAATAAATATCGCTGTAAACCAACCATAGGCGGGCGAACTCGGCCAAACTGGAATGAGCAAACCACAGCTCAAGTCCAATAGCTGCCATTTTCAGTCTACGCCGCTATAGATCTAGTTGATAGAAGACACCTAGCGTCCTCCACACAAACGTGGACATTCATAATACTGTGCTGTATTCCCAGGGATGCAGCTTTTATAAGAAAGCCTCCGTCTTGGCCTACCTACGCTTGTTTCACCACCGCGTGAACTGCTTGGCAGACCTTCAACCTGAAAATCTTTTCTCCACTCCTTTCGAATAGTTGCTCTCTAAACTTAGCAAGTCTTAAAACAATACTTTCCACTCAGCCAACCTTTTAATGACTGGCTTTCCGAAAAGACACCACACCCTTGGAGTTTCACTTCCAAAAAGAAATAAAAATAAACGTGAAAAGACTTAATCGAGAGCAAGTAGACCTAGAGGTCACTCCAGATGCACCTTGATAAGAGCTGCTTCCTCTTTAATCAACCAAACTTAGCCTCAAAGGAAATACTCACCCTATGGAAGCGCTGGAAGTCCGGAGTAGTCAGCCTTGAGAGTGTGTGTGAGAGAGAAACTCCTGGCTTCTCCGTGAAGGAGTGAGCAATCGGCTTCACCTTACCTTTACAAATCTGAGCGTGGAAAGTGAAATAATATAATGTGCAGCTCCTAGAACGCAAGGGGAACAAAGGCCAAGATTTCAACCCCCCCTTCCTCTCCCCCTCTTCTCCCACTGCGGCTTTGACATTGATCTGAAGATCGCCATCTTGTGGCAACAGCGTTCCTCCGCAGTGCTGACCTGCCAGCCGGTTTCCAAATGCCCCGCGTTAAACGGATGCTAGCCGCTAGCTAGCGCAGACAATTGCCCTCCGCAGATCTACCCTCCAAAGCTCAGAGATGGCTGAAACTAACCTCCGCCTCGTTTATAGCCCAGCTTTCCCAGTATGCAAATAGAAGGGGGGGGAGTCGAGGGCACTTTTATAGCTGTATTGTCCCGGCAACACATATGGGATGTCCCCCCCCCACCTTTTTTTAACTAGGCCAGGAAATCACCAGCAGCCTCTCCACAAAACTAGAGAAACTCCATGACTCAACCTAGAGATGAATAACCAGTTAATTTTTAACTAGCGAAGGAAGTTGCTGCCTGAACATTTATTGCCACCCGCCTAGTCCTCTCCCTGTCTTCTCCCTCTCTTTCTCTTCTCTCCATCTATCTTTTTATCTCTCCCTTTTAAGAGTTGCATTCCTTTGTAGCATGCTAGCCAAATAAACAAACAAGCAAGTGAGCTCCATTCTCTCTCTGTCCTCTCCCCCCGCGCTTCATCTTTGTACATTTCCTTTGACCAGACGCTGTCTGGCTTAGGTGGGGGTTGTCAGCAAAAGCCCAGAGCCAGTTAGCCCTTCACCTCAAGGTTATGGGTGATGTCCAAAGCAATACAGAAGTTCAAAGCCAATAAACAATAGGGAAAAACAGTATGTACTTTCTCTCCTGATTAAGTGTAAGAGAGGAAAATCAACCTCATGCCACATCCTCAAAAAGGTCTTCGGTGGCGTTTTTTAATTTTTTTAAATCCCCCCCCCGCTCGAGAGATTAAGAACGAAAACCACACACAGCCCATCTGGGCCTCACTTGCACGAGGAATGCCCCTTCATCCTCTTTCCCTAGGAATCACCACAGAGGCACCAACACGTTTCAACCAATATGCTTCATCCTGCCTCGCTATCATTGCCGTTTTGGGGATCAGATCCTGCCACAAACATTTCTTGGCACTTAAAGGAGTGTGTTCAGAAATATGGCGCCCGAGATAAACAAGACCGGACGAACCCAGAAATAATCACCAGCTTTTCTAATAGGTTTTACACCTGTGAGCAAATGTATGAAGTCTGTAATCTGCAGTTACTGGAAGGAGTGATCCTCCCACCCCCACTTCTACAAACCGGTGAAACCTGGCCTCAAGCTCGCTGCAGTCTGCCAGCCTACGCATTCATAAATACCAGACATGTTGCACTGCCTTATCCTGAAGGACCAGAAGCAATAGGTGAATGGAATTTCAATGAAAGCATCCCATTCAGTAGCCATGATTCAAACTCTCAGAGCCCAGATCAAGGAATATCCATGAATACAACACAGGGATTAAAAAATATTATTATTATAAATTTCCCACATGTTTATTTTTGTTGTGCGCCGTACCACTGTATACATGCCACGAAAGACCTTCGCATAGTAAAAGAAACAGTATTTACATATATGACGATACATATTTTCAAACAGTGTTGGAATATAAAGGTATTGCGTTTTGTGAACCGTGTAAAAGAAATCGTGTCCCTTTTCGAAGCTGGTGATTTTTACAACATTCTAGTCAGCTTATCTTTCTTGCACAGATTTTTTTTTAAAGGACAAACTCGACATTTTCCAAGGAAAAGGACCGTAAAAAAACATATACCAACCAAAACGGATCATTAAAAAATGTACAAGTCTTGTAAAACACCATTCTCGTATGAAATATACATTCAGATATTCTCGACAGCAAGCGACTTTTACAATAAAACACAATATCCTTTGTAAACTGATATAGACTTTTAAATAGTTCTTTCATTTAAAATTCGTTGTTCTCTCTCTCTCTCTCTCTCTATTTCTCACTCTCGCTTTGGTTCCTGCAGGGAAATATACTTCTTTTATATATATTTAAAATAACTCCAGGGAACTCTCCGTTCTTTGATTCTGCCGCCTGAGCGATTAAGTAGGGCTTTCGACACTTAATAGTGAACAAAAAGATCTGAAAACCAATCCACCATATTTACATTGTTTGCCTTCTGCTTGGGCTTCTAAGGGAAAGAAAACGCTAGTTATTTTAATGATCTGATCTCAGTGCATTGCACACATCCAGGGTCCAATTAAGTGTTGTGTGGTATTTGCCAAACTGTCCTTCTCCACAGGTATTTCCTGAAGAAAGTTTGTGAGACAGAAGCCAGAAGCTTCCTTCCTTTTACTGTTTCCCCCTTTGGAGCTATTCGATTAGTCTTTCTTTCTCCCTCTCTTTCCACCCCACCGTGCACTTTTATTTATTTGTTTGGTTAAAAAAAAATAAGCATTTAAATAAGAACATAATGATTTGTCTCCAAAGGGATGGCCACTTTTCGACAGTTGTTGTTCAGTTTTTGTTGTGTTTTTTTAAAACGAGAGCTAATGCACGTGGCTATGTGTTTGATTGTTCAGTGATTGTTTCCTTACCATATATGGCAAATTAATACCTGAAATGGTTTCAAAAGGAGACTGTCAAACCTTCCACGCCATAACTCCCTATCAACAGCACGGTTAGACTCAACACTACTACACCTCTACAAACATTTATGATTGGCTTTGCAACTGGTTTAATTTTTTGAACTTGGTCAAGAGGGTAACCGCTCTTGCGGAAGGTTTGTCATTTTAAGGGCCGAGGAGGGGAAGGTGGTGGGACGGCGGCTGTGCATTTAGAGATTGTGGGGGGCTCCTGTAGGTTTTCTTTTGCAGTAGTTCATCAGGCTCCGGTGCAGCCATGGGTAGCCTTTCAAGCAATGTTCCACAGTAAAACCAAAGTAACATAGTTTTAGACCGACACGAATCCAATAACTCACTCCCCGCTTTTTCACGTGTGAACCCACATTGGGATGAGTTGCTGTGTCTATAGGTAAGAGGTATAAAATTGCCCTCAGAGAAAAATAAGGGGGTGGCATGTTTGAAAATGCGGGTCCAGGGTGTAAACCGTTTCCAGTTGATATGTCAAGAGCTTTAAGAAGAACTTTTTTAGGGGGGGAGGGAAAAGTAGGGGCAAACCTTAGTTGGTTTGCATTTTTATGGGGACGGAAAAAAAATTAGTGTGGTGTTTTTTCCCAGCGTCCTCCGTCACTTTGCACACCTCCTTCTCATAGGTAACCCTGTGGCTTGACCTTGTCATGGGCGAGATCTGAATTTAATCTCATCTTGAAAAACGCTACGAGTTTTTTAAAGTAGTGGATTAGCTGAGTAATATTGTAATCGGTCCCTGTTAATTTTTTTCTCTTTCATTCTTCTGTTTTGAAACCATATTTTTACTTGACGGTCGGTCAAGTTGAGCATTCGGGAGAGCTGGAGGCGTTTCTCTTTGTTTATATAGACACTGAAGAAGAATTCCCTCTCTAATTCTCTAATCTGATATTTGGTGTATGGGCATCTCTTTTTACGGGTGCGTTGTCCACCTGTGGAATGAAAAAAATAAAAATAAAAGGCAGAAGCCATTAAGTCTGGGATCAGATAGGGCTGGGGGACGACTGCAATTCATATTTAATAAAGGGACATTCTTGGGTTGAACCATTGAGAAAAGGCCTGGTTTATTAGCTACATAAAGTTGACGCTCTGTTCCGTTCTGCAGCTGTATTAGCTTGACCTTTATATTAGGAACATATTTGCATGTAATATTCCAAAATCCCAACATCTTCACTTTGAAGCATCACTTCAAGCAGTAGACCTGAGGCGCTATGCTATGAAATTAAAACCCACAGTGTCCAAACTACTGACTCCCTAGTCGGCAGAATCTGCAGTGCACAACATCTAGATGGACATTGTACAAGCAGTCTCCGAATAATACAATGCTTGGCGCGGGAAGGTTAGGAAGGTTGATGGCAGACTCTCTGTAAGGTAACCTAGCTGTGACACTGTTCTTGCAACCCAGTTTTGCATCTCAGTTTTAAGAGAGGACATAGAGAGCTTCATCGCTTGTTCAACCCCTGAAGGACATTATGCCACTATGATCTGAGAAGCCAAATGGACTGCTGTACATTGACCGAGGGTTTTTTTAATCTTAAACTTGGTTTTGCTTTTGTGTGCAGCTTCCTTTTGTTTAAAAATAACAAAACAGTACCCCAGCGCCTAGGACAACCATTAGTTAATTACATCTTATCCCTCTCATCTGGGGTGTGTGTGTTTAAAAATTAATCTCCAATCTGCAATATTCTCTTAAATCCTTTCGCTCCTTCATAGCCACACTGGGGTTAATGTTCATAGCCCCCTCCTTTAAGGTTTAAAGGCTTTTTACATTAAATATTGGTGCTATATTTCCTTACAAACACACATACACACAACACGTCCCCATTTCCTGTTACAGCTCATTACAAGGCTATTTTCATAGGCTTTTGAAGGTGGGGGGGGAATGAGGAGCAAGAAAAATCTACATTAAAAAAATAAAATCGGGCAGTGACAGGTTGAATAGCAATTGTTGGGCAGAAGGCAACACATACTTGCCACAGTGTCTTAGGAAAATGGCTTCCTTCAGACAAAAAAGGGCCAGCCTTAGGTTAATTTGCTGCTTTAACTATATTGCTACAGTGCAGGCAGCTAGTTTTTCTGCTAAAGGCTATTCCCGGGCAATCGTTAAAAAACTGGGATGCCTTTGAATCCAAGTTTCTAACTAGGCTTCTGGGGCAACACATGGCTTTTATAAAAAAAATCCAAAAAAAGAGAGAAGAAAAATAATCACAGGATTACATGGATATCAAAGGACTCAGAAATCCCCTTTTGGGTACATTTACAGGCGCAAAACGTGCGTTATTATATTTTCAAGAGTTTGACCACAGAGCCTTTCTCTCCCCACCATCCCCTCTCTCTCTTTATTCTTTTTTATGATTTAAGGGGGGGGCTTTTCTTTTTTTTCTTTTTTGTTTAAAAAGGCATCCATTGGCCGGTGGGTATTTCACGGCCAATTTCAGTCCCCGCCACGTGATCTCTCCTTTTATAACAAAGTTTTGTTGGGGGAAATCTACAGGCCCTTCCATAAACCTCATATGCTTATAAAACAGCATATAAAAATTTAACAGCGGCGGTGCGCTAAGATTTCCAAGTCCGCTTCATAAAAGCGCCAGGGCGCTGCCTTTATACGTACTGGAGCTGCTGGATTTCTCCTCATTGTTGCCGGAAGACGAAGCTGGGCTGCTGCTGCTCTCTGTCCGCCGCCGCCGCTCCTTCTCCTCCGCAGCCGAGGCCGCGGCGCTGGCTGCAGCCGCTGCCGCCGCCGCAGATGCCGCGTCCCTGGCGCAGCTCCCGTCCGAACTTGACGTTGCGCCGACGGCAGCGGCGGCGGCCGGCCCGGGAGCGGCTCCCCCTCCCGGGGGCATCTTCTCTCCGTTCTTCTCGCCTGCATAGTCCGAGTGGCTGTCGGCCGTGCCATAAGCCGTCTCGAAGAACTGGTCGAAAGCCTGCGGGAGCACCCCGTTCCTGCCCACGGTGCTATAGAAATTGGACGAGACGCTGGCGGCGGCGGTGGCTGTGGTAGCCGGGTGGTGGCCGTGGTAGACGGCGGCGGTGTTTTTCCCGAACATCTCGCTCATGCTGGCTGCAGCGGCGGCGGCGGCGGCCGTGTTGGCGGCGGCGGGCAGGCAGTCTCTGTGCATGATCTCCTCGGCCGAGTAGCAATGCGGGAGGTTGTTCCTGTGGTGCCATTTACTAGCCGGATCAATGGCATACTCACGGAAGGTGACTTCCCGCACGGGTTGGACCTGGGGTAGGTTGGAGGAGTAGGAGTATGTCATGGGGCGAGAAGACGGGGTCTGGGGCAGGAAAGAAGGGAGGCTGGAGAAATCAGGACCCGACACGTAGTACGTGCAACTTGGCAAATACATATTTGACGAGCAAGGGACACGCTCATCAAAATCCATCATTAGGCTACCTCGGGCTCTCCGCATTAGCCGAGCTTAACATGATTCTCTAATGCAGCTGCCTCTTTGAAGCAGATCCGTGAAGTAAGAAATTTGGAGACGTAAAGCTGACGTGGAAATCTATCCCCATCCTTAGCAGGGAGGCGCTGGTCACGTGACCAAATGTTGAAATTGACAAGCTGCGAGTATGGGCCCTCTCTCTCTCTCTCTCCCCTCCCGTCCCCCCCCCCCGCTTTTCCCGCCCCCTCCTCTTTTGTAGCCATCTCAGGGGAAGCAACAGATCGTCACTTTTGGTCTTCTGGCTAAAAAGCACGAGATCTAAAGTGCAACTCACGCGGGCCTCGTGGACAGTAAGGAGGACAGAAAAGACTGCTGGCCTCTGTCCGGCTCTCCTTTCTTTCTCTCTCTCTCTTCCTTCCTCGCTCTCTCTCTCGCCCTGCAGCCCTTCTCTCCCCACCCGCGCGCGCAATCAAGCTATCTTGAGCTTATTAGCCCGCTGAAGTGCCCACGGATTTCTCTCCCTCTCCCCCGCACCTTCCCCTTCCCTTCCCCCATTTAAAAGCACGTTGAGTCGCTTCCATGAGATGCCGAGTAATCTCCTAATTCTGACCAGATCTTGACTTCTGGGAAGCGTTGCTCCGCAAAACTACGGGGTCCTTGGGAAGGGCTCCTCCGGAAGGTACTCGCCCAGCCCTGCAGGGTTTTTTTTTGCGGGGGGTGGGGTGGTGGTTTCCCTCCGAAGGCATGATCGGGGAATAATGTGCCAGGGCCAAGTCTGTACTGATTTTCATGGTGAATAGATGACATGCTCGCATTCATGTTCGACTTCCGAAGGCGCTTAAACGCCTTCCTTTCCTGCGTACTAACCTCAGAGAGCCTGGGCTGCTTCATCCTAGCTCTGCTCTAGGCATTTCACGGTCTTTTATGCTCCCTTAACAAGGCTTTTCCTCTCCGATCCCCGCGTGCACACACTCCCCATCCCCGGCCTCCTCTCGCTTTGAAACCCCAGTTGCTCGATTAGTTTCATTGTTATTATTTTTGTCCATTATTACTTGCAATGCCAGGACGTCTTTGGATTGCAACCCATCAGGTGAAAGAGCAGCGTGCGACCTAAGGGCAGCTGCCTACCTGAGAAACCCACAGCAAGGAGGATGGATGAGCCCAAGGCGCGCGCCCCTCCCCATCCTGAAAGGTGTTCCTCGGAAGTAAGTGCCGTTCATTGCAAGGGACTCGTGAGGAGCATTAGAATTCCAGCGGGTGAGCCGCACCAATAAGGCCAACACATTTCCATGATGGCACAAACTGGCGTGGACTGGAATCACTTGGTCAGATGCGCCAAGCGAGACTTATATCTGCGAGCAAGAAGTATGCAAAATTAGCAGGGATAGGAGGCAGACGAACCATGGTTTCGGCGGGTCCGAATCTCACTGATAACGTTTAACTGCTCAGTGGCTCTATACTGTATAGCACTAACCCCAGTCTGCAGAAAGAGACCTCTTTTTAAAAATAGCTTGGACTATAGTCGGAGGAAAGGCGGCCTTAGAGAGAGGAAAGACTGTATAGAGAAGTGATTAGGGCTGGAAGCAACTGATTCAGGCTCATTGAACTCAGTGGAGCTTACTTCCGAGGAAACATGCGCAGAAAAAAGGCAACTGGCTGTGTTTAGAAGTAACGTCCGCACCCAAGAGTAAACGGAAACCAGGTGGAAGTGCTGGTGGTGGTGTGTGTCTGTGTGTGGAATAATCCTGCCAAGCAACAGGAAAAACCTACAGCAACCATGTCCCACCCTTCCCTATGTGTGCACTCTTACTATGCTTAATTTTAGGAAGATCCGTGTTTTGGCTGGATCTGATTATAGCGGACGGCGGGGTGGGGAGAACAGAGCTACCACAAGGCCACAGACAACTTCCTATGCAATTGATGTAAAAAGAAAACCCCCCCACACATATCATTCCAGGGGATGTCACGATCTCTTTGGGAACCTTTTTTTTAGGGAGGGAGAAATCATTTTTTGAATTGCTGTTTTACCACCCACCCACCTATGTAACCTATGTTGTTGTTTTTTTAAATAAATCAGAAGCTCAAAGTTCTACTGTACATGCTGGAGATCCGGGGATTTGAATGTCAAGATCGATTTGTTTATTTATTGCTGAACTTATGGTAACTGACTCAATAACAAATCTAATCATGTTGGGTCCTGGGAGGGAAAAAATCCTCATTATGTATTTTCTCTGCGTTCGATTTAACTGTACGAAGCTGCAAATATCAATAATATCTAGTAATTACTTTGTAGCGGAGTAAACTAATTTATTAACATTAATGTTTATATGCCTTTTACCTCGCTCTTTCTCTGGCTCCCTATTTTCTTTTCTCTCCCCCCTCCCCTCTTCTTTTTCTTCTTTTTTTACAAGGGTTACCAATCACAAATCAAGCGCTTTGGACATATCCCTTTAATGAACTCTTTATTTTGGATCGCTGGAATAACTTTTATGGGCCTTCAACGGTTGTGAGCTGAACTTGAAATTATTAATTAATCTCCCTCCTTGTCGCATTTGCCAAGAGAGTGGATGAAAATAAGAGATAAGCGTGTCATCAAAGGGCTAGTTACAGATTGCTTGGGTCTGTGTGGGACTATAAAACTGTTTTATTTCTTTTCTTTTGGGGAGGGGGGTAAAGTGCAGAAATATGCAACACTGATGCTTGCCAAATTGGCCTTAACGACAGCCTTTTGCTTTTATTTTCCCTCCGTCCCGAATAAAACAAGGTACCTGAGAATTGTATCTAGCTTACATTTGTAGGCTACCATATACTGTAATATATACATATGGTAGAAAATACATAATGAGGATCGCCCCCCCCCAGGACCCAAATATATTTATGAAAAGATTGCTTGATTCCTTTCCCTTCCAACTGGACAAGAGTGGATTTCTGAAGGCTCCCCCCTTTTCCTCCCCAGTGATAACAAAGGCGCCACCATTGCCCAGACTCGCTCCGCCTCTCTGCCTTAGCAAACAACTTTCTTGCACTTGTATGGAGGGTGGGGGGTGGTTTTTACAGGCTCTCATTGAACCCGGCGCGTCTAGGAGAACCGAAAACAGTTCTAGACTGGCCTGGGGTTTTATGGCACTTTTGGCAGTCAACTTCAGCTTGCCTCTGAGCGGACATGCCAGATCCGACCGACGTGAAAGCCAGGAGACAGACAACCACCTACACGGATCCCTCCCCCCTCCCCTCCTCGCTGGTTTCAATAAGTCTGCTGCAGCCTTAGGTGAAAAGGCGGCAGGTTTGGAAGCCCAAGGTTTGTTGTTCGGTAGGACTCCAGGTCCTTTGGGTGACCGAGAGTCTTGCATGTTCAAATCCTTTCAGACAAAGGGGAAATTAAGATGGGGCGGCGAGGAGGATATAGCATGAATGAAGCTTGTCCAGTTGTCTGCACCCTCAGCCATCTCCTGTCTGGCTTGGGATATTATTGATGGGTTTTCGTTTTTCGGAAATGAATTAGATACTCGGAGATTTGGGTACAGTTGTAATTTTTGTGCAATGGAAGAGGTGGCGGTGTGTGTGCTGGAGGAAGGGTGCGGGACACACACTATGCATTGACTCCTGGCAACCGCTTACATTTGTGAAGCCATTAATGGCTATTATGCAAAGGGACAAGACTTAAGGGTGCCACTAGTCTAAGAATTAGTAGGCACCCAAGGCACACTTATCTCTGCGTTATTTGCTGCTAAGTGAAAGACCGCTAATGTATGCCTCCTCCAAATGGGCCCTCAGTTATGGTGAGCCTGCTATTAAGGTGGCTATTTTGGGGGCTTATTTGTTTGCTCTCCTTTAAAAAAAGCCCCCCCCCCGAATGCAGTATCAGCGACTTCCTCTGCTGAGATTCGGTAGGAGGAGGGAAAAGAAGCTGAGGATCATCCCCTGAGCCTGCGCCATCCCCACAATTCACCTTGTGAGAAAGCCACGTAGATAACACGGAGGTGCTTACTTTGGGATTAGAAATCGAGGGTCTCAATTTAAGGATTTAAGGATTCAGTGCACGTAAGTGGGGAAAATAGGAAAACACATGCCTCCACTAAACGAGGAAGAGCGGTTTTCATTCCGGAAGATTATAGGCTTTCTCTTCGTCGTTGTAACGAGCACAAGAAGAAAGATTCGAAATGCTCCCTTTGTTCTCTAAAGACCTCGCTTTATTACAGTATATGCTAAATGCCTATTCGCTTTCTTACCTATAAATTGTCTAGCATGGTTATATGCCAGGCGCCCGACGCTCAGATCTATACGATATTATAGAGAATGGTTGCTTCTTTATGGGTATATATTTGGCAGATGTTGTGAAAATTCGCTTATCACGTCTTTTTCTTAATGTATAATGTGTTTTGCCATTGGGCCCATGCTGCAGAATTTTATTTTATTTTCAGCTGATCTCCTTCAGTTCAGATGCACGGCGGTACATGTCGCTGAGCTTAAATGGGATTTAGGTCTGCGGGATTTGTCATGTTACTGTGGGTATATGCCCTCTATTAGCTAGATAGGTTGCATATGGCACCTAAATGGACAATCAGGAGAGATGCTGGTGTGAGGTTGTTGATGCTGCAAGTGACTCCTGGCTTTTAATTTTCCATTACTTAAAACAAAAGCAGCTATGTAAAAGAAGTTTCATTGCTGTAAAACCATTTATAAACTGTGCTTGTAAATGTATTCTGTCCCATTGGCCAATATTTCCCCTCTATTTGTTGTTCTTTTTAAATGCACACTTACTGTTATAGAAGTGGCCTACAAATACATAAATAAATTCATAGGGCATGAACCAGATAAAATTAAGCATTTTCATTCTCCCTTATTTCAATGGTGAGAGATTTTCACCTGTTCTCTGCCACTGAACTCAGTGGGGTTTAGAATCCCTTGTTCCCTGGATGATGTCCCTGGAAGCAATTATTAGGAATATTTTATAATGAAATATATGTTTAAATAAAACAATAGCTTCGGTTGTATTTCCCTAACAGTGAATGGATATTAACAAAATACAGATTGTGGATTAGGTGCTGGTTTTTCTTGCAATTTGCCCTAGAGATACTGGTGTCAGTATTTACTTTAAAAATTAAAGCAAATAAATGCATTTGGAAATGTATTTTTGTTGCCTGATGAGATGGCGCGAACTGATTTCGACCCTATACATATTTGATTAAAGAATGGGCCCGATCCTATCCAAAACTGGAAGTGTTTCTTTGACATCGGAAATCATGGCTAGGTTAAAGTTAAGGGTTTTTAGTTGCCATTAGTTTAAGCAAGAGAGATTGACTTTCCTTAGCTGCTGTTAAGATTTTTAGACACCTCAAACCGCCTGTTACTTTCCCTATCTTAAACTGCATTTGCTTCCAAATAAGCCCCATCGCTTTCCACGAAATCTGCTTCCAAGTAAGTACACTTGGAACTATTAACAGAATGTTACATGTGCTTTCAAGATATACCGCTTACAGACGGTAGTCATAGATGTGAATTTTCTGTATGCTTTTCGTCCACCTCAGTGCAGCGTTTGTTTCATTATAGCAGTCAGCAACAGCTTCTGTGATAGACTGTACTAAACACTCCATAGCGTTGCATAAGCATTTGCAAATAAAATTGAGGTATTACTTTAGATGTTGCAGTCAGTGTTTCTGTAACCTACTGGCGGGAGAAGGAGCCACATATTCATGCTCTTGTGCTTTGGGTGTACATTCTGGAGTGTACATTTATTTGACCACTCTCCTTTCCCCACTAAATGAAAATATGGGCAGCACACACAAATACAGGATTCACAGGTCTTCTTTTGAGTCCCAATACATAAAGCTTCCAGATGCAAGGTTCTCCAGGTGTTTAGACCAGCTAACTTGGTTTGAGAAGAAAAAGCAGGAGGGTGAGGGGTGGAAAGGTCTACACGTTCCTTGATGGACAAAACACACCCGGTTCATATCCACGAAATCCCTAACAAATCAGCCATTGCAGAACATAATTAGCATCAGTCGGTTAAACCACAGCACTGTAGCACCTATCAAGGAATTTATATTTCTAGCTTTTTTTCCCTTCAAGGTTGCGTCTGGATCTGCCCCAGCAGATCTGCTGCTTCAAGAGAGCAAAAGACGGACACCGCTCTTGTAAATTTCAAAGACATAATATGCTCTGACATCCTAATGAGAAGTCCAGCCACGGATTCTGAACCTCGGGTTTTTTCCTAAAGACCGTGAGGTCAATGTCTGGTCTGCAAAGGAGACCATTCCCGTTTATAAACAACCAAAACAACCGCAGGACAACATTTCAAGTTTGACATATTTAGACGTATTGTCACAGGTGATGCCTTGAACTTGACCTTAGGTTTGTTAATCAACAAAATCCACGAAAGTATAACATTTTAATGCAATGATCGTGCTATGTTTCATTATTTACTTAATGGGTGAAAAACCGTTCAATTTCTTTCATTTCTCTATTCCCAACATTTAAAATTTATTTCTTGTTCAAGACTAGATATTTGAGCAAAAAAATTTTATTTCATTATACCTGTTGTACCTTCAGTGATTTCGCTAATATTGTTCTTTGGATACAGAAAAGTAATTTGATAAAGTGTTATTATTTGAATCACCTGTTAGGTACAATAAGTACAGTACAATAACATATATGCTTTTTTAACTCCTCACATGGGAGCTAAAATATATGCTTTTAAACAACTGTAGAATTGGTATGACCTATTATAACAACAACAAGAAAACGTTTATTAATTTCCCTAAATCACCAAGTGACGACACAAAGCTTCTCATTATTCTGTGCTGCAAACTCATTGTAAAAACCATTCTTTATAATCGCCATATTCACCTAACATACAATATTCTTCGTCTCCAGAGTTTCTCCGTAGCTTCAGAATACGAACTTCAGATTTTAGAAGGCCTTCAAACAAACAAATTGCCTGCGTTTTTGCAATGCTACTCTGCATAGCTGCCAAGTTATCCCTTTTTTTAAGGGATTTTCCCTCATGCTGAATAGGCTTCCTCGCGAGAAAAGGGAAAACTTGGCAGCTATGGGCTACTCTGCTATACTGGACAAAAATGCAAACCACGGACCATTTAAGCTGTAGTACAAGGGAATAAGATAACTGTATTCTCATTGGGCCTCGTCGTCCAGCAATCCTAGGAGCATTGACTCGAGACTAAGGTTCCATTCATCTCACTATAACTTACTTCTGGGTAAACGTGGTTAAGATAGGACTGACTATCATTTTCGCACCACACTGATTAAATATGCACTCGCTGCTCACAGAATACTATTATTATAGTAAGGGGCAGCAGGCAGGAGCATTTATTTCCCGAAGAACCAAAGCAAAGCTGCGTGACTGCGAATATTTAGTATAGCCGTCAGGTCCATTTCTGCACCATTTGCATCGTCTTCACCAGAAAGGAGCACGAAAATATTGATAACCAGATTTAAAATAGGTTTGCGGGGAATGGGAAGGAATCTTAACCCCACTGCGAGTCTAATATGTAGGAGAACCTTCTTCTACAGTACCCGCACCAAGAACAGAAGGGGAAAAGCGCAGGGGTTTTGGGGGTGGGGTTGGGGGTTATAGAATACGCTTTTCTCACGGGGGTCAAGCAAGGATGATAGTGAATGGAGGGGTCTACGGGGGGGGGCTCTTGTCCCACTCTGGCCCCGCCTATGCTCTTCTGCATCGTTTTAATCAAGACTTCCTCAGTAATGCCCCGAAAAATAATAATAGCCAGAATAAACTGGTTCGAATGAGCTGCAGGACCGGAGAAAATAGTTATAGCTCTTTAGCTGCATTGAGGTTGAACTGAATCTGTATCTATCTACACACACACAAACACACACACACGTATTATTTGCATCAATAATGAGAGTGGGCGGGAAATAACAAGCAGAATAAATAGGGTAACAATAAGGGGGGGTATTAATTGCTCTGTAGTGCCCTGGGTTTGAACTGGATTGATAATCCTTTCTTTGCATCAGCAACGAGCGGAAAAATAGCAGTCAGGAGAAATTGGCTAAAAATACACACGGAGGGGCAGCGCCCTCATCTAACATTTCCTCATCCCCGTCCCTATCTCCAAACAACTGTCCACCCTAGTAGGTCTCCTTGTTTTGTTAAACCTTATTTATATTTAGTCACACGCAAACCATTAACTATAGAGTGGGGGGACACCAAGGCGTCTTCGATTGCCATCGAAATCTTCCCTGAGGCATACCTCGCCAAAGTCCAGGGTCGGATAAAAAAAGCTTTTAAACCACGAGGTACCCCCACGAGCATATTTCTGATGTTCCAAATACTCAAAATGGAAGTGGGGCTGTTCCCTGTTGTGCCAAGGAATGCTGTCCCAAAGATAAATAATTGTAATAAAAGCTGCATTAATACATTCATGCACACATTGCGAAAGCTTCCTATCTGACGGCAAATAGATTTGGGGCGGCGTGGGGGGAGGGAGGTGGGACTTCCAGAAATTGCACCTCGAATTGTGGCGTGAATAAAATTGCAGGCGAATTGCAGGAAAGAGGCAATGTTACTGATAATAAACACTTCGTTATGCCATAAATGGTTTTTTTGGGGTGGTGGTGGTGGTAAGGAGGGGAGCAGGTAAGTAAAAAGAAATATATTGGTGCTTTTTCAAATATTATCTATATCTAATCTATATTCATCGATAGACAGATAGATATGAAACGTCAAAGCGGAGGGGTGGTGAAAAAATAACGGCTTTGGGGTAAAAGTGTGGGAATAATAATACATCCCACAAAAGGAAAGACAGAAACTCATAGAAAGACAATTTAGACGACACCGATCGCAGCCACGCATTCAGCAGCGGCACCAGAAATTTTATGAATACATACATATTCATATTCACATGGCATTGTCACGGGCGTGGAGATTATCAGAATAATCTTACCCCATTCTCCAAGATCCAGTCTAGCGGCGCAAAACATCAAAGAGGAACTGGACAAGCAGGTTTCGGATCTCCCCTCTAAAGCTCCAGATCAACTCGGATTTTAAGGGAGGGGGGAGACCGGGAGAGCCTGTATGCTAATAGAGCTGGATTGAGGCCGGTTGATCTAGACCCCTCCGGGCTTTGAATCGTCCGATGATCGGGAAGCAGAGCCCTTAAGGTTAGTCTGCTTCTTCTCGTTACAAACTTAAGCCAGAACATGCGCCCAACATCTCACGTTGACTTCTCCTCCTCTCAAATCCCGCTGCTTAAAGTTCCGATGGAGATGATCAGGCCAACGAAAGTGAGGGAATGAGACTCAAGGGCGGTGGAATCCCATACGTGTCCTCCCCCCACTAGTCCCACCAGAGGGAAAGTCCAAATGTTTTTGATGGCGGGACACCCTGACGTTCCCTCCCCAATTCACCATGGGTCACCGTACAGTAATGACCGTGGTTTGTGCGTTGTAGGACTTGACCTTTACTACGTCGAAGAGGGGCTCTTTCTTTCACGCTGCATGAGGAGAGGAGGGAGGGAGGGAGGGAGGGAGGGAGAGGGGGCGGAGGAAAAGATGCGCTCTTCGGAGATCTTTAATCGGAAATCAGAGGCAAGAGCGGCAAAAGCCACTGGCTTTTTCCTGCACGCCATATTTGGTCTATTTCGCCAGCGAAAGCCAGCCAGGACTGTTTCCTCGCCGGAGCTTGGAGTTTAAGAAATATTCGGGAAAGACTTCTGCTTCGCTACAAAACGAAAACGAAACGAAATCTATCCTCGTCAATAGATTAGAAACATCCACTTTCATTATTGACGCGCCTTTCCCCTTCCTCCCCCCGCCCCCACCTATCATAAAACAACCAGTGGGGTCTTTGGGAGGGAGGGAAGGAGGGAGAGAATCCAGGAGCAAAGTGTGTGTGTGTGTGTGTGCACAGGCGAGGGGAGGGTGTTAAAGAGATAGCGACACAATTTATCTCGGACCTTCACAGATCACTCGAGCTTCATTCAAATCTACGGGACAATCTTTCAGCACCGCAGAATGAGCGGCTGGAAACTATTTATCCACGATTATGCTTTTCCCCTGTGCCTAAGAGGCTCTCCTCCTCCCCGCACTGCTCAGAAAGCCCGTGTTTTCCATTTGTCCGGATCCAACAAACTCAGGTCTCTTTAGGTCTTCCTCACGTTAAAAAAAAAAAGTTACTCGTCTCCATTTGCAGAGGGACGCTGACCATTTAGATACTGAAACGTATTTCAGTTAACACACCCCGATGCATTTTTTAAAACCAAATGTTTTAAAACACCCACTCACATTTAACTTTCATTTACAGTTGGGACCTAAAATAGTTGCCCGATATATATATTTCTAGAAATCTAAGTCTTTTCCTGGATAGCACAAGCTTTTTATACCCCGACCATTGCAATCTGAAGCATTAAGCACTTGGTGTTTTGAAACGGAAGTATGTTCGAGGGGAGAAATGGCCTAAGTTATAGACTCGCAGTATTACTTTAATTCTGATTAGGAAACATACTGCTGTCAAATTTTATTTCCTGTTGAGAAAAACACATTTGTTGCTGCCAGGAGTTTGAGAGGTGAGAATGCGGGTTATATTCTGGAGTCCTATATATATTCCTTCTACTTTAGGTGATTATGTAGGAGCTTGCAATTGAACGTGATGCACCTCTAACTTTCCCAGGAATGGCACCATCTGAGTTTACAGTTAATCTTACTTTGCCGTTCCCTACTGCCATTAAAAGTCAATATGCATAAACGCTAATCGTTTCCCCACATTACTGTATTTCCTAGTTAGGGACAAAGTTTAATACCCAAGGTGGTTAGGAATGTTTCCGTTTTAGAGGAAGAAGGAAAGGGGTGGGTAGTGTAGTATATACTCACAGGACACACACACACACACATCCCCACGCAAAACGCAACGATTTAGGAAGGGAAGTTTCTTAAAACAGGATTGGTGTGCTAAACACATTTGCTTTGAGAAGTAACGGAGATTTTCTTATTAAAATTAAAAAAAAATCCTGGTGTTTCTATGGCAGCAGAATGAAGCAGGACAAGTGCAAGGGTCCACGTTAGCGCCAGGCTCTTTGGAAAGGCACGAATGCTGCGTGGGAACTCGCCGCGAACTCAAGGCAGGCATTCGTAGTGGCGGACGCATTTCATTAGTGATAGATGTTCTTATAAAGCAGATATTATGCATATATTTCAGAACGAAGGCGGCAGATGGGGAGGGGGGGGATGTGACCCAACAGCAATTTGCAGCCTGGAAATATATGCTCCAACAGTTATGGGGTAAATGAATGCCATAAATAACAGGCACCACACCCTACTGGAACATCTAGGCATTCCTATTACCGAAGCAAAAGGAAAATGAATGAGTGGATTTAATGGATGCAAAACCAATAAGATAATGGAAGTTAATTCTTCAAGCACAGTTTATCAAGCGGCCTGGTCTCTCAAGTCTTGATACAATATAATAGGACATTGCATCTCAGGCTGAAAACGTATCTACGCTAAGTGTTAGCTCCGTTGAACACAGTGGGGTTTACTTCCGAGTAGACACATACATTTATACATAAGCGTGTTGCGGGTCTCATCTCATCGTAATCCATTATACGATCATAGATTGTGAGGACAAGGACAGAGCAAGGTGGGATTGTTATTGGGCTTGAGGTGGACCCAGTCCACTGAACCTACAGTAGCAGGATTCAGCCCCATTTCCCACCTAAGGCTGAGATCCTAAAAACCAGTGACCGGGGAGTCATATATCTTGCAACCATTTGGAATTACTCCCAAGTCAATGTTTTTAGAGCCACGGTGTAAATCTGAGTAAGTCTAAGCAGCCTGTTTAAATGGGCGGTGGATTTGTGCAAAAGGAACCATTTCCCCTTGGTCTGAATTTCATGGTATGTCTGAGAAATCGCTGGAGATTATACATATCAGAATATGATTTCCTTAACAAATACGCGCGTGAAATGTTAAGTTGAAGGACTAATAAAAAACCTAGCCCTGAAATCGGAAGCTTCTTGAGCTATTTTAATCAAGCGAGAAACCCGGGGAAGTTCATGGAAGAACACCAGAATCCGAAATATTTCATATGGAAATTAAGCACGTTTGGAATAACAGAATTTGCTTCTTAACAAACAATTTTAGGATCGGGGTGTAAATCTACTAATATCCCATATATGCGTTTTAGGAGGCTCAGAATTTAAATTTTAATGCGGCAAGTTATCGAGGAACTTAAATTTCGAATTTCAGGGTCCGCATCCGAAAGGTTCTGATTTGTTATCGTGACCTTTTGTAGAGAATTCACCATGCACCGCACAGCCTGCGTCCGATTTTATTCCCTTGCATTTCTCAGGGATGAGGTTGACAATGACTGCAGCCGAGAAGTGGAGAAAATAGCACATGGACTGCGTTTCCTTTTTAAAAAAGTCATTTTGCGAGGTGAGGGAGAAAAGGATAACAAACCCTCGTTATTTGCCCGTGGCTGAATTTCCGGGGTGTCGCAGACTCGCAGTCGAACTGAGAAAATGTGATGACCAGAGACCAGCTGGCTGACTGAGCTTCTTATGCCTTTTACTTCCCATGGAGGCATTTTGCAATGGCCTCACAACGGCCCAGGAACGGACAAGCCTTCTTGGGATTGCTAGTTGGGGCGCGGGAGGGAAGAACAATACTCCCTTGGATACAAATACCCTTTTGGCCCGCAATAGCTCATGCTGCAGCTACTTATACTACTACTACTGCTGCTGCCACCACCATTCCCAATATTACTGCAACATTTGTGTATATTTAGAATTAAGGCCGAAGGAGTCCGGGTCTGGGACTAGAAATGCACACGGATTTATTTAAAAAATAAATAAAAATACTCGGTCTGAAATTAAAAGGAATGCTGTGCTTTCAAAACAGGAGAACTCATTTTCAGTCTGCACTCGTCTTAGTTAATCAGAGGAGATTTCACAAGAAGTAGATGTAAAAGAGGTTTTGTCTCACTCCATCCCTCTTACTGATATTTTAAAGAAAACTGGAGTTACCTTGGTGTGTAGGTGGCAACCTACAATGGGAATCTTTAGAGTATATAATGGCGCCTGGCTGGGTGCAGAATTGGAAGGATTTTTACTGTTGTTGTTGTTTCAGTTATATATATCGCTCTGTGTGCATAGCACATTAAAGAGCATTGCATTTATTTCTGTGGGAATTGGTTTAAAGTGGAATGGGTAAACTTTAAAAGCAAAGTGCCAAAGTGTGTAGCAGATGGATTCTCAACTCAGTTATCTCCAACGAGTTCGTGTAGCAGTCCCACTGAACTCCTAAGGATTAAACCTGGGTTCCTTGTCTTGATTTGGAAGACGATATTGGTTATACAGTTGTTAAGAATGTGCTCAGACGTGCACGACTGCACCTCTTGAGTACTGTATATCCACAGGCACAGATTTATGCATATTTTGGCATTTTCGTGTTTTGGCAATAAGTGTTTTGAATAATAGTTTACGAATTTCCATACATGATATACAACCTGCATTAACAAAGATGCTCACATTGGTTTGCTTATTGCAGAACGCACGGGATCCACCTGTAATCCAAGTATATGTTAACATACGCTTTAAAGGTAAAGGTAAAGGGACCCCTGACCATTAGGTCCAGTCGTGACCGACTCTGGGGTTGCGCACTCATCTCGCATTATTGGCCGAGGGAGCCGGCATGTAGTTTCCAGGTCATGTGGCCAGCATGACACTAAATGCCATACACTCACACGCCAAATTACACACGTGTAAACTAACAATATGTGCCATCATGTTCGCCAATTAATTGTCTAGTTTGGTCACCTTTCTTGGTGATGCTTTAACCACTATTTTTAATTATTGGAACGTCCAGGAACTTATTTGAAAACACTCAGAATTGTACCTAACGCCACAGCATATACAATAAATAGTAAACCGTGAGGTCAGTAGGGAAAGCAACTTGGAAACTCGGGTCCAGAATTTAAGAGAGGTAACTGGGCGATAATGTATTATCCAACCCAATTTGTGCCCTAGTGTCCTCGGGCAGTGGTAGATCATCTGAACTCCTACATTGGGATTCTTTCCAAGAGGATAAGGACAGTGGGGCACCTAGCCCCGCGAAAGTCAGGGAGTTTGACCACAGACTTCAAGGGAAGCCAAAATTCCTATTTACATGGTTCAAGGAAGCGTTCTGACGTGCAGCGGGCAAGCTGAGACTGAGGCGCACTTTCCAAGGTCACACCTCTTAACATGCAATTAGTACGCAAGAAATAAGTAGCGAATTACTTTTCCAGCAGCGCCACAAAGTTCGGAACTCTTGCCCCCTCCCTATCCTGGATAGTTTCAGGTTTGGAGAGCCCGTCAAGGCGTCTAGGATGGATCCATCGCTAAAGTCACCCAGAAGCCCCCTAAGTCCTTACTAACGCCATATAAACACTCTCTGTAAAAGCAAAAAATGCTCTGTATGTTTCTAAGCATTAGGAAACAAATTCCGGTTGCTGTTTTGAAAATGCCCTTCCGCAGAACTAAAACATCAGTTTATTTATACTTGCATCCCCCTTATTCTTAGTTTAAAGATAGCCGGTGTTCGCTGCATAAGATCTCTGTTGTCTGGGAGTTTTAGCTCCGTCCGTCTTCAAAGTAAACCAGTGAACTTGGACATCATTGGGAAGGAAAGGATGAGCATCCTGAGCATCTCAGTTTCAGTAGCTTGTTAACTGAGGTGGCAGGAGGCCTTATGAAAAGATTTTTGGAGAGGCGCATTATTGGATTGCCAGGCATTTCTGCCAGATACATTAAAATAGCCTTTCAATTTATTCATTCATTCTATATTTCACCGAGGGGGGGGGGAAGGAGCCTTCAATCAGCTCCCTTTTTAAGGAGATCATTTCGCGTTCTGAAATACTACCTGAAGGTATTAACAACTTCTACTGTATTAAGAAGACCACTTTACTGGGTTTTTGTTGGCCGTGCTCAGTTGTCCCATTAAAATTAAGGGCCATGAATAACTTAGGCACATTAATTTCAATAGATTTACTCTTAGTAAAACTTATTGGGTACCACCCACTGTCCCAGAGAGTCACTTTAAATAGCTAAAAAATGAAAGAAAGAAAAGGTCATGTGACATCTTAAAGACTAATACATTTATTGTGACTTGAGCCTTGGAGGACCCCCTGAAGATGAGCAAAAGTGAAATATGCATTGGTGGTTATGTAATCTCCTACAGGACGTGTATGCGTATGTGTATATGTGCACACATATGCCAACGGACGCGCATGGATGTGCATGCACACATGAGCGTAGCCCAAAAAATTCAATGAAAATACATAGCAAACTGAGGTTCTGCCCCCCCAAACCCCTGACACAAATCCTGACTACGCCCAAGCATGCACACACATTTTCCCCAGCCTATCACAAAAAGAGAGTCCTTCCTCTGTAGCACGTTAAAGGCGAACAGATTTATGGCGGCGTACAGACATACATATGCACACTCGTGCACATCCATTTATCTCGACTTGTGGCGGAGAGATAGACCTACGAGTCCTGACGTTTCTGAAAAGATCGAAGACGTAGCCAATACCTCAGGGTCGCCTGTGATAAGCTACGATCAGTATATAAAGTATTAGCGTTTACTGTATTTATTATGTTTTTTATATATGTTGGGAGCCTTCCAGAGTGGTTGGAGACACCCAGTCAGATGGGCCGGGTACAAATAATAAATTATTATTATTATTAGCCTTAAAAGTTGCCTGGCAGCTATAATTAGGGTGGCGAACAGGCAGCAAAGAGCTCTTGGAGAAATATATATATATATCTCCCTCCTTTTGGTGCCCCCTCCCCACCCAAAAACAAAATGCAAGGCTCTCTCAGGAGCCAACGCCCAGTCAAGAAAGAAGCGTCTTAATATGTGGTCTCAGAGACAAGCCCAAGAGACGGGGATGTGAAATGAGCCATAGTGCCGCCCGGTGTGCTTTCCTGCATCCTGACTAGTTCGGCTGACGCCCGCCTGGTGAAGCAGGCGCCAGGTGACAGGCCTCGCTGGGTTTCCATCCTTAGCAGCAGTGCCGACAAAGCCGAAGTGGAAACACGAGGTGGCGCCCTTGATCTACTAATCCAGAAGAAGGCTATTCATGAGCTGTCAAAAGTCAAGGTCACAAATTGTCTTTTCTCCACCCACCTCCCATCAAGGTCAAGGTTTAAGGCCTTCCTAGTCCTGTCATTTCAACAAATACCAAAACCTCTCTTTCTCCTTGCTCCCCCCCAAAAAAACTCTTAACCGGTCCTGCCAATAAACCTTAAATACGACACTCTTGCATTTGTGGTCTCTAACAACTGTTTTTCATTCTGGAAGGGGTGCTCCGGCTCAACGTTTATATCTCCTTTCCCCCCGCTTCAGAATACCTGACTTTTTAACCTTACTGAAACATTTATAGTTTAGTAAAGCTACTTATCACGCAATCGCTTTCTGGGCTAGGTAATTTACGGGGAAAATATGGACCATATCAGCAATTTAGGAGAAAACATTAGGCTTGCAGGATAAGTACATTCGCCCTGAAATGCATGATATATATATATCAGAGGGAGAGAAATAAAGGAGGGTTTAAGCACGACTATTTTATTAACAGTATTAACACTAGTATCTTTCTACAGCTCTTAGATTTTCATTTTCAGTAAAAATATAAAAAAACAAAAAACAAACCAAGGGTGCACCAATACATTTTCACAGTGTGCTGATTAAAAAAATTATTTACAAGATAGCCTCTCCTAGTGAACAGGGGGGGGGAATAATAATGTGCTGGCTGAAATTGCGGACTGATTTGTTTCAATGGGTGAAAGTGCTGTAAAATGAATTCCTATACTTACTAATGCAGCCTGGTAACTGAAAACAAAGAAGGAAAAATGTCTACTTACTCATAGATCAAACTATAGAATATACAAATCAAAATATCTCTGGGAAGCAAAATATATTTTCATTATCAGGTCCTTTGAGATTGTTTCTCTTAGAAAGGGATTTCTGTTACATCACAATTATCACTCTCATGTTTCTGTTTCTACCCAAGTAATTTATGGGATTTGCACCATTTGTTACTTGATTAATGTAGCTGATGCTGAAAAGCTATAGACTCCCTTTACAAATCTCTGGAGTATTCTATTATCACTGAGTTTAGGGATCAAGAAATGAGCGATTGGAAAGTAAATCAATTTTTTTTTGTAAGGTTCCCCTTTCTATACCCGGTAGTTTAGATTGGTTTTAATTTCCTTTCAATATTCATCCTTCGCAGAGTTTCCTTCATTACTGCTGTCTTTGGTACTTTCCTCCAGAAAGCAAATAAAATAGAAAACACAAAATGCATTGCTTTAACATACAGTAATTGTACAACCCCACCCCACCCCCGTGTTTACCTGAGCAACCATTCAAACATGCTTTTGGGGATCAACGCAAGAAACTGGATCGCAAAGGGTGTGTGTGTATGTGTGTGTGTGTGTGTGTGTTTTAAAAAGCCATCTTTCAGATTACAGTCCTAAATAGTGTCCTACAACAGTCACAGTAATACTTACACGCTTTTCTCGACAAAATGTTTATCTTTCTTAACTGAAATATTTCTGGATTGGGCATTTGGGATCTCAGAGTCAGTCACTGAAATAGCCTCTTCTGGATTTCGGGAGCACTGACAAGTCTTAAAGCATTTCTCAAGAACCCATACTTTCTCTCTCTCTCTCTCTCTCTCTCTCTCTCTCTCTCTCTCTCTCTCTCTCTCTCTCTCTCTCTCACTCACTCTCTCCAAAAGCCATAATTCCAAAGAGACAGAGAGTTCTGGTGAAAGAAGAGGTTCATTGTCTTTTCTTATTTTCTTTTTACTTATTATTTACTTATTATTATTTTTTAAATCTGGACCAAAAAAATATATAGAGAAAGAGAGTTGGGGTTTTTTTTTTTAGGCCTCTTGGCAGCTGCGCTTTCATTTAATCCGTTAACTCGTCGTCTTCAATTTGTTGATGACTTTTTTTTCTTTCACCCTTCTGTTTTGGAACCAGATTGTGACCTGCCTCTCTGAGAGGTTCGTAGTGGCCGATATCCTTCTGCGCTTGTCCTTGGTAATGAATTTATTTGTAGCATATTCCCTTTCTAGTTCCTTTAACTGAACTTTGGTGTAAGGCACTCTCTTCTTTCTCCCACGCCGGTAGGAGTTGGCATCCGAAGGGTGCGAAACCACGTCTAGAATAATAATAATAATAAAATTAAAAAAAATAAAAACAGAAAGGCGGGCATTAGCATTATTACGACCATCACCAAATGATATCAGTTTATTACTCTTTACCACGCCTTCCCCCTTCACGCAGTGCCAAGCTAAAATGGACTGTAATCAACAGGCCTGCCTTGGCTCCTAAGTCATCACCCAGAAATGCGGGCTTCGCTTTTCTGCTGTTAGCAAGCGCTTCGCTGCAAGCACCTTTCCCTGTAACACCAAGAGACTGTAGGAAAATTATACGCAGTTATAATAACCGATGAAGTGTGCGAGCTGAAGCCTCGGTGGAAAATTCTTGTTAACCGGGAAGACTTAATGCCCCTTGGCAGATTTGTTCGAGCCGATTCGCTCCTCGGAAATAAATATATAAACAAACAAATCGTGCACACGTTCTATAAACTAGATCCAGCAGAGCTGAGGTACCTGAAACTTAGTTTTGGTACCGCTGAAGAAGTGAGGGGGGAGGGGGAGCGGAGAAGGGGGAACGGATGGTCGAAATAATTTGGAAGCAGAGCAGTCAGAAGGAGTAACAATCTTCTGACTCGAAGCAAGACAGCTACTAGTACTTTTCTGGTGCAGTAGCAATATATATATATACATATATCTTGCTGAAGACGCTGATCGTAGAGGAATAATCTGACTAAGGGAGTTCATGCTTCACTGTCTAGGAAGGCTTCATGTTAATCATAAGGCTAGTAATTGAGCAAGTAAAAACAACAACAAAACCTCTAAGTTTTATTATATAGCCCAAGCCGGGGAACTAAACTGAGTGATAGTGGTGTAAGGAATGGCAACAGTGATACTAAGGAAGAGGGGGCTTAATCATCACAATCAAATTACGTATGAGAGGTTTGATCTAACGAGTATTGGGAGAGTGTGAATAAGAGGACAAACGCTACAGTATTATAAGTATTATTATAATTGCTGCTAGTTGGGTTGGTGATGTTGCAAAAGAGGTAAATATTAGTATACTAGTAGACCAGACATCTTCCCTATTTTGGCTGGAGAGACGGAGAAAGAGGCAGGAACGCGCTTGGTGAGAGAGATGATAGCGAAGCAACAATCGGATCTTTCATGCATTACTCGCAAGTAAACCCTACTGTTTTCTATTGATTCAAACACACGCACTATCTCCCTATGAAAGTTAATAACAAATGGCTCATATATAGGTAACCACCTTGTAGAAGATAAGAGACTGGCATTAAAAACAACTCTCACTTCTACCACGATGATTGGTTCGACAGCCAAATAAGTCGCTATTCTTACTTCTCAGAGCAAGGGGCTGACCCTGCAGTGAGCGAAATAACTAAGAGGGCTGCAGTTGCACTCTGAGAAGTACGGATAGGTGCAGAGCCATCCTGGGCGCGTCTGCTGGGACAGAAACCCTCCTGAGCTGAATGGGACTCACTCCCAGATCAGTGTGGATTAGGTTTGCAGCCCAACAGGGGCGAATTCTCTCTCTGTCTCTTAAGGGAAGCGACCGTATTGTTGCTAATAAGTGAGGGGTGATGGTGGAGGCTTAGGAGGAGAAGGGGCGTTGTTAATTCTACCGGGCAAGGCAGACGGTGAGGCACTAAGTAAGCCTACTCCGGAGTAGAAAAGAAGGGGCATGCAGGTGCATTACCCGGGAGAGTGGATTTCCAGAGGTGGGGCGGCTGGTTCTGTTCCTTGGGGCAGTAGACCTGCCCGTTCCAGCCATTGGTGATAGCCCAGGGCTGGTAGCCTTCCATGGGCAGCATCGAGTCGTGCCTGGGCTCCCCGGGGCCTCCGATGGTGGGCACCACGGGCATATCCAGGTAGCCCGGCACCGGCTGGTAGGGTCCGGCGGCGTAGCCCTGGTAGAAGGCGAACTCCTTGGCGCGGGAGGTGAAGTCCTCTCCGGCGGCGCCTACCGACGTGTCCATGTACTTGTCGGCGAAGGAGGCGGCGGGCTGTGCGCACGACTTGAGCGCGGCGTTGTGGTGGCTCATGCGGCACGGGAAGTAGCCGCTGCCGAAGTAGCCGTAGGGCAGCGCAGCCGGCCCCGACGAGCTCTGTACGGCGGCCGAGCAGGGGCTGCACTGCTTGACAGATGCCCCGGGCTCAGCCATGCCCGCGGCGGCGGCGGGCGCCTCGCTCGACGTGTAGGCGGCGGCGCTGCCCGGGGCTGCGAGCGAGGCTGGGTGAGCCATCAGGTTCCGGCACTGGTTGGCCGCGGCGAAGTTGGTGCCTGCGGCCGCCGCCGCCGCCGCGTGGAAACCGGCTTCCATGTTCTTGTTGATCTCCTCCAGGCTGTTGTCGTAGAGGAACATGACGGGCTCGATCCAGCGGGGATGGAGGAGCACGGAAGCTGTCATAGCCCGATCCGCATTGAGACTAGTGGCTCTTTTTTAAAAGCCCCAAAGACTGAAAAAAGAGATACTAAATCTCCCAGACTTGACCAGGGCTGACGCGCCAGTGTCGCGCCACGACGGCGCTCATTGGACCGCCCTCCCCCACGTGATATGCAAAGCAGCTGATAAACATCTGAGGAATAAAGGGCAGATAATTAAATAATGGCCTAATCGCGCCACGGCTTGGAATGCCAGCGGCGGACGGCACTGGCGCGCGCGCGGCCGCCCCTTCCACTCACGACTTTGCGTGGCGAGGGAGGCGCCAACGCGGGTGCAAAGGAAGAGCAGGTATTTCGCCTCCCTCCCCACCCCCAGCTCTGCAAAGTGTGGATTTCTTCCCTCTCCCCCTCCCCCTCCACTCCCTCTAGCACATTGCCTCTAGGAAATTATTTCAACAGGCTCTCAACTCCACCGTCTTAATGTCAAAGCCTTCTGACTTTCTGTATTTTTCTTGCTCATCAACTGGTGGTTGGTGGTGTGTGTGTATGTGGGTTTTTTTCGGTTTTGGTTTTTCCTGAAGAACGTCCCGCCCTCCCCTCCCCCTCACTCCCTCACTAGGCTTAAACTCGTATTTTCTCGTGTTATAATAGGACTGCAAACTGCTTGTACCATTACGAGGTCGAAACACCTCTTTCTAAAACCACAACGCCTGTCAACGCCGGGTATTTCACATCTTCTCCTGACCTGTCCAGATACACACAAACATATATGTGCGTTTTGAATGATATCACTCTTCCTTTGGACAAATACATCTGAAAAAGAGGAGCAGAATCCAGAATGTAGATAGCAGATTTGCCATGGCGGGGTGTGGAAGAGAAGGAGTTAAGCAGACCTCAGAAATGAATCAGCCTCCCTGTATTATTTGTTATTGCAACAATAAAACTCTCAGCCTACAATTTTTTGCTTGAATCATCCCCGACCATAAAAATATTGTGTGGGATTATTTATGGTCTAAGAGTGACCATAGGGACTCCCCCCTTATCATCATTAATAACAAACCCTTTGCACCGAAACGCTATGCGTAAGCACAGGCTACTAACACGGAAAGCCACTATGTCAATAAAAGGGCACTTCCTTGGAATATTTTCTATTAATTATTAATTAATTATTAATTTATTGTTATTATCATTGGCACATACTCTATAACGAGTATATGTTATGCAGACACGACTGCTTGAGGATTTATATGCATTCTGCAAAATGCAAGTAGAAGTTAATTCGTGGTAATATAATCAATCACACAAGAGAGTGGGGATTTGAGATTTACTGACCTCTGACCACAATGAAGGGAGTAAACTTGTCTTTGTAAACAAAAGCAAAAGCAAAGCAAAGCAAAGCAAAACAAACAAAAAACCCACCACACCCAAACCTCTGCCTGCTTGTTTGATGCACGCTTGACAGGTATTTATGAACTATTGTGCGAGCAGTTGGGGATTGCAACATTGTTTTCGCTGCAGTGCTACAAGGATGGAATTCTAAATCGTGCATTGTTTGGAGAGACTCCCAGTCCCTTGTATGTAGGAAGGAACAGATCTGTCAGTTCGCCTGCCTGTCCCCCAGTCTGCCCTGCCCTGGCCCTTTTCGCTGAGAATGGCATGCGACAGAGAGGACTCTTGTCACCGGACAATATTTCAGCGAATTCTCTTAATTGTAACCAATAAAGGGCTCCTTTCCTCCTCCTTCTCCTCCTGGATGGTCTTTTCCGCATTCCTCCTCATGGCCAAAGGCAAATATTTATTCCTGGCATATTTTCATATCCCCCACCACCACCCCGCTTTCCGGGCTTCAGCCGTTAGGAAAAATGTGGGCTTCGAAATCTTTCCATTATTTGGCAGGGAGGGGAGAGGAGGGGGAGCTTCCTTTCGCCTTCCCTTTCCTTTTGTGGAATCTCATTCTTTCAAAACGCCTTGCAGCGGAGCCAAAACACAGCACACTCACTCAGCCTTCCCCAACTCATTCAATTCATTAACCTACCCCAGCAAAAGGCTAACAGGGCAGCGCTCTTTTAGGGAGGGGTGGTGGAGAGACACGACTAGAGGCCAAGGTCAAGTTGAAAGCGGCAACCTAGCCAATGCCAGGATGGTCATTCAGAGCCGGAGGAGTCTTGTCTGATTTGCTACAAAGAAACAGAAGAAGACGAGGGGGGCAGTCAATTACTCCTTTCCAACCCACCCCCCTCCGTGTGTGTCCTTTTCGGCCTCTTCGTCTGTCACTTTCCAGGCAAACCCTTCCTTCTTCTGGTTAGTGTGAAACTGTGGCTCTTTGAGGGTGAAGCACGGTGCAAAAAAAGAAGAAGAAGAAGAAGAAGAAAGCAAACAAAACAAAAGATGTACCAGTGGAGGTGGGGTTCCTATATGCTGTTTGTTTACTTGCTTGGTTTTGACCAGTTCCGATGACAAAAAACAAACAAACCGCAGGGTGGGTGGGTGTGAGGGAGATGAGGCTATATTCAAATAATTGCTCTGGCTCCCAAGAAAGGCCGAGTTTGGCTGGATATTGATCAGAAGAGAAGCTTCTTCAAACTCAGCCTGACCTGCTGTGCGGATGAAAGAATGAGCATTTCTAGGGGCGCCTCCATTGGTCTGGTTCAGAAATGGATTTCTGAGGAATAAAAACATGGGGCGGTTATCGCCGTCGGTCCAATGTACCTGTTTTGCTTCTCCGGTCATTGGGATCAAGAGAGGCGTCCAATGAGTTCACGTGGAGGTCCACACTGAAAGCCAACAGATGCTAGAGAAAGAAGCATGTAAAAAAAAAAAAGCGAGGTTGGATGTGGACGTTGCTTTTTGCATGGTCTAAAAACTTCCAGGCGAGGAGCCCAGCATACAGGAAAACCTTAGGGTTTGACCATTAATATTAGATAAGTGAGTACCGGTATAACATGGGCGAAATCTGTTCCTTATTGGACGAGGTCAAATTAAAATAAGATTTAAAAAAAATCTAAAACCTCTTTGCTTTCCTAAATGCAAGTAGCCAGAATGAAGTTATTGGTGGTTTAAACTGATCTGTTCACTTCAGAGATCGGGTATTCGCTTCTGTGTAGCAAAAGGGACAAGAGTCCATGTAAAAACTCTTGCAGAATTCCACCATCCCGCTTTTGTTGATTTGTCTGTGACAACCCTAAGAAAGATCCGCCATAGCAGACGAACCCACACCTATGGTGTGTGGGTCCTCTCCGCTTATGCGGTGTGTATATAGGTGTGTGTATAGGATTGCGGACACCAAGGATAATAGAAAGTTTGGGTGCTCTGTTCTCTGATGGTGGGTCTTCCTTCCGCAGGAGGTAGAAACCCAAATTGTACTCCCTTCCTAGTAGGCGGGCTCATTCCACTCCTGTGGAATGCTTAATCAATATTACGAGATGGTCACGACATCGCCCTCATCAATCTGTGGCCTAACGGATTATTTCTTATGCGCCATATACAGTAAAGGCTAATGATGACGGTCTTCTAAGATCGCCGCATGAAGTTGGATGGCCCCTCTTCCAGTTGTACTGAGAACTGCGGCCTTTTAAATCAAGAATCTGGACTCCATTCTTTAACCGGACCAGAAATTCAGCTGAACACAATGGAAATTGGCCGCTGAATGACGCTTGAGAGGCATTGACCTCACAGAACGATATCTGGTGGAAGAAGAGAGGGGCATTTCTAATGTAAAACCAAACCCTTGGAACGCATTAGAAAAGAAAAAAGGAATGACATGGTTGTGTTTATTCAGGAGAACCCGAGAGTGTTAAAAGTGTTGAGAGAGAAAAGTAATCCCCTTTGCAACTTCTGTTTATGTATTAATGGAAGGGGGTTTGCAACCGTGAGTGGATGAGCGTAAGAGGCGTCTCCCTTCTCCCTGTGGCTCTAGAGCATTCCTCAAGCGCAAATACATTTTTCGCAGACTTAGGTAGGGTGAAGACACAGTTCATAGAAAAACGAAAAAGCTGGCATTCTTTCCCCGCCCCGTCTCTCCCCTACTCAATAGATGCTACCACTTAAAAAATACTTTAACGTTATATAAAAACAGTACTAGGGAAAGCCTTCCTTAACACCAAAACAAAACACCCAAAGAACCAAACTGTGTTCCATGGAATCAGAGGGGGCTCCCTTCCAAATGAGTCTGCAGTGGAGCTCAGTGTTTGGCCCTGATTCACTTCAGACCCACTGAAATCAATAATACTTAAGTTAGCCAGCAACTAACTAACTTGAATTATTGATTTCAATGGGACAGGCAGGAGTAAGAGTGCTACCCAGCTCCATTATTGTTTTGAAAATGGAGCTTTGCCATATACCAGTACTTCAGGAGAAAGAGAATACACCCAACATTTCTCTGGATTGGGAAATTTCTCTGATTGTAACCAGTGGCATAACTCAGGTCCATTTTAATTAATGTGGCCCTTGCTACCTAATGTCCACATTACTATTACTATTAGTAGTATGAGTATGAGGAGTAGTAGTAAAAGCAGCAGCAGACATAGTAGTAGGAATAGAAGTATACTGAATGGTGTGCTGTATTTTTATTAAACACAAACATTGCTTTTGGTCTAATCCATGGAAGGATGTTGATTTCTAATAACTCAGTTTCCAGGAGTGAAGAAAACTTTTAAAAGATGATGGTAGAAGTCTTTTAATCGGATTTGATTTTCACGAGCAAAAGCATTTACCTGCCATCACATTATTTTGGAGGAAAACTGTCAAGGCCTCTTCCTCCTCCTCCCATCATTTTCTCTGAAAACATTCCTGAGCCAGTTTTAAGGACACTTTGCATTCAAGGATATTCATGTGTTTCTAATGTAATTAAACAGCTTTACGAGCAGCATTTGCTGGACATCCTAACTCCCTCCCTCCCACTGAGTGCTCTTTCCCCCCCTTGGAGATAATTGGGAAATAAGAAAGATTTTCAAAAGCAAATGCTAAAGGGGGAGAAACATTCAGGAAGACTTGTGCAGAGATTGCACACAGAGAAAGCGCATTCCTGTTTAAAATCAGGGTAGGTATATTACAACACACACAGAGAGAGGAGTGCAAAACTTTATTTCATCTCTAGTGTGTTTTTTCTCTCCCTCTCAGTGATTTAAAAACCGGCCATTTTCTGAAACCTCTATTTAGAACACAAGAGAGATTTAAAACGTCCAGGAAACATAAAACGAATCAAAGTCAGACTTGGGATGACTCAGTGCCTATTGTTTGAGTACAGTATATATTTACAGTATACACTTCTGTCAAACCTTTTATCGTTTTCCCACAATTTCTAATGGATCCTCTGAGGAATTTGAGAATTTAAGAACTGGCGGCGGCGACGGTGTATGTGTGTGAGTGTGTGTGTGAACACAAATATAGGACTCCCCGCATTGAAGTAGGCGAGGGTTCTCTCATTCTCGCCTATGTAGGTTAGTTTCTGTTTCTATCTGACCTGCTAAAGCGTTATGTTAAAAGTTATTAGGTGAAAAGATTTTATAACATCGTAGTATGGATACCCTCATGTTAAGCAGAAATATGATATTTTAACTATTTATGGGATTGGGAGTGCCGCTAGAAAGTGATAAATTTATCAATCCACTTAATGTAGTCTTATCAGGCAAAGTGAGGTAGTTTGTCCTTTATCTTAAGGGGTATGGGAAAAAAGAAAGAAAAGTGCGATGAAAAGAATAGCCTGATTTTTTTAGAATGGGCCTGGAGTAGTTGTGTTTTGTGTTTTTTCCGGATGGGTTACAATTTACGTAGACCAGGGATGTATACGTATAGAACAATATTTCTAATTTATATTACATTTTTGCTAGGGGTTAGCCACTGTTTTTAAGAGAGAGAAATCAACTCTCTCCCTGGCAATCTTTGTAATTTCTGGCGAGAGGTTAGATGAATTGCTACCACATGATTACAAGCTCCATTGTTATAAAAGAGTAATTAAACATATCCCCGGATCTCTTTGTGAGTGCTCATCGTTCTCCCTAAACCCCGGGCCCACTGTATTATTTTTGAAGGTATAAGAAAATGATTAGGTGAAGCAGGGAGGCGGGGCGGGGGGAGGTCGATTTACAGTGTGAGAACTATTTTCCTAAAACTTTAAAAAATCCCATCAGTTTCATTCCATTGCTTTGCCTTCACAGAAAGTACTATCCGGATTGCTTAGTCTCAGGAGATTTAACCATCGAACACTCATTCGTATTTGGAAGCTGACTTCGAAACCTAAGTATTCATCTTGGGGGTGGGGGTAGGAAGTGCTTCTGACGCTGCAACTCAAATTCCGTTTACTCCGGAGTAAGTTTCTTCTGATTCTTAGCACTTGTCTGGAGTAAGTGGGCTTTGTCCTTTTTTTAAAAAAAAGTAAGAATAAATCAAGGGGTTGTAGCATATTTCCCCCTGCGATTTTACTAAGCGTGTGTGTGTTCTGACCTTCATTTCCTCCTTTACAGATGAATACACCTCTACTATTTTGACAATATTTCCAATGAAGATGATTTTTTAAAACGAGTTGGGGGAGCACTAGGTCCAGACGTCTAATGCTCCCCACGTTGAAGTAGGTGAAAGTTGTCTCCTCCCATAAAATGATGGATAAGAGCCACTTGAGGAAGGAGGATAACTCCTCTTCGGAGAAATGCGAGAATCCAGCTAAACTTACCAGTTTTACTGCAGGCTTCTGGAAAGTGGAGCAACAACCACAACTCCTCTGCCTAGTAGCTGGGGGTGGGGAGAATGCATTATTGCGTAATAATACCATCCCGTAACCCTTACCTAAAAAAAATTAAAAATCTGTACTTAGATTAAAAATAAAATAAAATATGCTGAACATAGGTGGGTTGTGTAGAATTCATTTCCCAGACCAAAACCACGATACTGTTTAATTTATGGTTCTGGAACACCAGGCATTGTGGCCGTTGCTAGAACAGAGTTGAATCGACCGGGATTGTCATTGCAGACCATGCGGCGAAACATAAAGGCGAAACTTCTCATACACACCAGGTTTTCTCTCTTTGCAACCAACTGGGAGTTTGTTTCTCGGCAGGATCTGGCAGCACAAGGAGTTCGATGCTTTCCTTAAGAGTGAGACAAGGAAAGTCTCATAGTGTGATGCAGGTAACAGTCGGGAAAAGAGCCAAGGAGGGACCATATGATTTGGCTGGGGAACCTTGATTTCATTCATATCGGAGGGCAGGGCTCTGGGATTTTTGTATTGCCTCAGCTTCCTGATGTAGCTTGACTACAATAACTCCACCGGCCAGGGATTATGGGAGCTGTGTAGTCCAAATCATCTGGAGGGCACCAGGTTCATGAAGCATGCCCTAAAAAACTTCCCTTCTTCTCTGGGATAGTCCATACCCTCTAGTGTTGCCCAATGCAACAGGTTGTTAGAGTCAACTTCTGCTGTACTTTGCTCCCAGCCAGTGAGATGTGTTGGTGTGTATGGCACTGGTAGGCAAAATGAACAACCTTTACTCTAGATGGGGGAACCTATGGTTCTTCAGCTGTAGTTGGGACTCCAGCTACCATCAGATGCAGCTGGTATGGCCATTGTTCATGAGGATGGAAGATGCAGTCTGGAAGCAACATCTGGAAGGCCGCAGGTGTCCACATCCCTGCTCTAGAGCAATGCCACAGAATTTAATGGGGCTACCGGAGAGTAAAAAGAGAAAGCTGTGGCTGGAAGACTTGGACCTGGAAGATCCCTGTATTGGAAATTCTGTCTAAGTAAAAATTTCAGGAGGCCTTGAAGTCTTTTCTTCCTCCCCACCCTGCCTACGCTTTACTGGGAGTATCAATGAATGAGACCTCTTCCATCCGGTTGTTGTGATGGTGCATGAGATCACTGCTATAAAGCACTTTTGTAACCTTCCACATCCCCCAAAGTTGGATGGAAATTAGTGGAGGACAAGATCCAAACCATTTGATGGCTGTTTTGCTATATGCCTTAAAATCCCCCCTTTCTTTGCCCATTCCGTAGTATACTCATCTGAACCCAGAATTACTATTGATGCCATTAGCCATCCATTTATTTATACTCTGTAGGCTAAGCACGTATAGCTGGAAGCAAAACTCAAAGACTTCAGTGGAACTCGCTTCTAAGTACTGTATAGTACATGTGCTGTGGATAGGAGCATTGCCGAGCTGTACTTAAAGCTATGTAACGAACTGAATGTGTTAAGAGTTATCCTATAAAAAGAAAAATAACTGCTCTCGAGTAAGTGCATTGTGTTTTGCAGGTTGGGCACTCTGCTCCTAAATGCTCTCCTAGGCACCCCAAGTAAACCCGACTGGCCACAAATAAATATCAGTGGGATTTATTTTCAATTAAATGTTTTTGGGTTTGGGGAGGAAGACACTGCCAAATGGATCTGGAGTATTAGGGTTTTGACTGTAGGACTGTCGCTGTCCCTTTACTGCCGATATTTCTCACCTCAACGAAAATAAATGTGTTTTTCAAACTCTAGATAATCCCTACCAAGAGTTGCTGCTTTAATAAACAGGAATTTAAAAATCTGTGACCTTCTGGTGTAACAGCTTGCTGCAGGCGACCATATTTCTATAAAAATAATAATGAGACGGGGTGTGTTCAGAAGTACTGTTACTTAATCTGCACGTTCAGTTCTTGCAATGACCGAGGGCGACTAACAGTTCACAGGAAATATTGTGGAATCTCCATCAAACATGACAAAAAAACACGAAGTAACCAAATCTTCCTTTGGAATGCTTTAAGCGACTATAAACACACTGAAAACGCGATGCAGCACAAGATCAACACTGGCAGAGTTGCTAATTCTCATATGACTCAATCTCGTCTGTTGCTTTACCGCTCTCTTATGCTGAAATAATTTTTATTTTGAAATAAACTGTAATCGGGATCGGGAATGATCAGTTTAACAAGTATGGAACATTCTGGAGCTCTGAAAAGGCACAACATATACCTGTCTAAGTACAAGGAGAGTTCATATCTGAAATCCCTATTGGTTGAAAGTCGGGATGTAGTTTTGTCTGCAATCCTGAGTCCAGCTAGGTTTCAATCCCGTTACCTTCGCTGCTATTCCAGCAGCCACACTATTACATAATTATTTTAAAACAACACATATTCAGAGTTAAGCAGCACATGATTATATCATATCATATTTTATATATGCCAGACATTTGTATCTATCTAGAAAGTGACACCTTAACTTTTGATAAATGGATCATAGCTGCCAAGTTTTCCCTTTTCTCTCGAGGAAGCCTATTCAGCATAAGGGAAAATCCCTTAAAAAAGGGGATAACTTGGCAGCTATGAAATGGATAGATTGCTATGGCGTTGTTACAGTTGTGCCCGAGGAACACCAATCTCCATTAATGTACTTATGTAAATCATTATGGCTGGTGTTGCAATGCTTATAAATCCTAAGGGTGCATTTTTTTAAGTGACTGGGGCAGGACTGATGGTTAGATGGTTGGGAGCAACCCCATCTCTGGATGAGGATGAGGATGATTAATCCAGCCTTTAACCTGAAAGTTCCCAGGGTTGTGCAGAAACAATTCATTAAAATCAAAGCAACTGAAATCCATAAAACCATATGGCGCCCCTACCTTCCCAGCAGCCATGGAGCCTTTCATATAAGAAAAAGCACTAATTATTTCCTCGAGATACACACACACACACACACACACACACACACCGTCCTGAGTTGGATCTTATCATAGAAAGGCAGAATAGAAAGGTCCACAAGAAATAAATGCTGCTGTCATATTTGGCCTGCACCACCGTTTTGCCTAGAGAAGCATGTCTACTTGGCTCCAGAGCAAAACTGCACTGTTTTTTGGGATGAGTAGAACGATTGTTCCCGAGTAAGGAGACAAAATGAACGCTTTGCAAAGAAGGAAATTTCCCTCTCTTAATCGTTGCGATCCAACTAGAAAGACAAGAGTAGAAAACTGTAGTACAGTATGGGTCTGTTTTCTCCTTCCAGCTGCTAGGGTTTGCAGATGGAAGGAGAAAATAGACCCATACTACTACTACTTTACTACTACTACTGAAACCAAGATAGATTACTTTTGGGTGCCCTCGCTAACAGCAGCCCAGTCTAGGAGCGTGCAGTGTCAATCCACCCCCCACCCCGCACTGATTAGTTTGCTTGGGAACAGGCCCCCATTCCTTTCGGAGCCTTTAATGAAGGGTCTCTGGACTGAGCCCGTTCAGCAGCAACTACGCAGCCAGATGAAAGCAAAAACCCCGTAGGTGAAAGTGGGGGAGAGTTTATTATGGAGATAGCGGGGGGAAGAGCCATTTCAACAACAGGCCTCTTGTTCGCTACCTTCTGTGCCCATGGCTCGGTTCAACATAATAGTCCAAGGGAATTGACTTCGTGCCAGCATCTCAAGGATTTTCTCTCTCTCTCTCTCTCCCCTCACGATTTTTATAACCATGCATAATTATTATTTTTCTTTAAAAAATCTCAAATGGTTTAGCCTAGAGTTAAATACAGCCTGTTATTTCACAGCCAGGTACCGTTTAAAACCAAAACCAAAACACACACACACACACAGTCTCCATGTATCCAGTTTAACAGCCTCCTGTCGTGCAGATTCCACTGTAGTTGCACCGGTGGTTGAATATCCGCCCTTTATTTCTTACCGTGGGATAGCCCTATGGAGACTGCTAGTAATCCACTTCTCTAAAGCTTTGGAGCTGGGGGGGGGAAAGATATTTTTCTTGTTGGAGGCTGCCTGCAGGGGTTATGTCAGGTTATCTGCTATCGCCTAGCCCTAGTGGCTCTCTAAGTTGGGGCGCTCGAAGACAAGGGTTCATTTGTCACGCAGCAAAAAGATATTGGAAGGAAGGGCGAAGACTCGAGGCACCAGCTCACTGATTTGGTATGGGCTGCTTATAGCTCAGCAAGTGATTTCCCCCAACTTTAACACGGACTTGGTAGATCAAATCTCACGGGGGTTGGGTCTGCTGACCAGTGACGGAGCCTGGGTGTGCTTTTTTTGGGAAGTGTAGTCGAAGCAGTCAGCAAGGGTCTCCGGGGCATGCGATGGCGTAGGGAAAAGCGATGACTCGAAGGAGGGTGCAGGGGTGACATAAGCAAGCAAACAAAACGAACAGGTTTCCTGAGCAGTCATCTCAGACCAAGGGGGGGTGGGGTGGAGAGGATCTGACTTGATGACCAACCCATCTTGACATCCTTCGACTTGCCTACTGTGAAGGTCTTGCCAAAACAACAGCAGAAGAAACACATGATCTACGCATAAACTGGCGAAACCAGGACCTCGTATGTCAATATCGCAATGAGTGACGTGGATTGTAAGTCTGTCTTTGGGCGGTGAATGAAATGCAATCTGCTGCTGTTGCTGTGAGAGCAGGATGGGAGGGGACGGGAGGCGGTTTCGTGAAAGAGTAAGAGGGAAGGGTATATGTGCGGATGTCCTGCTAGCCAATTATTATTATTGCTATTATTAAGTTAACCCTTTTTCTAACCCGAGTTTTCTACGGGTGGGATAATTTGGGTATATTCAGAGTCAAGTGGGAGAATAAGGTAAACAGTTTGCTTATGTGTGGATGCAATGGGGAGGGGGAAGAACGAGAAGGATCAGACCTCAAAAGAGCGCGCAAAGGACCAAGGGTGGAGTATTGGAGAAATCCATATTATGAAAACACTCAGGCACCCTTGGTACCGTAGCTCTAGTATTTCAAATGTTTCCGAAACTTACACACCACGCTTTAGTAGAACTGATTATTGAGGTAAAATGGAATTCAACGAAATGTTCTTCCGTTTGACATCGGTATGTTAGAACTCACATCCATTTTTATGATGCACGTTTGAACCAAAATCCTCTCTTGCAGGGAACGCCTATACATGCCTACTCTAAAGTAAACACCCAGTGAATTTAATAGGATTTAATAGGACCCCAACTACCACCAGCCAGCATTTTCACTTTAAAAACCCACCTACAGTTTATGGGCTTTTTACCTTTAGGCAGTTCTGCAGGTACAAACACACTGTTGTTTAGCAAATGTCATACTCTGCCTGCATTGCCTTTAACCATGCCTCTTTCTCTAGAGTAGGTAACTCTTGCACTTCTTCAAAGTTTTCTGATGGTACTCCTGTGTAAGAGGGCACAGGATTGCAGCCCTCGCTGAGTGGATAGAGAAAGGTGGAATCCAGCCATCTTCTATGTTTTCAAAATCCACAAAGCGTGTCTTCCTCTGTCATGCTTTCATTATAATTCCCTGTTGGCTTAAGAACTGTTGAGCTCACCTGCCCTCTTTGTAGCTGATGAGGAATCAAGCGTTTAAGCAGGCTAACAATACAATGGAGCAGTTAAATCAAAATGAGCTGGCAGGAGAATTGTCATACGCAACCAAGTCAGATTTAATATTGCAATTGTTGTGCAAATGATTCTATGCAGAGAGAGAGAGAGAGAGAGAGAGAGGTTTTAGGTCGTTTGAAAACTTCTTCAAATTATGGGCATTCACTTACATGTATCCAGTCGTGTGAGAAAGCTAAAAGGATATGTGATAGCAGCAACAATTGGAACAAAGAGTCCTGAATCAATACCCGAGTTGGGCATGCATTGGGGTGTGTGTGTGTGTGCCTGTGCGTGTACAAAACCCCTGTTAGTTACACTTTTTGACATTTGGTTTCCCATGTGTTGATGTGTTTTTCTGCTGGATTTATTATGGATTTCTTTTTGGAAATATGGCAATTGATCTAATCTGGATCATAAACGAACCACCCACTTCCTTTGAGATCCCCAGGGAACAAAATGATGATTTATTTGCCATGGGGAAGTTTAAGAAGAAAAATAGTGTCCTGCGAATGATGAAATAGCAGTGCCTGAAGATCCTGCGGATTTTTTTTAAAAAGCCTTCAGAATTCGTTGCCATGATCTTTGCTTCTATAGAAAATCCAAGAAAAGTACCAAATTTCAATAGGCAAACAGAGAGCTGAAATCTATTGGAACAGCACACATTTTAACTCTTTGAGGTGGCAAATGCAATCCCATACACACTTCCCCGTTGGACTTCTGAGGAGACATGTACAGTGAGAGGACTGGTATGGTTCATTAGTGGCAGTGGAATCCTTTGTACGTTGAGTCAGAAATAAATTCTATTGAACTGAATGTGACCCACTGATTAGTAAGTGTACTTAGGACTACAACCTGAAATGCCTGTCCCATGTGGTCTTCTAGAAGCCAAAGGTGAATGTATATCTATATAGTGTTTTGAGAGAAATAATAATAATATCGCTTTTGAGAAAAAAAATTAGGATTGAAAACAGTGATTGGAAAACTATGGAAGATATTTAACAGTTACTTTCCTACAGAAAAAAGATAATTCTAGAGAGCCTTTGAATATGGATTAAGGCAAGAAAATAGAAAAAGATGAGGGCATAAAAACCAGTTGAAGATATTCAACAGTTATAGGGGGGGAACACTACTGGAGCTATCTTGAAATGGAAGGAAACTTTCAGACAACTCCAGATGAGATTTGTATCCCAGAAAAAATGTTAACAGAGATAAAGTTGAGCAAGTGGGGGCCTCCATGATTTGGCTGTGCAAATAAATCAAGTAACCTAAAAGAGAGAGAGAGAGTATGTAACATACACATTATAGTAATGTGTCTTACAATGAAATCTTATTCATGTCTCCTCAGAAGTAAGAGCTTCACTGGGTTCAAATGGACTTACCTTGGGGTGTATAGAATTGCAGCCTTAATTGTCTTGCACTGTTGTCTAAGTTGCACATATCTAAAGATTTCCTGGGATATCCACATACCAGATTAACTAATTTATTTGCAGTGTGATGTTAAGACTTGTGGCATATCATGTAAGCACATGGCTGCCACGGGGACACAGCATAACACAAAATGGCTGCCATATCTAAAAGGACATCAAAGGAAGAGAGGAGCACAAAATGGTGCTGTCCCATCAATGACAAAAAGGCCTCGACTACACTTGCTCACAGAGAGACACTCTTTGCACCTCTTCTCTGTTCGGAATGGAAGTGAGTGTTCTGTCCCCTGGAATCCAATGAAATCCATGCATGTTTAAGGGGTCATGTGCAATGTAGGAGAGGTCAAGCTAGTGGAAACAGGAACTGAGCAAGAAGAGCACATTGGCATAGCTGCCAAGTTTTTCCTTTTCTCGCGAGGAAGCCTATTCAGCATAATGGAATTTCCCTTTAAAAAAGGGATAACTTGGCAGCTATGCATTGGTGACCTCTGATGTGGGCATATCTACAGCTGGACTGGTGCAACATGCTAGAGTAGGGTCTTCCCTAGGGTTATTAAAATAATACATACCCATAACCTTCAAACAGGACAGAATTTGATTGCTAGGATTCTGGCTGGTTTACAAAGATGAAGGCATATTATAGTCATCCCTCCCTTTTTTTGAATACAGTCTTAATTTTATTTTCACTCTAAATTTAGACTCTAGATGGATACATCATCACTAGGATCCAATGGCTTTGGCAGGTAGGTTGGAGTGGAACTTTGCCCGCACCATGCCGCTGCTTCCATGGGCATGGATCACCTTTCCCCAGATCACTCTGCTCCTGTTGGGTTTGCCGCCAGGAGTTACAGTGTTATTTTTTGCTTTGTACACATAGGTGCCTTTCTTGCCCAAATAGAATTCTGTCTCATTATGGGAATAAACTTCCTCAGTTTTCAGAAGAGCTGTGTGCTCTCTCTGGTTTCGAAGACCTCGCTTGTAGCCAGCAAAAGTGGCCTTGGACCACAACCTGCCCGTCATGGTGTTGTCTTGAAGTCCTGTTCCCAGCAGGCCTCAGCAGCACCGAGCCAAGATGGCGGCGAGAAAGCATATTATAGTCATTCTGAAGGAGCTATACTGCTTCACTGTTGAGTGCAATTCAAGGTGCTGGGGCTTAACTTTAAGGCCCTAATAGGCTTGGTGCACAGATTTGTGAAGGAGCAATTCCTCCTTGTGGGCATGTTAACGAAGGTAGGAGAGGATAAACGACCTCGGTCCAGTATACCTGAAGGAGCGTCTCCACCTCCATCGCTCTGCCCGGACACTGAGGACCAGTGCCGAGGGCCTTCTGGCGGTTCCCTTGCTGTGAGAAGCCAAGTTACAGGGAACCAGGCAGAGGGCCTTCTCGGTAGGGCACCCGCCTGTGGAACGCCCTCCCACCAGATGTCAAAAAGAAAACCAACTACCAGACTTTTAGAGGACATCTGAAGGCAGCCCTGTTTAGGGAAGCTTTTGATCTTTAAGAAATTAGTATATTTTAATATTTCTGTTGGAAGCCGCCCAGAGTGGCTGGGGAGGCCCAGCCAGATGGGCAGGGTATAAATAATAAATTATTATTATTATTATTATTATTATTATTATTATTATTATTATTTTGATATTATTTTTCCTCGCTCACGCTAGTGAGTAAATAGCAGAGCACATTCCCTTTGCAACTTATTGGAAGCAAGTTGATGATTTGTTAGAATCCTTTAATTAAGCAACCCAGTCTGGATTGTTCCTGGTAAGTTTCCCCTTTATTTCACTCTTAAAATAATAATAACACAACACAGTCTTCTTTAAAAGTAAGAATAAAGTTTTACCCACATTCAGTTCACAGCAGTAATCTGAAGGCAGGCTTTATCTTGGGGTTCTGCTTGTGGGCGCCATCCTATGTGAAGGTTGAACAATGTGCTGGTTAAGAGGCAGCGGAGAGCTAGAGTCCGAGAGAGAGAGAGGGTTACCTGGCCAGCCCATTCACCGGGTCGCACACAGGGGGAGGAAGCTCCAGACCAGGTATGACAGGAAGTCCTCACTGTCTGGAGCCACATTCCCCTGTGTGTCCATTCTAGGCAACAGGAAAATGTTGTACTTGACTGCTCTAGTAATAATACATCCCACACTCCTTCACCAACTTGCCCATGCATTAAAATGGTCAGAGGTGGTCCTTAGGAGGAGATCATTCCACATAAGCAAAAGAGATGGCCTTCTCTGTGGTGGCACCTTAGCTGCAGATGGCCCTCCAGAGCCAGGTACACTTGACACCAGGGACATTGCAAGCAGGTGACTCAGGGAGCCCAAGCCCAGGCCTTTTCTTCCAGTCCATGGATTCCCTGGCGCTTCCTCCCTTTAAACAAGGAAGGAAGGAAGGAAGGAAGGAAGGAAGGGCTGCAGGTCCTAGATTCTTCTTCTTCTTCTTCTTCTTCTTCTTCTTCTTCTTCTTCTTCTTCTTCGTCTTCGTCTTCGTCTTCGTCTTCGTCTTCGTCTTCTTCTCCCTCGCTCCTCCCTCCTTCCATCCCATCCCATCATAATCCCTATTACTATTACTTGGTTTTGCTTACAGGGTGACTGGGAGTACTACAAAGCATAGTGCCAGAGTGAAACACCATCTACCCACCATCTCAGTTTGGCCAGATGCACTTGTTTTACTTTCAGCATGTACATAAACGGCTGTTCTTACTAATAAATTGTGAGTGTGGCATAGGGTTCAATTCACATGCAGCACACTGGGCTCACAAAATCCTCTTGGCACTCCATATCTGAGGGCAAGCCTTGACAGGCAGCCACAGTTTGCATCTGTAACACATGAGTTAGCACCTGTAGAATTTATGAACCTTTGTGTCATGGACCTGTTGAATGAATTTTTTCAGTACCTTACAACACCTTTGCCCAGGGGCTCTTCCAGCTCTTTCCGGGGCTGGGTCTAAGCTTATATACTTGCCCAGGTATACATAATTATGGTATTTTTAGGTGACTGATTTGTTTTACACTTCTCAAGTTTTGGTATTGTTGGTTATGTTTCCTATTGATATGCAGAGTTTAAATTCATAAGTATACTGGCCCTAAAATCCATTTTTTGGATGAAGGTGTCATTTATAAAATCATTAAATGTTTAGGATATGGGTGACAAAGAAACAGATGTTGCAAAATCTTGTGATTTTGTATACAACTATTTTTTTGTTGATTAAAAACATACTTGAAAACATACCCTTCTTCAGATCTGTCATGTCCACAACCACCACTATCTTCAGACTTTTCAAATTGCTTCACATGCAATATTTCACCAAACTGTAAGGTAAAGGGACCCCTGACCATTAGGTCCAGTCGTGACCGACTCTGGGGTTGTGGCGCTCATCTCATGTTATTGACCGAGGGAGCTGGCGTACAGCTTTCAGGTCATGTGGTCAGCATGACTAAGCCGCTTCTGGCGAACCAGAGCAGCGCACGGAAACGCCATTTACCTTCCCGCTGTAGCGGTACCTATTTATCTACTTGCACTTTGATGTGCTTTAGAACTGCTAGGTTGGCAGGAGCTGGGACTGAGCAACAGGAGCTCACCCCTTTGTGGGGATTTGAACCACTGACCTTCTGATCGGCAAGCCCTAGGCTCTGTGGTTTAACCCACAGGGCCATCTGCGCCACCAAACCTTACAACAACCCTATAATGTAGGTCATCCTATATAATAAAGTCCCTATGTCTCTGCATCCAGATTCCCTGTGTCCCGTTTTCCGCGCTACTGAGCATGTGCCCCAGGGACACAGGGATTGGACGCAGAGACTGCACGCACGCGCACACACACACGCTCTCCCCCCCCACCCCTCTGCCCTGCACTGGCTCAATAAGCAGTTAAAACAGAGGCCACCAGGTGGAAGGCAGGAGCAGGCAGCAAGGCCCCTAAGCAGGGCAGGCCCTCTCTCAACGTGCCCAAGGGCCTGAGGAGGAAGCCGGGATGACCAAAAATTGAGGCCCCGGCCTCTCCTCACCAACAGGCCCAAAATGGAGGCCCAAGCAGCGCAAGATAAAGCAGGCCACCAGTGGAAGGCAGGAGCAGGCAGCAAGGCCCCTAAGCAGGGCAGGCCCTCTCTCAACGTGCCCAAGGGCCTGAGGAGGAAGCCGGGATGACCAAAAAATCGAGGCCCCGGCTTCTCCTCACTAACAGGCCTGAAATTGAGGCCCAAACAGCGCAAGCAACCGGGAGACCCCCGCTGGGCCGGAACGGCCAGGAAAGGCGCGGGGAGGCCACCGAATGCTCAGCGCCAACCGTGGGACCCTCAGAAAGCGCCGGGGTGGGCGCAAGCCCCCCGGACGGCAAAGCTCCCTCCCGGACGCAGCAGGCGACTGAAAAACAGCCGCGGAGGCCAACAAAAGTAGCGGGAGCCACACACACCCCGAAAAACTGGGCGTACATCCCGGAGCAGCCGCCCGGGCCATCCAGCAGCAGCGCTATTGACGGGGAAAAATTAGGAACCAAACGGCAGGCGCAAAAAGCGCGCGAAAACAGGTCTTCGTCAGGATGTCTGCTGTCATCTCCAATGTGCAGCAGTACGACAGTTCGACAAGTCCATCTTGTATCATCTGGCGAACGTAGTGGTACCTGACCCCAATGTGTTTTGAGCATGCTAGGAACTTCTCATTCTGTGCCAGCTTTAGACAGCTTTGATTGTCTTCCAGCAGGCTTATAGGTTCCTTTCTCTCCACACCAAAGTCTCTCAGGAGTTGGTCCAGCCAGGAAATCTCTCTGCACACTTCTGTAGCTGCTACATATTCCGACTCTGTAGACGATAAAGCTATACATTTCTGTTTATAACTGCCCCATGTGATAGCTCCGTCCCCATACATAAAGACATGCCCACTTGTGGATTTATAATCAGAATTATCACCCGCCCAGTCAGCATCAGTGTACCCAATGAGCTTAGGGTCACTGACAGCTGGTAGCTTTAATTTACAATTCATTGTACCCCTAAGATACCGAACCACCCTCTTCACACCAACCCAATCATGCTCAGTGGGACTACTCACTTTCCTGCTGAGAATCCCTACTGCATTGGCTAAATCAGGTCTGCACGTGGTAACTAAATACAAAAGTTTACCAATCGCTGAACGATACTCTGTGTTGTCTGGCAGCAGCTTCGAATCCTCTTGCTTCTTTAAGAAGTCTGTAGCCATTGGGGTGTCGACGGGTTTTGCATCCTGCAATTGCATACTCTCCAACAGTTCAATTATCTTTTGCTTCTGATTAAGTAGAAATGAACCATCCTGTTCTCTTTCAACTTGAATCCCGAGGTAATACTGAACTGGTCCTAATTCCTTCACTTGCACTTCCTTGTTGAGGTGCTGGACTACAATTTTATAATCCCTGTTACTTGACGTTGCGATTAAAAGGTCGTCAACAAATGCAAGAATATAAGAAAATTGTCCATTACTCTGCTTAGTGTACAAACACTTGTCAGCTTCACCTTGCTTGTACCCAAGTTTCACCAGCATTCCATGCAATTTCCGGTTCCAGGCTCTTGCTGCTTGTTTTAAACCATACAGTCCCTTTTGAAGCTTGCAAACTAAATTTGCCTCATTTGGCTTTATAAAACCTTTAGGTTGCTTCATGTAAATTTCCTCAGAAATTTCCCCATGCAAAAACGCAGTAGCTATATTGATGTGTTTCACCTCCATCCCTTTAGATGCACGATGCTTAAAAGTAATCTTATGCTACTGTATCTTACTGTCGGTGCAAAGACTTCGTCATAGTCGTGGCCATATCGCTGTGAAAAACCTTGTGCCACTAGTCTTGCTTTATAACGTTGCACCTCCCCTTCTGAACCCCTTTTAACCTTGAACATCCATTTGCTCCCAATTGCTTTCTTACCAGCAGGTATCCTGGTTGGCTATGCTCCTGGAGGAAAGGGATATAGAGTTTTAGATCCAAAGAGTGGCAGAGCAGATCCATACCATGTGGTTCATTTTGATGAACAGGGCAAGTTTGACACAAAGAACACTGTTATTGACTGTTCTAGAGAGTCACCAGATGAACAGTTTATGAATTTTCTTTTACCACAAGGAACTAATGTACCTTCTAGTGTCACAACACCCCCTACAGGCGACACCCCAGAAGACGCAGAGGTCCAGACCCCTGGCGGCACCAGAGACGAAGAGGAGGAGCTGTACGTGGACATGCCAGCGTTGGAGGAGGAGGAGGATGCTGATGCGGTTGCACAACCAGAGGTCAGACGCTCATCCAGAACCAACAAGGGCGTTCCACCACTACAACTGTCCTACCTTGCAGGGTCGGCATCTCCACCGGAACCTTCCACTTGGGAAGAGGTAGAGCAGATGCCAGCCACCGAAGCCAGTCTCTGGAGGAACGCCGCGCAGGTGGAGATTGACGCACTGCACAAGAACAAGACCTGGACACTCACAGAATGTCTAAACCATTGAGCCTAGGGCTTGCCGTTTGGAAGGTTGGCGGTTCAAATCCCTGCAATGGGGGTTGCTTGGTCCCAGCTCCTGCCAACCTAGCAGTAGATAAATAGGTACCATTGTGGAGGGAAAGTAAATGGCATTTCCGTGTGCTGCTTTGGTTTTGCCAGAAGTGGCTTAGTGATGCTGGCCACATGACCTGGAAAAACTGTCTGCGGACAAACGTCGGCTCCCTCGACCAGTAAAGCTAGATGAGCGCTGCAACCCCAGAGTTGTTTGCGACTGGACTTAACTGTCAGGGGTCTCTTACCTTTACCTTTACCCAGGTTATACAACCCCCCTCAAGAAAGAGCAGGCACCTGAGTATCAGGTGAGTATCAAAGATGGTTGCTGAGCATTTAGGGTGGGTTAAAATTCAGTTTCCCTGGTTTTATCCTGAATTGTTTTATCCTGCACTTGGTTCTAATGTACAAAATTGGTTTTGGTAAATTGAATAGGGTTTCTTCTATTGTAACTTTAACTATTTTGTTGGATTTTTTTTGTAAGCTGCTTTGAGCTTATTGTATAAAGAAAAGTGTGGTATACATTTTAAACATAAGCAACCTTCTTTAAAAGTCACAGCAGGCACCAACATGGAAGCTAAGATACTCTGTTTGCTTCCATTTCCATGAAGAGGTTATGTGTGAATCACTGGATGGTTTTATTTCTGTTTACCTTCTTGTGCTTTTGCCTTGTTTGTAGATCTGTCATTCATTTGAAGAAATGTGAGTTGACTATTCGATGAATCAATCTGTGAAACTTAAACATAAAATTGCATAGAGAGAGCCACGATGGTGTAGCACTTGGAGTGTTGAATTAAGGCCTGGGAGACCAAAGTTCAGATTCTTACTCAGCCATGAAATATAATGGTGTATTTCTGCCAGTCACAATCTCTGAGCCTAACCTACCCAAGAGAGTTGTCATGAGGAGCAATCAGGAGCAGGAACATAGGAAACTGCCTTGAACAGAGTCAGACCATTGGTCCATCTAGCTCAGTATTGTGGGATATTTATTGCTGTCAAAGTAACAGTTCATGTTTTGCCAGATAGGTGCATGAAGGGGTTGAGGCATAGAGAGCTTTCCTGTAATCTTGCTAGAGAGAACTCTGAGATCACTTCCTACTGTGTCCTACAGGAAGAGAACTATATATGTTCCTCGCTGCCTGGGCGCACTCTGTATTCCGCTATGTCTATAATGTGAGAGCAATTGTAACTCTGAGCTGTACCTCACACTCCATTTTTAAGCTTTTAAAAGCATTTTTGCATGTCTCAGTAACTCAATTAGCATTTTAAGCCTGTCTGCACCTAGCTGCTGTATCACTTAAGTAGGGATATGCATAGATGCTAGGGTAGCTTAAGATGGAGTCTGAACTGTAGCTCAGACAGTAGCAGTTCTCATATTTCTGGTGTGGTGATGAAATTAAGAGTTAGCAGACGGAAAAGAAGCATAGCTGTCAAGTTCTCCCTTTTTTTAAGGGAAAGTCCCTTATGCTGAATAGGCTTCCTCACAAGAAAAGGGAAAACTTGACAGCTATGCAAAGAAGATGTGCCCAGGCAGGTAAGCAGAAGATCCAGAACCCTTGGATGGTTAAGACCATTCAAAGGCGACTATGGGGTGTGGCACTCATCTCGCTTCAGGTAACCTTTCTGGGCCATGTGGCCAGCATGGCTAAACCACTTCTGGCACAACGGGACACCGTGATGGAAGCCAGAGTGCACAGAAACGCCATTTAGGAGAGGATGTATCTAATAGATACATCCTCTCCTAGCATTTAATCACATCTCAACATGTTAAAGTGGTGTGATGTGCTTTAAATGTATGGTGTGTATGTGACCTTAAGCCAATGAAACTAAGGAAGTGCAGGGGGAAACCCAGGAGTGGATTTTGGTATTGCCCTACACTCACTTCCAGGAGCTCTCCAGGATTTCATACTCTCCAACATTTCTCTGATGAAAATAGGGACATTCCATTCCATAATGATAATCTTACTATATATACCCCACACATCTTACTGGGTTGTCCCACCACTCTTGGCGATTTCCAACTTATAGAAAAACATAAGAAAATATTAAACTTCTTATACAGGATTGCCTTCAGACAGATCAGAGGTCAGGTTACTCCATACCTTCCAACATTTCTCCTTAGGGACACCCTAAGGAAAAGCGGGACATTCTATTTTTTTTACAAAAGCAGTTTATTAAATTTTCAAATAAACACATTAAACAATAACAAAACATTCAACAACAAACACAACAACACACAATAAACACAACATTTTCTCCTTTTAACATCTATTCAACTATCTCAAATTCCCTGTGCTCTGCCGAGCTTTGACTTCCCTCCCTCCCCTCATTCGGTTTTCTTATCCACTCCTGTCTCGCAGTTCCTTTATTCCCTCTACTTAAAGTCATTTCGTAGGATTTATTTCAATCCTGCAAGTGTCTTTAAACTTCTACAGTTCCTCTCCATATAGTCCACAAATTTACTCCAGTCTTTTTGGAACCTTGCCTCTCCCTGGTTTCGGATCCTGCTAGTCATCCTTGCTAGTTCCGCATAGTCCATCATTTTTGCCTGCCACTCTTCAATCGTCTGCCACTCTTCAATCGTCCGAAAAGCGGGACATTCTAGGATCAAATCAGAAACTGGGACAGCTTCTGTAAATCCAGAACTGTCCCTGGAAAATAGGGATACTTGGAGGGTCTGGGATTTCGTGCAAGGAATATTCCCAACTCTATTTGCAGATGCTGGGGACTGAACCTAACACCTTCAGCCTCCAAA